>NW_022436961.1:27683994-27789589 GCF_009761245.1 Sapajus apella
TTATATATATATATATATTTTTTATAATTTGGCTTCCTAGCCTTTGTTTTTGATGTACTATGGTTTTTTTAAATTTAGCATGGAAGTAAATTTGTTTTTTAAAAAAATCTATATTTGGACACATTTTCTTACACTCTTGTTAGCGATGGCAAGGTAAAATTATTTCAGGCTATGAAACTAAATATGCAATTTTTGCAACACTAAATATATGCATGGAAAATATGTAATTTCAGTCACTATATCAGAATATCAGAAATAATGCTATTTCCAGTTCAATTCTTTGTGTGTGTTTTTGGTTTGTCTTTTGTTTTCGGGGGGTTTTTAGGTGGTTTTTTTGTGATGGAGTTTTGTTCTTGTCGCCCAGGCTGGAGTACAGTGGTGCAATTTCGGCTCACTGCAATCTCTACTGCAACCTCCACCTCCCAGGTTCAGGTGATCCTCCTGCCTCAGCCTCCCAAGTAGCTGGGATTACAGGTGCCCGCCACCACAGCCGGATAATTTTTTGTATTTTTAGTAGAGACTGGGTTTCACCATCTTGAGCAGGCTGGCCTTGAACTCCTGACCTCAGGTGATCTGCCCACCTTAGCCTCCCAAAGTGCTGGGATTACAGGCATTAGCCACCACAACTGGCCTATATTCTTTGTTTTATAAATGTGTGAAACCTTTCTACAGCAACCCATTGTTTCAAAGACTATTCTGAGGCAAAGATTTTGAAACATGTAAAACCCTGTAATGAATCCATATTCATTATTTCAAAAGTGCTCATTTCTGTGACTCAAAAATGAGAAACAGATGATAAATATTTGTCCAAACTGGAAAAAGAAAGACATTGAGTCCAAGAGTCCTAAATCTGGCAACTTTTGCTTTGATTAACCAAAGAGTGCTTCTCAAAACTCTTTATTTAAGTGCCTGGTTTCCATGGGAGGAAAAATAAGAGTTATTTAACCTTAAAATATCAGATTATTTGGCTCCAGGACTCGGGATTTTATGTGAAATGAGGTACCTCTGGGCTCAGATTCACTCAGCCTCTCTTTATATTTCACGTCTATAGCATGAAATACTTTAGTCCTAGTATTTACAGTTTCTAGAGACTGAGAGGTCACAGGAGACTGAAAAGTTCACAAATTTTATTGAGCATAAAAGTCATCTAAATCATGGTATCTTTTTTTGGGAAACCAGTAGTATTAACAGCCATCCCGCCGGGCATGCATTTTAAAATCCTTCTCAATTGCTGTTAATAACCCAGGAAAACAAGTATATGAAAGGATGGAAACCCTAAAATGGTCAAGAAACTCAGAAAGAGTGACAGTAAAATGACGATGCAAATACATGTTGTCCTTCAAAAGAGTCACCATGGAGAAAATAAACTATTTCAGTGATGCTGCCTTTATGCAAGTGTTTAGGGGACCATTCTGAATCTTTTTCAAGCCACTTTAAGAGATCTACAAACATAAAAAATCTATTTAATCACTTTTTTCTCAATCTTGTTTTTTGCCATCAAAGAACATTTACACACCTCAGTAAGTTCCAAGTGACTTTTGAATGTTTTCCATTTTTAACAGCTATCTTCAAAGACAAACATGTCTATTGAGAATGCTCCAAAAAATGGACTTCATTACTGAAAAAAATTCTGGAATAAAAGTTTTAAGATATTTTGCATCTTGGGTATAACACAAGTGTTACCTCCCAAAGTTTCTGCATGAAAAGAAAAAGAAAGCCATTGTAGCGTTCAGATTTTTTTTTAATGGATCATAACATTTTATATAGAACATACATTAGCTGTGCCTTTAAGGACGCACATGCTTCAATGATCTTCCCTGGGATTTTGCTGTCATTACTTAATTACAGTTTTCATTTAATGAGATGTTCCTCTAGGATGAGTTTCCCAGTGATTTTATCACATCCAATTACACCACAGAAGACTTATAATGAATAAAGGCTCACAGACTTAGAAAAACTTTTGTTATTGGTAAATGAACACAGACTGTCATGAAAGACAACAATGGAATAATTTCTCAGCAAGTCAAGGGAACAATACAAAACCAATGGACCAGCAAAGGGAAAATGCTTCCTAAAAATAAATGTTGGGGCCGGGTGCTGTGGCTCACACGTGTAATCCCAGCACTTTGGGAGGCCAGGGCAGGCAGATTGCCTGAGGTAAGGAGTTCAAGATCAGCCTAGCCAACGTGGTGAAATGCTATTTCTACTAAAAACACAAAAATTAGCCTGGCATAGTGGCACACATCTGTAATCCCAGCTACTTGGGAGGCTGAGGCAGAAGAATTGCTTGAATCCAGGAGGCGGAAGTTGCAAGTGAGCTGAGACCCAGCCATTGTACTCCAGCCTGGGCAACAGAGTGAGACTCTGTCTCAATAATAATAATAATACTAAAATGTTGGGTAAGGATGGCTTCTGTGCTTTTCCTCTGTATGAGTCAGCTTGAGCTTCCATAACAACAAAAAAACACAAAAATTTTCTCCAGAAGGAGGCTAGAAAGTCCAAGATCAAGATTCCGGCAGTGTTCAGCTTCTGCTAAGGGCTGTCTTTCTGGCCTGCAGGTGGCCCTGTCCTCTCTTCGCCCTTCCTCTGAGCACGGATGGATTGGATAAGCTCTGGCATCTCTTTTTCTTATAAGGACATCAGACTTATGGGATTACAACCCCACCCTTACAACCTAATTTAACCTTTATCATCTCCCCATGAGCCCTATCTCCAAATGTAGTCACTGATATGGTGTGCATCTGTGTCCCCACCCAAAATCTCATGTTCAATTGTAATCCTCAATATTGGAGGTGGGGCCTGGTGGGAGGTGACTGCATCATGGGGGTGGATCCTTCATCAATGGTTTAACACCGTCCTCAGTGCTGTTCTCATGGTAAGACAGTTCTCATAAGATCTGGTTGTTTTAAAGTGTGCAGCACCTCCCCATCCTTCCTCTTGCTCCAGCCATGTAAGAGGTGCCTGCTTCCTCTTTGCCTTCCACCATGATTGTAAGTTTCCTGAGGCTTCCTCAGAAGCAGACACCACTATGCTTCCTGGACAGCCTGCAGAAACATGAGTCAATTAAACCTCTTTTCTTATAAATTACCCAGTCTCAGGTACAGAGACTTTATAGCAATGTGAGAACTGACTAATACAGTCACATTGGTGTTAGGGTTTCAACACAGGAATTTGGGGAGGACACACACGTTCAGACCATAGCACCCTTCCTCCTGAACAGTAAAGTCATTTCCAATGGAGTCAACAAATAGGTTAAAGTAAAAAAGAATGAGGCCAGCTGAGCGCAGTGGATCACGCCTGTAATCCCAACACTTTGGGAGGCCGAGGCCAGCGGATCATGAGGTCAAGAGATCGAGACCATCCTGGCCAACATGGTGAAACCGCATCTCTACTAAAAAATACAAAAATTAGCTGGGCGTGGTGGCACACACCTATAGTCCCAGTTACTCTGGAGGCTGAGGCAGGAGAACTGCTTGAACCCGGGAGGCGGAGGTTGCAGTGAGCTGAGATCATGCCACTGCACTCCAGCCTGGCAACAGAGTGAGACTCGGTCTAAAAAAAAAAAAAAAAAAAAAAAAGAGAATGAGACCACCAAACTGTCAAGCAAATGGATCTAGCACTCTGGGAGGCTGAGGCAGGAGGATCACTTGATTCCTGGAGCTCAAGACCACCCTGGGAAACATGGTGACAGGCATCTCTACAAAAAAATACAAAAAAAAAAAAATTTAAAAAAAAAAAAAAAAATTTAAAACATGAGCCAGGCATAGTGGTATGCACCTGAGGGCCCAAGTGCTGTACTCAGAAGGCTAAGGAGGGAGGATCACTTGAGCCCAGGAATTCAAGGGTGCAGTGAGCTATGATCACTCCATTGCCCTACAGACTGGGTGACAGAACAAGACCTCATCTCTAAAAAAAATTTAAAAAAAAAAAGAGTCCAAGAAAGAATTAGAGGGCATACACACACAGATGTCAAGCAGGGGAATGTTGGGACACCTAAGTTCAAGCCCACTGTCTGTTTGAAAATTAATAAATTTTAAATCAATAAAATTAAAATTAATAAATCCACCAAGAAGGGGAAGAATGAGGCTTTCACATTTACCACCACCACCGACCCTCGTTGATTCCTGGAAGGCCTGACAAGTTCTTGCCATGCTGTTGGGCCCTCTGCTCTCAGCTTCTTGTGTCAACTCCTTGGCAGCCAAATTAGTCTCCACATCCCTCAGATCAGTGAGACTCTCCACCTCATTGTAACGTCATGTCTCTCTCTCCGGTGCCCCTTCTGTTGTATCACAAAAGTCAAGTCCATTTTGGAAATAATGTACAGGGAGCATTCTGAGCTGCCTGGCTCCTCCAGGTCCCCTTCAGAGTCTAACACCTAGCTTAAACCTTGCTGCCACTCTCTCTGCCACATTGCCCAGAGAGACATTGAATGACGATGGATCGATTAACTGTTCATCATCTGAAACCCCTTTCTGTGTCTGAAGACTCTCATTGTGTGACTGTTGGTAGTTGGTCAGATGCCATCTCACCTTGGAAACCCAAAATTTGGACAGTTGTTTTCTCAGACCCTGGCAGATATAAATTCGGCCTGGGACGAGGTGTCAGCCAATGAGATGTCCCCACTGGGAATTTGCTCTGGATTAAGTAATGCAAAAAATCACAGAATTCCCAAGAATTCTCCCTGGCGGCAGTGGCAGCAGCAGCCTGGAAATGGTATTGAGTTTCTCCTGGCTATAGCAATGCTGGACCCAGGCCCACACTCCGCAAAAGCAGTGAAGGTACCCCAGCCAGCCTCTCCCTGGGGCATCCTCAAGGGCTCTGACACCCTGGTCTCCTTTGGCTATTCCATGATTTCTGTTTTCCCCAGCTCCCTGTCCTTTCTGTAAGCTATCTGACACCCTTCTAATAAATTCCATTTCTGCTTAAACTAACCAGAGATGACCTCCATCTGGGACCAAGAAGCCCCAATATCACACCTCCCCTGGCTCTGATCATTGAAATTGAAGTAAAATTCTAGGCCAGAAGAATCATTGAGAATTGAACATAACAATCATTGAGTAATAAAGCTGAACACAACCTTGATTTGGAGACAATTAAAATATAAATGCAGGCTAGGCGCGGTGGCTCATGCCTGTAATCCCAGCACTTTGGGAGGCCAAGGTGGGCAGATCACGAGGTCAAGAGATCAAGACCATCCTGGTCAACATGGTGAAACCCCGTCTCTACTAAAAATACAAAAATTAGCTGGCTGTGGTGGCGTGTACCTGTAGTCCCAGCTACTCGGGAGGCTGAGGCAGGAGAATTGCTTGAACCCGGGAGGCGGAGGTTGCAGTGAGCCGAGATCGCGCCACTGCACTCCAGCCTGGTGACAGAGTGAGACTCAGTCTCAAAAAATATATATAGATATAAATATAAATGCAAAAATATTCCACAGCAATTTTTTCTTTTGTCCCTGAGGCTTTGTGAAGGTCGTGTGGACTTTTCAACAGCAGACCTGAAACATTCCCTGAATCGGAATCTGCTTGGTTAGAATACCCCTTTGATTTGCTTGGCTAGTCCTTTAAACCAACTTCATGCAGTGTCTTGCAGAGGCCAAACAACTTTAAAACTTAGATTGCTTCTAGAGTGCAAAGCTTAGCCAAGTTTTGAGAAGTAATTTATTCTCGGCCTCATGTGTTCCATCAAGTAGAAGCCCAAGGGTCTCTTTCATACTGAGTGTGTCAGGGACAAATGGGCTTTGGTGGATTCCAAAAAACAAAGACATTTTGGGAACAATTTTGGAAGGGAACATTCAAAACTTTCTAGCACCACAGGGCCTAATTTGCTCCTATATTGAATTTCAGCAATCCTAATTTTGAGAGTTTTACAACACCTGCTGGTGAAGCCATCCAACTTTTTCTTACCGAATTGATAAGTAGGTAAGAAATAATGTGATCCTGAGAGTTGGGTAATCAGAAAACTCAGGGTAAAAAAAAAAAAAAGATGAATTGGTCTTTCTCTCAGAGATAAACCCACACAAAACAGCATGAGACATCTTCATTTTCACACAAACTAGAGTTTCTTGGCCTTACCTCATTAGACTAAATTCATCTGAACCAAACATATGCAGAGACTCCTACAGTCAATGCATTTCAAATAATACAGGATATGAGGCTGGTGTCATTATCAACTTAGCAGAGGGGCCTCTCTTTGCAAAGCCTGTGGAATACTGGTTGTACACATTCATGTATTTCCTGCCTAACATAACCACTAATTAGATGAAGGGGTTAGATCCAAAGATAAATATGAAAAGAATTGCGTTGCAGGTGGTGAGCTGATCACAGTGGACAAATCAATGCTGATTACTTTGACGACAAACATAAATGATTAAACCAGAGTTTTGTTTACAATCACCCAAGCTTTCACCACTTTCTTTTGGTTAAAGTTTTACTTTTCACTTATTTGGTATAATAACAAAATTAAAAACTAGTAAGCTTCTCAGGGGGTTCTGGATGTCAATGCCAAAGCAGATTTTCTCTTTGATATTGAGAATCTGACATATCTGATTTGTATTTGATGGTTCTTCTCCACTTGCCTTATTCCTTTTTTCTACTGCCTGAAACAAAATTTCCTATTAGGTAACCTGAGGAAAACCACAGCTGTTGGGCTCTGCTCTTAATTTAGACTTTGTTCAGGTTTCTGCCTACAGGGTGGGCATTTGTCACAGTGGGAAGCACATAAGAGACTCTGGCGGGGACAAGACTGTGCCTCAGAATCAAGGTGTCCTTGGCACTTGCTGCAATTTTCTCTGAGGTGGGGAGGGGATGCTGGTGGGTGATGGCGTTCTCGTGAACACAGGGACACTAGTGAGGGGAGGGGCCCAGCAGCAGAAGCAGAGGAATCTCGAGGAGAAACAGAGAAGCAATGAGCAAGTCCAAGCACGCTGTGCCCAATTCAGCCCTGACTCTAGGCCAGCACCAAGACAGCTGACCAGCCAGGGGCTGGGAATGGGGCACCATGGGAAGTGGGGAGTCTGGGAGGAGATCCCAACTTTGGAAGTGAAAGGCAGAAATTATTAGAACATCAGGTAGAGTCCAGGTCATTGCAAGAATTCTGACTACACGTCAAGGGAGGGCAAGAAGCAGGTTAAGACCTGCAAATGACTCTGGAAGAGACCAGGGAGAACCCCAGACACCCCTGCTCTTGGGAACAGTGCAAGGCAGGACGGCAGGATGCCACCCTCAAATCAATCCAGCCACAGCATCTTCAGGAAGTCCCCCAAACTCTGAGCACCTCACCCAACAGGACCTGGTGATAAGCTGGCCTCCGTAGAGGTTGTACTGTGAGTGAAAGTGCTGTCTGAAACACGGAAGCTTTATGGAGACTTTACCTTATAGCTCAGCACAGCACAGAGCAAATATTTTCAACAAGCCAGAGCTACTGTTATATACTGGCCTTTCGGATACGAGGTTTTGGGGTTGGTTTGCTTATTGGCTTGCTTGCTCATTTGTTTTGTCCTTTTACTACATAGAACATAGCACTACATTAGGCAGGAGTTTGGGTAGCTAGCCACAGAAATCAAATCTGGCTAACATAAGCAGGAAGAGTGATGTATTAAAAGGGTATTAGGTAGCTCATAGAATTACTAGGAAATTTAGAGAACCAGACCAGGGACAGTACCCCAAAACCCACAGCAGAACTGGTTCCCAACTCCAAGTTAGCTGTTCCTTCTCCTTCATTATTCACCCACTTGCCCCTAGGATAAGATACCACAGGCTTCACTCCCATCACTGCTACCATGGAATCTTCATCTTGCTGCCTCCAGTAACCATCAGGCCTGCAGCCACCGCTGCACTAGGGAGATGGTCATGCTGCAGCCACTGCCACCACCAGAAGCTTCACTACAGTACTTGCTTCTGTGTGTTCCCAGCTCCTGGTTCAAAGTCAAGCAGTGTGTGAGGTTGGCAAAGCCCAGGTTGCATGATTATGGCCTCACTGCAAGAGATGGTGGGTAAGTGAGCACCTGCCAATCTTTGCGTCCAAAATGGTATGGGAACTCTGACTCCCACTATGACACTCATAAGGCAGAGAGTTCTGCACAATGACGACACTGGAATGGGACTCAATCAATGGGTAACTGAAGAGAATGACTAACATCTACTGCAGACATCTGTTACATCTGTAACAGTGGAGTCAGACTCCATCGGGGGCTGACAGTGCTGGGTCTTTCACCTCTAGCTCACCTGGTCTTACTCCTCCTGTTCCATAGTTATCCCCCTACCCAGCTGCCTACTGGGGCTTCTCAGTGACCACGTTACCCTTGTTCTCATCTGCCAACTACCCCGTTCCTGACCTATCACTCCCTCTAATCTCTAGAATCTGGCTTTAGCTTGCTTTCCTGGTAGCTCAAAATATTTCTGAGTCCGAGGTTCTGGCCTCTTGTGCATCTGATGGTCCCACCCCTGCAAATGCTGCTGATACTAGTTCTGAATGATGACTATGTGGTCCTCAGTGACAAAGTGTTCTGTACCTGAGGACTGTAGCTCTGTAAAGTTCCATTACAATAAGACCCTATAGGTAATTGACTCCCCACAGATGGGGCTATGGTATATGTGGCTCATGCCAAACTCTGTGTCTCAACAGCCTGCATTAAGCCAGCTACACTGTGCCATTTAAGAGACATTTTTTCTGACTTGCAATAACCAGCTCCCCAACCAACCATCTGCCTCAAACGTGTCTGAATTTTCAATAATGACATTAAAATATTACTACAAAATACTCCTGCTGAGCACTCTTTGACAACAATTGCCATAAATCTGGCAAGAAGTTTGAGGAAAGAAAAATCTGGGATGCATGTTACCATTCAGAAGGCAAATAGGAGGAACCATCACACCAGGACCAGCCATGTTCTTTTCATCAAGAATCAAATCCAGCATGGAATACACAATGCAGCAGCACTGCCTTCTGAATGGTACTGGAGGTAAGCAGGAGTTGGACTCCTGGGAAGCAAAAACAGGGAATGAACCAAAACCAGGCGAGAGAGTTGGTCTCCGGTCAGAACTAACTGATAAAACCTCTCTAGGGGAATTTTAAGCACCTGTCTTCTTCATCTACCCTGAGTGCAACTACACTCTGTACTGAGAACTTAGAAGTCTGTCTCCTGGTGTGTTAAGCTTTGTAAGCTACTGTCTCTGATAATCTCAAGCACGGCCATTTTGGAATTTAAGAAATCTGCTTGGTAATCCCATTACTGGGTATATACCCAAAAGATTATAAAACATTCAATTATAAAGACACATGCACAAGTATGTTTATCGCAGCACTGAATCAACCCAAATGCCCATCAGTAATAGACTGGATAAAGAAAATGTGGCTCATATACACCATGGAATACTATGCAGCCATAAAAAAGGATGAGTTCATGTCCTTTGCAGGGACATGGATGACGCTGGAAACCATCATTCTCAGCAAACTGACGCAAGAACAGAAAACCAAACACCGCATGTTCTCACTCATAAGTGGGTATTGAACAATGAGAACACATGGACACAGGGAGGGGAACATCATACACCAGGGCCTGTTGCGGGGTGACGGGGGTAGGGGAGGGATAGCAGGGTTGGGGGGGGGAATTGGAGAGGAATAACATTAGGAGAAATACCTAATGTAGTTGACAGGGGGATAGATGCAGCAAACCACCATAGCACGTGCTTACCTATGTAACAAACCTGCATGACCTGCACGTGTATGTCAGAACTTAAAGTATTGCCAAAAAAACAAAATAAATCTGCATGGCATGATCCTCTATATTCAAATTGCTTTGCAGCGTGCAAAACACTCTCATATCCATTCTTTTGTCTGAACCTCAGAGAAGCTCAGCAGATGAGCTGAGGAGATAAGGGGACAGGAATCAAAGCACAGACACAGGCTCCCTCACTTTCTCAAGATATCACAGAGAGTCACGGGTAGTCAATGTAGGTCCCCTAATTCCTAGTTCGTAACTGTTTCACCCGCTTCTCTCATTTCAAGTAAAGAATATTATCTCCTCCAAGGCATTCAGGAAACAGATTTGCCTCCCTTACCTTGCAAGGAGACATTGGCTGCTTTTATCTACCCAGCATCTTTTCTTTGGAAATAACTAACCCTTCCCTATTTTTGATGGTTCTGATGTCACTGTCATCAAAGGCTGGCCCAGAGCCTCCCTCCTCACTTGGTATATTCCAAATAGGTAACTTACAACTGAAAACTGAGATAGGAAAGGCTTTCTGCTACTCCCCAAAGAAAGAATTGGCTTGCTTCTGCTCCTGAGATCTTCAAACATCCCTGGTGCTGTCTTTCTTAAGGCTGGGAATTCATATTTTGTTTCACTTTGCTAGCCTATGCCAACCTAACTCATTCAACTCCATTACTGCCATTAATCAACAGCTCTGGGAGACGGGAAAGCAAACAAAGTTTAGTTTCTGCGAAGCATGTCAAAAGTCATTTTTCCTGCAGGCAGGCAGATACTTTTGATTTGAGATTTGGTTTTAAGTGTAAACTTTGCCTAACATTATAATCTAAATTTACTCAGACTCTTCGGCTTCAGCAAAACAAGCCCCACAAATCGTTCAGGGAATGGTAACACATTTCAGATGGTCACTCGTTGAAGTGCAAATACTCATTAAACATCTTCATTGTCCTTACTAGACAATGGCTTCTGAGTCCAGACTGACGAGCATCTCAGGCGATCTTTAGTAAATAATTTGCCAAGCATTTTCTTTCTTTTCTTTTTCTTTCTTTCTTTTGAGACAGAGTCTTGCTCTGTCACCCAGGCTGGAGTGCAGTGGCACAACCTTGGCTCACTGCAGCTTCAGCTTCCCAGGTTCAAGCGATTCTCCTGCCTCAGCCTCCCGAGTAGCTGGGATTACAGGCGCCCACCACCACACCCAGTTACTGTTTGTATTTTTACAGAGATGGGGTTTTGCCATGTTGCAGGCTGGTCTCAAACTCCTGACCTCAGGTGATCTGCCTGCCTCGGCTTCCCTCCTAAAGTGCTGGGTGAGCCACCATGCCCAGCTGTCAAGCATTTTCAAATGCACATCAAGTTCCCATAATTATATTTAACCAAAGAGCTGGAATAGCCACAGTTGCTCCTTCTCTGCCCTTGGAGATCTTCTCCTTCTTCCCAGTACCAGCCTTAAGCAAAAATAAAAACCCAAGAAAATACATGTTTGTTTTCTCCAAACTCTTTCCTTCATGGGGCCATAGCCTGTTCCTGGCTCTCCTTAACACAGCATGCTTCCAGCAAGAGAGACGATGTCCATTATTTATTCTACACCACACATTTCAATGAGCATGACCTGTCCCAGAGTATTAGCATGTTCCCTTTCAGCTATCAGCCAGCAGGGAAGGAAGGAAATATTAGGGACGATGGCACCGAGATAAATGAGGTCAGACTTCTGTACTCACAGACAGAGCTAGTCTAAGAACACAGCGCCTGTGTTGAAACCATCATAACCTCTTCACATTCAGAGATCCTCACTCCTAACCCCCAAAATGAAAGCTGACAGATGGAAATTAGGTTTCCTTTTATTGCTAGGTTTTTTCACGCCTATATTAGTTTTTGTGTTCTTGTTTTTTGCAAATGGACAAAATCATCCATTTGCAGAGCAAAGAGCCTCAAATAACAAATAGAAGAGTTGACAAGGTGTCAGAACCCGATTTCTAGTCCTCTCTTCCATCCATGTAAGCAAACCACTTACACCTCGAAATCCCACACACCTCATCCTTCAAAGGCATTTCCACAAGTGTCATTACCAGCTTGAAAAAGTGAGGGGAGCATTAAATAATTCCAGAAGCATTTTCCCTTTTGGAAAGGATCCTTCAAAAGCACTGTCTTGAGACAAAACTTTAAAGGTATGTTGACTTTATTCCCCTGCACAGCTTTAGAGCCCCTGATGTCACATGGTCTTACTGCCCTCATGGTATGCGGGGATGAGAAGAGTGGAAATCACTGTGCCATGGAGGAGAAAAGGAGAGTAGGGTCTCATTCCATTTCTTCCAGCACTTCCCACAACCTCGGCCAGGTCACTCCCCTTTTCTGGACTTCAGTTTCTGTATTTCCAAGGTGAGGAGATTGAGATAATGGATGCTAAGGTACTTTGAGCCACCAACCTTCTCTCCAGCACAGTGTACACTCTACAGACAGCTGCTTCTCTTCTCTGTGGTGGCCAAGCCTGGCTGGAATGTGAAAAGTGGGAATAAAGCCAAACACAGCAAAGCAAATACCTCCAGCAATACTTGTGCATTATAAGCAATTATTTTGCACAACTAAGAAAAGACAAACTTTTTTTTTTAATGTAGCACATTACTGGTGCTGAGAAATGGAAAGAAACACTCCTTGTGTATCTGTGGTACTTTTAGTAAGATGAGGAGAAAAATTAAAGACATTAGTCCATTTCCATAAGCTAAGTTTGGAGTAGGAGACAGAAGAGTGGGGAAAAGGGAATAGGGACTATTTATATCTCACCCAATTATCTCTGAAAAAGTATATATCATCTGAAGAAAGAAGGTAACTTTGATATTTTAATCCTTAGTTTGAAATTTTAAAAACTGATTCTCGTTAATTTGATGTACGGTAATTTAAACAAGGCTGCCAACATGTTAGGTACTGCAATGAGCTGAATGGTGGCCTCAAAAAGAGACACAAGCATCCTCATCTCCAGGGCCCGTGATTATCACTTTATAAAGCAAAAGAGTTGATGTTACTTAATATGGCGAAATTGACGTGCTTAAATGAAGGATCCTGAAAGGAGGTACTATCCTGAGTTATCTGGGTGGGCCCTAAATGCCATCCTATGTACCATTAGAAGGAGGAGGTGGCTGGGCGCGGTGGCTCAAGCCTGTAATCCCAGCACTTTGGGAGGCCGAGGCGGGTGGATCACGAGGTCAAGATATCGAGACCATCCTGGTCAACATGGTGAAACCCCGTCTCTACTAAAAAAAATACAAAAAATTAGCTGGGCATGGTGGCGCGTGCCTGTAATCCCAGCTACTCAGGAGGCTGAGGCAGGAGAATTGCCTGAACCCAGGAAGCGGAGGTTGCGGTGAGCCGAGATCGCGCCATTGCACTCCAGCCTGGGTAACAAGAGCGAAACTCCGTCTCAAAAAAAAAAAAAAAAAAAGAGGAGGAGGCAAAGACAGTTTTCAGAGATATACAGAGAAGACACACAGAGAAAAGAGGAGGAGCAATGAGACCACCGAGGCAGACTGATATGATCACAAGCTAAGGAAAGCATTGTCACATTGGACGCAGGAAGAAGCAAAAGAATGTATTTCCCCTTGGAGCCCTTGGAGGGAGTGCAGCCCTGCCAACACCTGGCATCAGACTTCCGGCCTCCAGAACAGTGAGAGAATACAACTCTGTTGTTTTAAGCTGCCTAGTTGGCATAATTTGTTCCAGCAGGCTAGGAACCTATTATGGATAGCAATGGTGCTGTAATAAATAGATAATAATTATTCATAATTATCATAACAAAACAATAGCCTAAGTATGAGAACATGGCTCATATTATTATCCTAACAATGTGCTTAAAAAATAGCTGTGTAAAATCTGAAAATCTGTATGAGGCTGAGGAGGCCACCTAACTTTCTCGACATACTCTTTAAAAGCCTAAAAAATGAGTTCAAGTTCAGTTTCAAATGCCATCTGGTTAGCATGACCTAACAGTCTTTCCCTCCTTCTCTCAAATTAATCTCAAAGATCCTGCAAAAAAAACCAAAATCTTAACATTTAAGGTTAACAGATAAACTATTGGAAAATCCTGTGTTCAAGTGGTTCTCCTGCCTCAGCCTTCCCATTAGACGGGACTACAAGCATCCACCACTGTGTCCAGCTGGGAATTCTTTTAAAAGAAATATGAAATGTCTATGGTTTCAAAGGTAAATGCTTGAATCTATTAAGAAACACAAGAGAACAGAACAGGTTCAAGAAGTTTAACACTTAAACTATTACTTCTGGGAGTCCCCTGCTGCTGGGATAAGAGCCGGGTTGGACCCAAAGCCCCTTCCTCTTCCATGGAGAGAGGAGTGATCTGGCTTCTCCCTGGGCTCCTGTGAATATTTATTCTACTTTTGGTTCCTGGAAGATGTTTGGTGAAGGAAGCCCCTCCCTGGATACTTTCTACCAGTGCTGGAGTAGCCCCTTCTTCAGGACCTGGCCCAGGAGGCTGGGATTTTAAAGTATTTTTTAATACAGGAGGCCAGGCGCCGTGGCTCACGCCTGTTCCCAACACTTTGGGAGGCCGAGGGGGGCAGATCACCTGAGGTCGGGAGTTCCAGACCAACCTGATCAACTTGGAGAAACCCCGTCTCTACTGAAAACACAAAATTAGCTGGGCCTGGTGGTGCATGCTTGTAATCCCAGCTACTCAGGAGGCTGAGGCAGGAGAATCGCTTGAACCCAGGAGGCAGAGGTTGCAGTAAGCTGAGATCGTGCCATTGTATTCCAGCCTGGGCAACAAGAGCAAAACTTAATGCAGGACTTTGTCTTGGCAAAAATAAAAAATAGAAAAAGATACAATTTTTTCAACAGAATAAAAGCATATAAAGCCTTCTATCCATATTAGGTAGATATTTACAAGAGACATAATTAAAACCTATTATGTAGAGATAGAAAGTAAATCAATTAGCATATGCAAAGACACACATATGCACACTCACACACACAAAATACATACACCAGGCAAATAGTACCCAAAAGACAACTGGTGCTGCTCTAACTGGGAGAAAAAGCATTATTAGTGATAAAGTTAAACACTACTTAATGATAAAAAGAACAATTCACCATGAAGATTTAACAAATTTAAACACATATGTACCTAACTATATATGCTCCAAATATATAAAACTTTTCAGAATTATGAGAAGAAAATGATAAATGCATTGTTGTGGTAACAGCTTTTAAAACAAATCGCTCTGTAAGTAATACATCAGGCAGAAAAAAGACTACAAAGCATCAAGTTGTATAGCACAACTAGCAACCTTCATCTAAGTGACACAGGGATGGAACCCTGAAGCCAATGATGAGAAATTATAAAACCTTCCAAAGATGTGTGGAATGTTCACAAATAGTGATGATGCATGAGCCTAATATTCTACCAACAAAATTCTCTGACTACAGTATCCTGAAATTCAGAATAAACAAAGGATAATTCCAAAATGTGTGCAATTGGATATTAGAGAACACACTTCCAAATAATTCAAGAGTAATTGAAGGAATAAATGAAAATTTAAAAATAAAAAATACATGTAAAAAGCATTAATATAAAGCTTAAGCAGCATTAGAGAAAAATATACACACTAAATCATGAACAATACATCAAATTTAAGCTCTTCCCTATGAATCCTAAGTATGAGAAAAACTAATAAAGAGAAGAAATTAAAGAAACATGAGTATAAAAAAAGCTGTTTTTTGAAAAGATAAAATAGAAAAACACTGATTACTGACCTAGAAAAAGAGAAAAAAAGAGATAAACAATCTCTCTAAGAAATGAAAACAAAGACGGGCAGGTAGAATGGAGATTTTTTTAAGTATAAAATAATAATATAAAATGTTCATGCCAATAAATCTGAACTGGGATAAGATTTATAATTTCTTAGAATTTATAGTAAGAATCCTAAAGTAAATCAAAGGAAATATGTGTGAATATATAGAACCACCTCAGAATGGAAAAAGATTGTATAATCATGATGTTAGAGACAAACTTGTAATGAAAGAGATTAATTTAAAAGATAACAAATTGAAAAATATAAACACTAAAAATTACAGTTTAAGTTTAAAAATAACCTAAAATATTTGCAATTAAAAAAACCAACTGGGAAAATTTTCACTAAATATGACAAACAACTGCAGACAAATGTTAATCTATTAAATATTCAGAAGAGTTATTTCTAATAGCTATAAATACAAACATCCCAGTAGAAAATGGAAAGGGTATGCAAGCATATAATTCACAAAAGTAAAAACCAAATTGCCATTGAATTATTGAATATATATTTTTTGAATATGTATTAAACATATGTATTTTTTAATCCGCCTTTGGCACACTAATAATTTAAAAAGCAAAAACAAAATGGGGAGATATATTTTGCCCTTAGCTCAAACATAAATTTACAGATAATTTTAAAGAAATGTATAAGCATTGGTATAAAGACGCATTGTCATGTAATGTTGGCAGACACTTAGTATATTTCTGAATAGAAATTAGAAAATGTATAGGAACACTTAAAATATATACATTCCTTAGATTCATCAGTTCTAGTTCTGCAATTTACCCTATGGAAACACAAAGTCATAGATGTGCATAAAAGCCTATTTCTGGGAATATTCGTGTCTATAAAAGAGAAAGTTTAGTAACAAACTAAATAACAATGGGAGGAAAATAAACCAAATGAGCTTTGAAATCATTAAAAACAATGCTGTAAGGGCACAAAGAAAAAAGCAGACCAACAGAAAAGAGAAAAAAAGAAAAATAATAGGGCCACATATACACAGCCACCTGACTTACAACAAAAGCACCAATGAAATGATGGTCTTTTCAATAAACGGTGCTGGAGCAACTGGATATTATATGGAAAAAATGAACTTTGACCTCTAGCTCACACCATACATAAACATTAATTTATCATGGATCACAGACCTATCAAGCCTCTAGAAGAAAACATGGATGAATGGCTTTATGACCTTTGGGTAGGTAAAATTTTCCTTTTCTTTTGTTTTTTTTTTTTTTTTAACATATATCGTTTTGCTCGTCGTCCAGGTAGAGTGCAATGGCGGGATCTCGGCTCACTGCAAACTGTGCTTCCTGGGTTTAAGCGATTCTCCTGTCTCACCCTCCTGAGTATGTGGGATTACAGGCACCTGGCTAATTTTTTGGTATTTTTAGTAGTAACAGGGTTTCCCCATGTTGGCCAGGCTGGTCTTGAACTCCTGACCTCAGGTGATCTGCCTGCCTCAGCCTCCCAAAGTGCTCGGATTATAGGCATGAGCCACTGCACCTGGCCCGTGAAACTTTCTTAAATTGGAAACTGTAAGTTTTAACCACAAAAGAAAAAGAATTGATAAATTGGACTTTATTAAAGTTAAAAACTTCTGTTCATTAAAAGAGATTACAAAAAAATGGCACTCCACCACAGAAGATGTTTAAACAGCCAGTAAGTATGAAGGAGTTCAACATCATTACTTATCAAGTACATACACGTTAAAACGGCAGTAATGCCACCACTTACCAACTAGAATAGTTACAATTTAAGAAACTGAGAATACCAAATGTTGGTGAGGATGTGGAACAACTGGAACTCTCCTACATCACTGATGAGACTGTCAATCGAAACATACACCTACCCTATGATGTGCTCTTCCTAGGTAAGCAAGGGAAATGAAAACATACGTCCACAAAAAACTAACACAAGAATGTCCACAGTACCTTTATTCATAATAGGTATACAAAATGAAAACAACCCAAGTGTCTGTCAATAGGAGAATGAATAAAGCAACTGCTGTATATTTATGCATTAGAATACTATACAGCAACAATGAAGAAGAATGAACCATTGGCATATGCAACAACATAGATGAATCTCTTTTAAAAATTATGTTCAATAAAAAATGGCAGATCCAAAAGGGCATTTTTTTAAAAATGTGTGTTCAAATAAAATTCAAGAATAGGCAAAATTATCTCTGATCAGAAAAGTCAGAATAAAGTTACCTGTCGGGAGATGTTGAATGGGAAGGGGCTCAAAAGAACCGGTGGAGTGATGGAATGTTCTATGTGCTGATTAGGGTGGGTTAATAGATGCACGCAGATGTGAACATTTATGAGATGTCTATTTAAAATATGTACAATTTCTGTACATAAATTATACCTTCAATATTTTAAGAGATGTTATAAAATAGTATTTAGTAATATGGGGAAATGTCAACATTATTTTAAATCTTAAAATTTTTATTTATTAATTTGTTCATTCAACAGACATAAGGTATCTACCAAAATATCCTAGGACAATATCCTAGGACACAGAGAATAAAAATGAATAAAATGGAGAATGAATAAAATGCCTCTAATCCTTGGCAGCTTACCTTCTAGCATGAGTTTTTTATACAATAAGTATGTACATTCAGTATAGTGTAGGTATAATTGTGTGTGTGTATCTGTGTATACTCATTTTTGTCAATATGTGTTTATAATACACATAGAAAAAAGAACGTAAAATTTTTTTTCTCTTTTTTTTAAGAATGTAAAATTTTAACAATGATATCTGTATTGGTGATTTCAATTCATTTTTATTATTTTCTTTGTGCTTTTATCATTTTTTACAATAAGCATGGATTCCTTTCATAATCAGGGAAGAAAACATTGCTAACAAAACTCTGAATGCAGACATATTGGTTCCTGCAGTTTCTCAGCAGAGGGAGAGCCACAGCATGCTCCCTGAGAACCTGTAGCTAGTGAGTTTCAACAGCTGTATAACACCTGGAGCATCTGCATACAACTTGAATGAATCTCTTCCAGGCAGTTGATGTAGAAAGTTTTATTAAGAAAGGAAGGAGAACAAAAAATGTGGCCAGGAAAAACTTTTTAATTGGCATCGTGAAATGGTCTCTGTAGGGACTATTTAAAGAGCCAAGATTTTTCACTGAACATTAGGTCAAAGTCATTAAACTAGAGCCAGGAAAATATACGAACTGCAGTGGAATGTTTGCCCAGCCTGCTAAGTTATATCCTTCTACCATTGACTTGTAGAATACCCTTATGTAAATTCACACAACTTAATTTCCTACCTATAAAATGGGAAGAATAATCCCTATATTAGAGGTCTACCACAGTTTTTCACATGGCTCTCACTGACCCAAATTATATTCTGACATCAAAAGATTAACAGCAGAGCATGCACCCAGCTCCCCAACTAAGCATGGTTAATTTCTCACTTAAACCTCGGCATGTGACAGATTGCTGATTGCCAAACTATATGCTAGGGAAAAGTTATTCTGTACAAATATGTTGGGATTTAGGTTACTTAGAAATCCATATTCTACAATTAATTAGATAATTTGATACAGAACAATTATGTGAGACATTAACTGAAGTGCTAAATCTTGCAGTATATGCATCATCATTTTTTCATATCCCAACACATAAAGGCATTCAGTAATGTGAATCTGTTTTACATGTAAGCCCTTACTTTCACAGCAAGTAAAGTGTCTAAATGTATTCCAGGTAGTACTGACAATAATTATAAAATATACAGATATAGAAAAAAAGTATGTTTGACTGGGCCATGAGGTGCCCAGATATTTGGTTAAACATTATTCTGGGTATGTCTGTGAGGATAGTTCTGGATGGGATTAACATGTCAATCTGTAGATTCCCCTCTAACAAGGAGGGGGGGGTGTCTCATTCAATCATTTGAAGGCCTGAAAAGAACTAAATATAAGGCAATGAGGAAATTTCTTGTGCCTGACTGCCTTCATTCAGGGACATGAGGTTTTTTTCTTGTTTTGGACTCAAACTAAAACACTGGCTCTTCCTAGGTCTCAAATCTGCCAGCTTTCAGACAAGAACTATACCATTTGCTTCCCGGGTCTCAGGCTGTCAACTGCAGATCTAGGGACCTGTCTGCATCCATAATTACATGAGCTATTATAATACATCTTTTTATACTTATATATTTTATCTGTTTTATTCCTTTATATATACTACTGTTTCTGTTTCTCTGGGGAACCCTGACTAATCCATATTTGGTAGTGAGGGGGGCATCTAGAGGAATAGAATTTTGAGAATGAGTTCTCTGAACTAGCTCTTGGGTTTCTGAAATTGGCTACTCTGATTATGTTTAAAGATATTAATGACTCAATTTCCAGTAGTAAAGAGAGCATGGATAGTGGCAATGATTTGGCAATAAAGATACACAAAATAACACCATTAGATATTCCTAATTAATCACTTATAAGAAGCTACCTGCTGGGTGACTGTATATTTCAAACATTTGTAGCAAACTAATGCATGTAATGAAATTGACTGGTTGCTCCTAATGTCACTGGACAAAGTGGGGAAAGAAAAATATGAGCTCAGAGAGTTTAATTCCTAGCTCAAACCCCACATACATGATCTGAAATCTTCTATGTGTGCCTAAAGGAGACCCTTATATCCTGTAGCTGCAGGGCTGAGACTGCTGAAAATCAGACTCAGAATCTCTTCCCAGTGACTAGCTGAATTACAACACAAGTTGAATTTCCAGCCTTTTAAGGATCTACTGTTAAAGTGAGGGCACTGACTGGGAAGAAATGGGATGCCAAATGTTGGAATGGGGATGTGAGCGAAAACCCTGATGATGCTGGAGACACTGATCCCCTAAGGTCTAACAAGTTTTCTTTGCCTCTCCACCTTACAGTGAAGGCAGCCTCCAAATCCCCAGTGAAAGCAGCCTTTCCACCTCTGTATGAGGAACCTAACCTTGCATTTCCTAAGGAAATTGTAATGGTCTCTCCTGAAGTAGTAGCTGTCCAGGACAATGCTGAGTCTCCTCAGGACCACCCCCCCCACCATCCCTCTTTGCTTCTAGACCTATAAACTAAAGTTCCAGAAAGCCCCTAAAGGTCAATACAAAATGTGACCCATGAGGAGGTGTGCTATACTCCAAAAGAAGTACTCGAGTTTTTTAATTTATACAAACAGAAATTTGGGGAACACGTGAGGGAATTAATATTAATGGTGCAGAATAATGTCGGAACAAACATCAGGTTGGATGAGGCCAAATTTATTGATAAGGGCTGCCTAAGCAGTTTCTACGTTTCATGTTGCAGCTCACGGAATTAGAAAGAACTCTAACAGTTTGGTTGGTTGGTTGGTTGGCTGGCTGAAACATGGACCAAAAGTAAGATGAAAATGCCAAGCATGCCTTTGCTTAATGTAGAAGAAGGATTTCAAAGGAGACTGGAATGTTTAGACTAGAGTTGTGACTAAAGACCTACTTACCCACACAGGGAGGATCCAGAAAACATACCTTTCATCACAACTGTGAGAAATAAATTTGCGAAAGGAGTTCTGGTGTCCTTTAAAAGTTTTGTGATAGTTCTCCTCTGAATGCCAGATCTTACTATGTGAACTGTGGTCATTGAACTGGGAAAACTAAATGCAGTAGAAATAATTGAGTCCCGGGGTGGGAGGAGCCAATTCTGGGCACCCAACTGTCAAAAACAAGATGACTGTGATTATTATAATAGAGAGCAGAGTCAAAGCGGCAATCAGAATAGTCTGACCCATGCCTAGCTAGTTGATCACATATTTCTAGAAGTAAAATAGATAGGAAGCATACTAAGTTCTTACTTCAACTCTATCAGTAGAAAACTTCGAGGTCAAATGAACAAAAGTCAAACACGAATCATAAAAACAGACTTCATCCAGTTTATAGACCCAGAACCCCTTGAAGAGGAACCTGAGTTTCTGAAGTATCTCAGTACACTACCAAAAAATGTATACTGTTGTTAATCTTTCTTCCAGCCTGCCCCAAAGGGGCCTATACCCTTTTACCAGATTTACTGTCCAGTGGGGAAAAATAATTAATCAGATCTTTTGGGGATAACTGGACTCTGGCTCTGAACTGACACTAATTCCAAGACACCTCCAACAACACTGTAGTCTACCACTCAGCGTAGGGGCTTTTGGAGGTCAGGTAAACAGTAGAGTTTTATTCAGGTTTATCTCACAGTGGGCCACATCAGTAATCAAACCCATCCTATGGTTATTTTCCCAGCTACAGAATTCGTAATTGGAATAAAAATACTCAGCAGCTAGTAGAATCCCCATATTGGTTCCCTGACTTATGGGGTGAGGATTATTACAGTGGGAAAGGCCAAGTGGAAGAACTAGACCCACCTCTGCCTAGGAAAACAGTAAACCAAAAGTAACACTGTATTTCTGGAGAGAGTGAAAAGACTAGTGTCAGCATCAAAGATTTAAAAGATGCAGTGGTGGTGATTCCAATCACAACCCCATTCAGCTTGCCTTTTTTGGCCTGTGCAGAAGACAAATGGATGTCAGAGAATGACTGTGGATGATCATAAGCTTAATGAGGTGGTGACTCCAATCACAGCTGTTGTACCAGACATGGTTTCATTGCTTCAGCAAAATAACACATCTCCTGATACCTAGTATTCAGCTATTGATCTTGCAAATGCCGTCTTCTCCATTTATGTCAATAAGGACCACAAAAAGTGGTTTGCTTTCAGTTGGTAAGCCTACCAATATACCTTCACTGTCCTATCTCAGGGGTGTATCAACCCTCTAGCCCTATGCAATAATTTAATTTGCAGGGACCTTGATCACTTTTGCTTTTCACAAGATAACACACTGGTCTATTCCATTGATAATTGGCTTGCTGGACCTAGTGAGTAAGAAATAGCAACTACTCTAGACTTATAGTGAAGACTTCTGCATATCAGAGGGTAGAAAATAAATCCAGCAAAAGTTCAGTGGCATCACGGAAATTTCTAGGGATCCAGCGGTGTGAGTCATGTAAAGATATCCCTCTAAAATAAGGAACAAGTTGCCGCATCTGGCCTTACCACAAAGAAAGAGACACAACACACAGAGCGCCTTTGGCTTTTGGAGACGACATTGCCCCATTTGAGTGTGGTAGTCGAGCCCGCTTTCCAAGTGACACCCAAAACTAGCAATTTCACCCAGAACAAGAAAAGGCTTTGCAACAGGTCCAGGCTGCTGTGCAAACTGCTCTGCCACTTGGACCCTATGATCCAACAGACCCGATGGTGCTTAAAGTATCAGTGGCAAAGATACTGTTTGGAGCCTTTGGCAGCCCAGATAGGTAAAATCACAGTGCAGTGCCACAGGATTTTGGTGCAAAGCCCTGCCATCCTCTGCAGATAACTACTCTCTCTTTGAGAAACAGCTCTTGGTCTTCTACTAGACCTTAGTAGAGACTGAGTAAACACTAAGACTGAGCCACTAAGTTACCATGTGATCTGTGCTGTCCATCATAAACTGGGTGGTTTTCTGACTCTGCAAACCATAAAGCTCAGGCGTGCCTAGTAATACTTCATCATCAAATCGAAGTAGTATGTATGAGGCTGGGCCCAAGCAAGCCTTGAAGTCACAAGTAGGTGCATGAAGAGGTGGCCCAAATAGCCATGAACCCCTATGCAGCTATACTGCCTTCTCTCTCTCAGCCTGCACCTAGGACCTAATGAGGAGTTCCCTACAATCAGTTGACGGAGTAAGAAAAGATTTGGAACTGTTTTACAGATGGTTCTGCATGATACATACACACTACCCAAAAATGGGCAGTTGCAACATTGCATCCACTTTCCAGGAGATCACTATAGAACAATAGTGAAGGAAAATCCTCCCAGCGGGAAGAACTTTGAGCAGTGCACCTGGCTGTTTACTTTGCTTGGAAGGAGAACTGGTCAGACGTGGGTGTCCTCAGCAGAGGATGATTTTAATTATCTAGTACATAGGATGACCAGTCAGTATGATGTTATGTGAAAGAAAATGTATTGACTTTATAACAGTATTTAAGTGTTGTTAGTTTTACATCACAGTATTAAAGTTATTGCATTCAAAAAGAAAAGTCAATATTACTGAACGACTCTACCTCCTCTTTGGGGGAAAGAGTTAATGTATTTTCATTTGTACACAGAATAGTTGTGTCAGGTTAGGCAGAATTATGACATTGTTATTGTCTTCATTTGGAGATTAAGCATGGGTTAAATAGATGTATATGGGTGCCAAGCTGACAAGGGTTGAGCCTATGATGAATAAAGTTTATATCAACTTGATTGATTGGGCAAAAGGGTACTTAGGTGTTTGGTCAAACATTATTTTGGATGTGTCTGTGAGGGTGTTTTGGGATGAGATTAACATTCAAATCAGATTGCATAAACAGAGGGTGGGTTCCATCCAATCAACTGGAGGGCTGAATAGAACAGAAGAGCTGAGTAAGAAGAAACTTCTGCATGATGCCTTTGGGTAAAGAGTTGGATTTTTTTTTCCTACCTTTGGACTTGAACAAAAACATTTGCTCTTCCTGAATTTTGAGCCTCCTGGCTTCTGTACTGTAACTATACCATTAGCTCCCTCTCTCATATTTGGGTGCGCTCTCTCACCCCCACCCCATATATACATATATATATTATATACAAACACACATATATGCTTATATGTATGTTCTGTTTCTCTAGAGAATCCTAATATACATATATACATATGTATGTGTGTGTATATATATATACGAATATGTATGTGTTTGTGTGTGTGTATATATACACATGCATAATTTACACCTGTTAATAAAGAATTTTAAGTCACTGTGGTGACTAGAAATATTATGTCTCTATATCTGTCAAATATAAATGATATTTTTATAATTTATTCACTTGGCAGGTTTTAATCTTATTACCGCCAAAACGACTGTTAGCTAGCTATGTGAATATACTACCTCATAGAATTCATCTGTATTTATTGGACCTATTCCAGCTTGGTTTTCTCAAGAACATAAATTATATAAGATTCTTGTGGCTGCCTATATGTAATTACTTTTATTAACATTTCTTTGTGGGTTACTCATCTCCTTGAACTCTAAATGTTGGAGTATCCCAGTGTTCTAACCTTGGACCAATTCTTTTTTGTATCTATACTCACTTTCTTTGTACTTGCATCTAGTCCCAAAGGTTTAATTACCATCTTTTCACCATCCAAAATTTACTTTCCCAGCACAGAGATTTCCGTAGACTTTAAGCACACATTCCCATTTGTAAGTCTCAATAACATTTCAAAATTATTTTTTCTAAAACTGAGCTCCTGGTAGTTGCATACTGCCTCCCTCTCTTTCAGCCACTGGCAAGTCCAATCTCCCAGTTGCCTCTTTATCCTTAATATCCTATTTGTCAGTAGAGTCCATCAATTCTGCCTATAAAATATATTTAGAATCTGACATCTGCTGCTACAAACCCTGGTCCAAGCCACCATTACCTCCTGCCTGGACTACTGCAACACTCTTATAACTGCTCAGCTTATTTCTTTCCCTTGACACCAGTCAAGCCCACTCTCAAGAGAGCATCTACCAAAAATCCTTTCGAAGTATAAATTACGTCATGTCATTCTTCTGCTCCAAATTTTCAATGCCTCTAATTGCAATCAGAGCAAAAGCAAAATACTCCGAAATACTTTCAAGTCTATATTAGTCTGTGGTCTTAGAGAAGTTGATGCCAAGATGGGATAAAAAGTACATATAAAGATGTGATTTTAACAAAAAAGCAAAGTGGGAAAATCCAACCACTCATTTTCACCCAGAAAAAAATAAACAGTTCTGGCCCAGTGTGGTGGCTCATGCCTGGAATCCCAGCACTTTGGGAGACCAAGATGGGTGAATCACCTGGGGTCAGGAGTAAGAGGCCAGCCTGGCCAACGTGGCAAAACCCAGTTTCTATTAAAAATACAAAAATTAGCTGAGCGTGGTGGCACGTGCCTGTAATTCCAGCTACTCGGGAGGCTGAGGAGGGAGAATCGCTTGAACCTGGGAGGCAGAGATTGCAGTGAACCAAGATCATGCCACTGCACTCCAGCCTGGGCAACAGAGTGAAACTCGTCTCAGACTAATAACAAGCTCCAATATTCAATCAGTAATAAATAGCCTACTGCTATGGTTTGGATCTGTGTTCAATGTCCCCATTAGAGGAATCCCCATTTTCTCCCAGAAATGGGTCTGCTTTAGTATTTCTGCCATATTTAGTTATAAGCTAAGAGCAGTTCTGAGAAATATTGGTAGGTTTCAGAATGCAGCAGCTGAAGCCCTTGGTCAATACACTCTCTACAGTTGGAAGTCAACAAGGTATAGTCTCAATGCCACCCAAAAAGCCTTCTATAACATCCCCCCACCACTGTCTCTTGTTGCCCTAAACTTCTTCCCCTTGCACACTTTTTCCAGCCACACTTGCCTTGGCAATCCTTGACAACATTAGGTATATTCTCAGTGCAGAGCCTTTGTACACATGACCACACCTAAATTTTCTTCTCCAAGATATCCACATGATTTGTTCATTCACTTCCTCCAGGTTTGTACTCCAATATCACTTTCTCAGTGAAGCCTGCCCTGGCTACCCCATCTAAAAGTTCAACACTCGCTACTCATCCTCACAAACATAAAAATACTTTCTCCCTTCTCTTATTTTTCCTAGCACTTATCACTAAAACACATTATATTCATTTATCTTGTTTATTTACTATCTCCCCTACTAGACTGTAAATTTCTCGTCAGCAGGACCTTTGATTTGCTTGATTATTGCTGTTTATTCATAAAGTGGAATACTATATTGAATATATTAACCACTGAATACATATTTGCTGTATGAAAGATTGAACACAGAAAAGAAAAAAGGGTTTTAAAATAACACATTTATTGCTGGTATATAGATGAGTTATTACAAGAAATCCAGATGGACAACTTGGCAGCATTTTTTTCACAGTCCAAGTCTCTCTGTACACTTGGAAAAAACAAACTTCATGAAAAATCTATAATGTTAACGTTTCTCAAAATCAGAATTGTTTTTCATGACAGAAATCAAGAAGTCTTTCAAAGATAAAAATGGCAAAACTAAAAGATCACTTTCAAATGGCACCAAAACAAGCCTTTGGTGACTTCTTTGGTCAAGAATAGAACAATTTGTGCATCCAAACATTTAGTAAAAGCAATTAATTTAAACATATTGACTTATTTTTAAATATCAATTTTTTTTGTATCTTAATTATACCAAAAAAGAAAGAAAAGAAAGAAAATGTCAAATAAGGACAACGTCAAAAACAAAAACCTTACCCACACGAAACGAGTAGAAGAGACCAGAAAACTAACTTTTTACTCTGAAGATTCATAATTTAAATACGAAGATTCATTTTGTAACCTAATTTTAGGATAACCAAATAGCCTTGGTGGATAAAGTCTCTCTTCTCAAAAAACATGGAGTGAATCCATGAGGAAATACAGTAACTTTTCTAAACCATCATTTTGCAACCCCTAGTGAAATATTTGATTCAGCTAAATATCATCAGTAGGGAAAACCATTAAAGTATAAATTGAGGGCCAGGCACAGTGGCTAATGCCTGTAATCTCAGCACTTTGGGAGATTGAGCCAGGTGGATCACCTGAGGTCAGGAGTTGGAGACCAGCCTGGCCAACATGGTGAAACACTGTCTCTACTAAAGATATAAAATTAGCCAGATGTGGTGGCACATGCCTGTAATCATGGCTACTTGGGAGGCTGAGGCAGGAGAATCACTTGAACCTGGGAGGCAGAGGTTGCCATGAGCCAAGATGGCAGCACTGCAGTCCAGCCAGGGGGGGAAGAAAAAGGATAACTCGATGGGGAACTTATAACACAAGTTTCAAGTCATCATCCATTAAAATGAGTGATCAATCTTAGCATTACTAACGGTTGAACAAGCAGACATTTGTGTGCCTTCTGTTATGATACAATACAAAGCACAAAACATCATCTATAAGAGTCTGGCCAAGAAAGCAGAAACTGAATTTAAGCTGGCTCTGTGGCTAACTTCTGTGTGTGGGAAATATGAGGAATAGAAGAACAAATTCGGTGGCAGCACCAGAAGAAACAGGCAAATTCTAAACATGGCATGTTTTGTAGGACAACTGACCCAGTTTCTGAAACAAGTAAGTGGCATGGAAAAAAAGTCAGGAGATATTGTTCTAGAGTTTTTGCTTAAGTTAAGAACACTAAACAACATAATATAATGTGTAGATTTCTTCTGGGATTCTGCTTTAGACAAACTAAATGTGAAAATACTTTTGAAGGCCATTGAAAACTTCTGGTTGTGATCTGGGTACTAAAAGACATAAAAGAGTTGTTAATAATTTTGCTAAATATAAAGAATGTTGTAGTTAGTTCAGAAAATATCCATATTTTAGATCCATATCTAACTCTGGAAAAGAGAATGACAAGACTTACTGAATCATATTTAAAATAATTCAGGAAAAGGGGAAAATAGATAAAGCTAGTGGGGCAAATTGTGATAATTATTGAATCTGCATAAAGCATTTATAAAAGTTTATTTTACAGTTCTCTGTGCATGTTTGAAGAATTTTATGATAAAAAATTTGTTTATTCCAATTAATTCTAATGAATAAGAGTTTACTATAAGTTACAATTAAACTACTTAACCAACCTATACCCCAAAATATTTATTTATTTCATTAGAGGAAAAATACAGCATGAAGATATTTAACCTTAAAACAGATATTTGGAAGATATGGTACCCATTAATTCAAACTGTATTTATTGTACCCTTATTATGAATCAAGCATAGTCCTAGATGCTAATACAGAGGTGAATAAAATTAAGCCCTCTCCCTCCTAGAGTCTGTATACTAGCAAGAAGAAGAGTACTAGTAACAATAAAAGATAATAGTAATCCCATAGTGGTGAATAATCACACACTAATAAGTGCCAAGAAGAAGATAAAGCAAGGAAAGAGGACAGAGCGACAAAAGGAATGGAAGCTATTTGGGAAACGCAGACAAGAAAAGACTTTATAAAAAGGTGAGGCTTAAGCTTGAAATCTAAATGATGGGTAGGTTAGGTATATGCATGCCCTATGAAGATCTGGGTGGTAGAGGGGCGTGGAAGTGGGGAAGAGCAAGTATGAAAGCTCTGACTTACAAAAACAAAATAAAACAAGTTGTATGTAATGGAGAGTGAAACACAACAGTGGAAAGAGAAGAGAAGGGGGTAGAGGGAATCAGGAGGCCAAGTAGGGAACAAATCGTGTATAGCCTGGCGTGGCCATGGTAAGGCATTCCAATTTTATTCTAAATTTGACAAACCATTGAAGAATCCAAAGCAGGGATGGGCATGATTAGATTTAATATTTTCAAAATATATATATTGCTAGATTTAGATTTTTTGTATCTGTTCATAGAAAGATTGACCAAAAACTTTCTTTCCTCTTATTGCCTTGAATGGTTTTGTTGTCAAAGTTATATTAGTATCATAAAATGAAGTAAATCCCCCCTCGTTTGTTCTCTAGAATATTTTGTATGAGACTAGAGTTATCTGTTCTTTGAACAAGTTATAGACATTGACTGTAAATCTGCCCGATCTTGATGTTCATATCTACACAGACTTCAGTTTCAATTTATTTCATAATTATGTAACTCTTCCTATTTTCTTGTTCTTTAAATTTGATATGTTACCTTTTTCTAAAAACATACCCTATTTCTGAAGTTTCAAAAAATGTATTTACATAGCCTTTATTTCTGAGCAATATAAAATAAATGTGTACATGAAATCATTGTTAATAAGAAGCGAAATATATGAACATCAAGTAACAAACAGGAGTGACCCCAGAGAGATAGAAAATTAACCATACGAACATTAAGACTGACCAGATCATAGCCTTGGGAGAACTTCCAGGATGCAGCACAGGGCAGGAAATCCCATGTGGAGTTTAGGGGACTCCCCTCCCAGAGTTTGAAAGGTAGAGCTGAGTCCGGGGATACCAAGGTGGCTACAGTTTATGGGCAGAGTACCAGACAAGAGAGAGTAGGAGCACACCAGTGAGAACTCCAGAGATTTCAAACCATTGGCTAGCAAAGCACAGATGGGCACAAATATGTGAGAAAACTACCCCAGGCCAAAGAAAAAAAAGTCCCAAAATGAATAAAGGGAACAGTGTGCAGAGCTCACACAGTGCTGGGAATTGTGTCTGCTGCCACCGGCCAGTCAGGAAAGCCTCATAATTCATGGTACATTAGGTAGAGCACTCAAAAGAGTCTTGCTTTCATAGTGGAAAATCATTAACTCAAGATTAAACACTGCTCTCATCCTACCTAATAAATCTTAAAAGTAAGAACCAAAAGAATCAAATGATTTCCATGTAACTTAATAGTCTATCACAATAAAACTCAAGAACGTTTCTAGAAATGCAAACATATCCAGCAAGAAACAAGGTACATTTCACAAGGTTTGCTATCCAGTCAAAATTTACTAGGTAAGCAAAGAAGCAGGAAAATATGACCCATAATGAGGAGGTAAATCAATCCTTCAAAACTAACCCAGCCTTGACATAGATATTAGAATTAGCAGACAAGAACACAATAGTTATAACTGTATTCCATAAGTCCAAAAAGTTACAGAAAGTATAAACATATGAGATATTCAGAAGACAAAAAATTCAAATCAATAGTTAACTACCAATATTTTTCAAAGATCAATAAAAGTAATAAACCTCTAATCTAATGCTTCTCATATGGAGGTGATTTGACAGTGTCTGGAGATATTATTAATTGTTACAATGGAGAGTACTGCTGGTATCTAGCAGGTAGAGTCCAAGACTACTACTAAACATCTTATAATGTACAGAAAAGTCCCCATTACAAAGAATTATCTAGTATTTGGTTCCTGTTTCTGCATTAGTTTGCTTAAGATAATGACCTCCAGCTGCTGCAAAGGACATAATTTTGTTCTTTTCTATAGCTGTATAGTATGGTGTATATATATGTACCATGTTTTCTTTACCCAGCCTATCACTGATGAGTGTCTAGGTAGACTGTTTGTCGTTGCTACTATGAATAGTGCTGTGATGAGCATATGAGTGCATGTGTCTTTTTGATAGAACAATTTATTTTGCTTCAGGTATATACCCAACACTGGGATTGCTGGGTCAAATGGTAGTTACATTTTAAGTTATTTGGGAAGTCTCCTCACTGCTTTCACAGTAGCTAAACTAGTTTTCACTCCCACCAACAATGTGTAACTGTTCCCTTTTGAGGTACTGTGCAACCTCACCAGTACCTGTTACTTTTTGACATTTTAATAATAGCCATTCTGACTGATGTGAGATGGTATCTCATTGTAGTTTTGATTTGCATTTCTCTGATGATTATAATGTTGGGTATTTTTTTATATGTTTGTTGGCAACTTGTATGTCTTTTTTTGAGAAGTGTGTGTTATCTCTTTTGCCCACTTTTAATGGGGTTATTGGTTTTGTGTCTGTTGAATGGTTTAAGTTTCTTACAGATTCTGGATATTAGATCTTCATCAGATGTATAGTTTGCAAACATTTTCTTCCATTCTGTAGGTTGTCTGTATACTCTGTTAATAATTTCTTTTGCTATGCCAAAGCTCTTTAGTTTAAAAAACATTAATTCAAACTAGATTACGGTAAGCATGATAGTGGTAATCCAGGGCAACCACTAAGAAAATAAATCAAACTTCAGGAAGGCTTCATTATAGAAAGTATTTAATTGAGGGCAACATGATTTCTTATTCGGGAACAGCCCAGAAAGAATGCCATTGACGTCTCTCTCACTTGGCCATAGCAACCCAGATGGGATCTTTCAATATGGAGGGCAGCTGCCTTCATCGTTTTCCACTTGCTACACCTGCCTTTGGGAAATATGTTTGGGAACTTACATTCATAGAGCAATATTATCTGCACAGACTAGGCCAATTATTATCGAGCCAAACCAAGCCAGAAATTTCTTTCAAAGATCACCAGAAAGATGTAATGGATGGCCCAGATTATCCAAATTGTGGTAGATGAAAAGATTAAAAACATCAATGACTGTCCAAAGAACAGATTGCCTATGATGTCCAATAGCTTAACTGAAAGAACTTGAAAGATGTGAAGACTGAGAGTAGAGAAGGAAAAATTTGAAGGAGGAAATAGATAATTAAAAAATAATAGTTGGAGTTATCAATATCCAATTTTTTCTTTTCTGAAATGAAATCTCACTCTGTCACCCAGGCTGGAGTACAGTGGTGTGATCTCAGCTCACTGCAAACTCTGCCTCCAGGTTCAATCAATTCTTGTGCCTTAGCCTCCCCAGTAGCTAGGATTGCAGGTATCTGCCACCCTGCCAGGCTAACTTTTTTATTTTTAATAGAGATGCGGTTTCACCATGTTGGCCAGGCTAGTCTCAAATTACTGACCTCAAGTGATCCACCCACTTCAGCGTTCCAAAGTGCTGGGATTAGCATGAGCCACCACACCTGGCCAATTCCCATTTTCAATAGTGGATCAAAGGTAGGCTGAAGAGCAGTAAGAAGACAAACAACACTATAAACTAAGCCTACCTAACAGACATCTATAGAACAATGTACTCAGAAAGATAGAACACAAATTCTTCTCAAGTTCACATGGATGATTCTCCAAGATAGACAATATGCTAGGTCATAAACCAAGCCTCAATACATTTAGGAAAGTTGAAATCATACACAGTATGTTTTCTAACCACAGTGGAATCAAAAGAATGGACAACACAAAGGAATCTGGGAAATTCACATACATGGAAATTAAACAATATACAATTAAATGACTAATCAATTGAAGAGAATCATAAGGGAAATTAGAAAATTTGAGATTAACGAAAATGAAGATACATCATACCAAAACTTATGGGACACTGCTAGAGCAGTGGTTAGGGAGAAATCTGTAGGTATAAATTCTTATATTAAAAAAGAAAAAAACTCAAATCAGTAACTTAATGTTCTAAGAAGCTTGAAAAATAACAGGAAGCTAAATTAAAAGTAAGCAAAAGAAAGAAAATAAAAACTAGAGTTTCAATAAATTAAATAGAGAATAGAAAAATAGGGAAAATTAATAAAACAAAAGGCATTTTATTAAAAACAACAAAACTGACAATCCTTTAGCTATGCTGACCAAGGGAGAAAAAAAAAGACCACTCAAATTACTGATTTTGGAAATGAAAAAAGAGGCATTACTGTTGACCTTACAGAAATAAAAAGGAATATAAAAGAATAATTTGAATATTGATATGCCAATAAGTTAGATAACCTAAATGAAAGAAGAAATTCCTAGAAAGCCAGGAACTCCTGAAATGGACCCAAGAGAAAATACAAACTCTGAATAGACCTATAACAAGTATTAAATTTAAAAAATGAATTAGTAAAAACCAGGCCTAAACAGCTTTACTAGTAAATTTTACCAAATGTTTAACCAACAACAATGCTTCACAAACTTGCCAAATAATAGAAAAACAGGTACCATCGCTCAACTTACTCTATGAGGTTGATATTACCTTAAAAGCAAAATAAATCACAAGAAAACTACAAACAAATATCACTTATGAATATGTTTGCAAAATTTCTCAACAAAATACTAACAAACTAAATCCAACAACACATAAAAAGGATTATTCCTCTTGATTAAGGGTGATTTATCACAGGGCTGCAAGGTTGGTTCAACATATGAAAATTAATCTATGTAATAATCTATATTAACAAAGCAAAAATCCACATAATCATCTAAATAGACACAGAGAGTCTGACAAAGTACGTTTTCATAATACACTCTATAAACTAAAACTAGAAGGTAACTTCTGCAACTTTATAAAAGATTTCTGTGAAAAAGCCACAACTAACATTATATTGAATGCTGAAATATTGACAAATCTCTCCTCAGATAAGGAACACGACAAGATGTCCAATTTCAGCACTTCTATACAACATTTTAATGAAGGTAATTAGACAGGAAAAAAAATAATAAAGGGCCCTTTAATTGGAAAGAAGTAAAACTATCTCTATTTTCAGACTGTGTCTTGAAACTCCTAGGTAATTCACAAACATCTGTAGAACAAGTAAATGAATTTATCAGGTTTTCAGGATACAAAATCAGTATACAAAAAATCAATTATATTTCTATGCACCAGCAAAGGAAAACTGTATTCTCATGCTGCTATGAAGAAATACCTGAGACTGGGTAATTTATAAAAGAAAGCAGTTTGATTAACTCACGGTTCTGCAGGGCTGGGGAAGGCGTCAAGAAACTTACAATCTCGACGGGAGCAGAAAGTGCAGATCGAAGCACGGGTAGTCGGGGAAGCCACTTACAAAACCGTCAGATCTCGTGAGAACTCACTATCAGCAGAACGCCATGGAGATAACAGCCCCCAGGATCAATTACCTCCCACTGGGTCCCTCGCATGACACATGGGGATTATGGGAGCTGCAATTTAAGATGAGATTTGGGTGAAGACACAGCCAAGCCATATTAACAATCAAAAATGAAAACAAGTGCATTCACAATAACATGGAAATAATAAAATGCTCAGAAACAAATTTAACAAAATAAGTGTAAAGCTTATACTAAAAATTATAAAATGTTGAAAGAAATTAAAGAAGACCTAAAAATATGGAAAGACATCCCATGTTTATGGATCAGAAAACTCAGTGTTATTAAGATGGTAATACTCCCCAAATTGATCTAAGATTCAGTGCAGTAGCTATTAAAATCCCAACTGCCATTTTTGCAGACACAGACAAGCTTATCCTAAAACTCATATAGAAATGCAAGAGACCCACACTAGCCAAAACAATCTTTAAAATAAAGAACAAAATTGGAGGACTCACACTTTTTTTTTTTTTTTTTGGAGACAGGGTCTGGCTCTATCACCCAAGCTGGAGTGCATTAGTGCAATCATGGTTCACTGCAACCTCAAACTCCTGGGCTCAAGCAGTCCTTCCCCCTCAGCTTCTCAAAGTGCTGAGTTTACAGGTGTAAGCCACCATACCCAGCTTACACTTCTAGATTTGAAAACATATTACAGCTGGGTGTGGTGGCGCATGCCTGTAATCCCAGCACTTTGGGAGGCCGAGGTGAGCGGATCACCTGAAATCAGGAATGCGAGACCAGCCTGGCTAACATGGTAAAATGCTGTCTCTACTAAAAATACAAAAATTAGCCCGGAGTGGTGCCGGGCGCCTGTAATCCTAGCTACTTGGGAGGCTGAGGCGGGAGAATCATTTGAATCCAGAAGGCAGAGGTTGCAGTGAGCCGAGACTGCACCATTGCATTCCAGCCTGGGCGAAAAGACTGAGACTGTCAAGACAGAGACAAAGAGAGAAATAGAGAAAGAGAAAAAGAGAGAGAGAAAGAAAGAAAAGAAAATATATTACAAAGCTACAGGCAGTGTGTTTGTTACTGGCATAAGAATAGATGTATAGAAGCTGGGTGTGGTGGCTCACGCCTGTAATTCCAGCACTTTGGGAGGCTGAGGCAGGTGGATTACCTGAGGTCAGGAGTTCGAGACCAGCCTGGCCAACATGGTGAAACCCCATCTCTATTAAAAATACAAAAATTAGCTGGGCATGGTGGCATGTGCCTGTAATCCTAGCTACTGGGGAAGCTAAGGCAGGAGGATCGCTTGAACCCAGGGGGCAAAAGTGTCGGTGAGCTGAGACCATGCCATGGCACTCCAGCCTGGGTGAGAAGAATGAAATTTCGTCTCAAAAAATGGAAGGAAGGAAGGAAGGAAGGAAGGAAGGCAGGAGGGAAGGAGGAAGGGAAGGAGAGAGAGAGAAAGAAAGAAAGAAAAAGAAAAGACATATAGATCAATGGGTGAAAATCAAGAATCCAGAAATAAATTCTTAACATTCGATAGTCAATTGATTTTCTTTTTCTTTAATTTTTGGCCAAAATCATTCTGTTTTTTATTATCACCAACAATGTGGAACAATGTTGGTAATAAAATACTCCCTGCCAAGGTAAACTGCTCCTACTGACCTCTCCCTTCTTTGTATGACACTGCACTGCATATATACCTGCACATGGAGAAAACCCAGACCCAAATAGCCATTGGAAATATCTGAAGTGTTCATAGTAGCCATCTAGCCGGCCCATATTACCACATACTCTCTATTTTCTTCTGTAAATATATCTTGAGTAGTCAAAATCAAACATACCAAAAAACCCACATCAATGTGTATCTTCCTATTTATGTCAAAGATTCTCATCCCAACTAGTCACAAGACCATCTCCCACTGAAGCCATTGGCGACTGACATCTGATGCTATAACTTCTGTGTGTTCGACAGTTCTTGCTCATCTTTTTTGCCTGGACCATCTGGCATGTGCTCGAAGGGATAAACACCAACGGCTCTTTAATACTCAGCCATGTGTCAAAAAAAATCACATAGACAGTATCACACTGTAATTTTTGATAAAGGTTTCCCAGACAGAGTGACAATCTTTGACTGTATAGATGCCAATCCAGATTTCCTAGGATCTGGCTGACTTTCTGTCCAGTGACTCCTGGACACTGGTCTGTACCTGGGGGCCCCCAGTGGAGTATTGATCTTTAAAGGTGGAGTTCTGAGGAATGTCAGGAGGCTCCTAGGTCTCTGTCAGGGCCATCTCTGAGCACTGCTTGGTAGCTTGCTCAATCTGAAACATCACTCCATCCTTATAGAGCAAAATATATTCAAATAATCTCTTGCAGTGAATTATTGCACCATCCTCTCATCCAGCACCACATTCGCTGGTTCAGACTGTCCTGGGAGAATGGGGCACAGCTGTTGCAGCTATTGCTCTGCTGGTACACAACCTGGTGACCATCTGATTTTCAATGAATGTCAATGCAATTTACCCATGTAACAAGCCTGTACATGTACCCTTTGAACTTAAAAGTTGGAAATAAAAGAAGCTGGATAAATTAAAAAAATAATAAATAAGAATGTTAAGACACTACAATAGGGGAAGTATACAACAAAGGGTGCTGGGACAGGTGAATATCTATATGCAAAAGAATGAATTGGAACTTATACCTTATACCATATTCAAAGATTAACTCAAAATGAATCATGAACTACAACGTGAGAGCTAAAATACAAAATTGTTTGAAGAAAACATAGGAGTTAAATATTTGTGACTTGGGGTTAGGCAATGGCCTTTTTTAGATATGACACCAAAAGCACAAGTGACAATATTAAAAATAGGTGCATAGGACTATATCAAAATTAAAAACTTTTGTGCATCAAAGGACACCATCAATAGAGTGAGAAGGCAACCAAGAGAATGGGAGAAAATATTGCAAATCGTATCTGATAGGGGATTAATATTCAGAATATATAATGAACTAGAAAGCAACAACAAAACCCAAACAATTCAATTAAAAAATGGAAGGCAGCCTAGGCAACATGGCAAAACTCCGTCTCTACAAAAAATACAAAAATTAGCTGGGCATAATGGCATGCACATGTAGTTCTAGCTACCGGGGGTAAGGGGAGGGGCGCTGAGGTGGGATGATCACATGAGCAAGGGAGGTGGAGGCTGTAGTGAGCTATGATCTGGCCACTGCACTCCAGTCTAGGAAACAGAGTGAGACCCTATATTTAAAAAAAAAAAAAAAAAAAAAAAGACTCGAACAGACATTTCACTACTAAAGGAAATATACAAAAGACCAATAAGCACATAAACACGTTCTCATGATTATTACCCATCAGAGAAATGTGAATCAAAATCACAAGAACATATATTTCATATTCACCAGACTGACTATAATAAATAAGACAGACAAGTGTTGGTGAGAATGTGGAGAAACCAGGACCTTCATCTATTGCAGATCGAATTTTAAATTTTAAAATAGCGTAGCCGTTTTGGAAACCAGATTGGTAGTTCCTCAAATTTTTAACAGTTATCTAGGCCCTCAAAATTTTTGGAGTTATTAGCCAGGCATGGTGGTGGGTACCTGTAATCCCAGCTCCTAGGGAGGCTCAGGCAGGAGAATAGCTTGAACCCAGGAGGCAGAGGTTGCAGTGAGCCAAGATGGTGCCATTGCACTCCACCCTGGGCAACAAGAGTGAAACTCCATCTCACACACAAAAAAATTCAGAGTTATCTAGACCCAGTCCATTCTTAGGTATATATCAGAGAAAAAAGAAAACATATGTACACAACATAAAAACTTGCACATAAATGTTCATAGAGGAATTATTACAATCATTCAAAATTAGAAACAATCCAAATATTCTTCTATTGGTAAACGAGTAAACAAAATGTGATATATTTATACAATGGAATATTACTTACCAGTAAAAACTAATGAACTATTGATACATTCCATAACATGGATAAACCTTGAAAACATTAGTTACAAAGGTCATATATTACGTGATTTCACATATGTAAAATGTCCAGAATAGGCAAATCCATAGAAACAGGAAGCAGATAAGTCATTGCCAAAGTCTGGGTGGAGTGGGGAATGGGGAGTGACTGCTAATGGGTGTGGGGTCTTTTGGGAGTGATGAAAGTGTTCTGAAACTATATAGTGTTTATTCTTGCATAATTCCAAAAATGTACTAAATTTCACTGAACTGCACACTTTAAAATATCAAATGTTATGGTATATAAATTATCTTAAAAATAGCTACTATTAAGAATAGTATTAAAGGCTAGGGATGGTTGCTAACGCCCGTAATCCCAGCACTTTGGGAGGCAGAGGCAGACAGATCACAAGGTCAAGAGATAGAGACCATCCTGGCCAATATGGTGAAACCCCTTCTCTACTAAAAATACAAAAATTAACTGGATATGGTGGCGTGTACCTGTAGTCCCAGCCACTCGGGAGGCTAAGGCAGGAGAATCGCTTGAACCCGGGAGGTGGAGGTTGCAGTGACCCGAGATGGTGCCACTGCACTGTAGCCTGGTGGCAGAGTGAGACTTTGTCTTAAAAAAAAAAAAAATTATTAAAAACTGGAGCTTGATTTTTTCTTAAGGTGAGAGGTAGTGGTAAAAGAATTTGAGTGTGTGTGTCTCTGTGTGTGTGTGTGGATATAGAATTATATAAGATGTACTTTTTTATATCTCATTTCTTTGCTGAGACTTTCAATTTTTTCATTTGTTTTGAGTGTGTTTTTAATGGCTCATGTAATAATTTTATCATGTCCACTTTAAAGTCTTCATCAAGTACTTTCATTCTCTTTGTCATCTCAGTAGTGGCATTTACTGATTGTCTTTTTTCAATTAGTTTGAGATTGTTTTGGTCCTTGTTATAATTAGTGCTTTTTAATATAAATCAGGCTGTTTTAAGTGTGACGCTATGAGACTCTGGATGTTATTTAAAACCTTCTGTTATAGCTAGCTTCTTTTGATACCACTCTGGAGTGGAAGGAGGGAGACGCTACATTATTACTGCTCAATGTGAGTAGAAGCTGAGGTTACCCATTGCGCTTCTTTGGATACCTGAGTGAGAGTCTCCTTATTTCTGCTGAGTAGGGATAGGTGTCTGTCTAGTCTGTCTCTTTTTCTTACCTTATCGCATGGCTAGACCCTCAGTACAATATTGAATAGAAATGTTAATAGTGGACATCCTTGGCTTGTTACTTGACTTCACAGGAAAACAAAGATTCACTCTTTTATTATTACACACGTTAGCTGTGCATTTTAACAGTTGTCTCTTACCAGGAACAAATGGAAGAGGTTTCCTTCTATTCTTAATGAACTTCGAGTTTTTAATCAGGAATCAATTTTGGATTTTACCAAACATTTTTCTGTTTCTATTAAGATAATCATCGGATTTTTTTCAGTTTATTAATATGATAAAAAGTTGATTTTTATATTGATTGATTTTAAAATATTAAATCAATTTTGCATTCCTGGGATAAATCCCACTTGGTCAGGACATATTCTCCTTCTCATGTGCTTTCCAATTTGACATGTTAAAATTTTATTAGAACATTTTGCATTTTCATTCATGGAAGACATTGGTTTACAGGGTTTTGTGTTCGGTTTTGGTTAATGCTGGTTTCATATAATGAATTGGGTTATATTTCCTCTACTTCAATATTTGTGAAGTATTTTCATATAATTAATATTGTTTCTTCTTCAGATGCTTGGTAGAATTCACCAGTAAGGCCATCTGGACCTAAAGTTTTCTTCATGAGAACATTTTTAAATGTACAAATTTAGTTTCTCTAATAGATATTTGGTGACTTGGATAATCTATTTTTTCAGTGAATTTTGTAATCCTTCTCATTTGAAGGCAACTTGGCAATGTCTGGAGATATTATTGATTGTTATGACTGAGAGTACAGCAGGCATCTAGTAGGTAGAAGTCAAGAATGCTACTAAACATCCTATAATATACAGAAAAGCCCCCATGACAAAGAATTACGTAGTTTAAAGTGTTGATAATGCTAATATTGAGAAAATCTGCTTTAATCAGACTGATTAAGAAAAAAAGAAAAAGAAATTACCAATATTATATATGAGAAAAGGGACATCATTGTAGATACTACATCTCTTAAAAGTATAATAAGCCAAAATCATGAATAACCATATGCCAATAAGTTTGAAAATTTAGATAAAGTTGACAATTTATTGAAAAACACAAATTATAATTTTTACACTACTCAAGTAAAATTAAATATCTGAGATCAAAATGATGCTTTAAAAATTTGGTTCTCTTTGAAGGGTGATGGGGAATCAATTTATTGTTTTTAATATTGTTTTTTCTTAAAAGTGAAAATAAGCATTTTTCCTGGCTTCCTTATAGAAGTTGTACTAGATATTGCTAATTGCATCTGTGAGTATTTGAACGATGTCCTCTGTCATCTGCATTTCCTATAAAATGGCATTTGGACTGGGCACAGTGGCTAAAGCTTGTAATCCCAGGACTTTGGGAGGCTGAGGTGGGGGATCACTTGTGCCAGGAGTTCAAGACCAGCCTGGCCAAGATAACAAAATCCCCTCTCTACTAAAAAATACAAAATTAGCCAGTCGAGGTGGCACATGCCTATAGTCTCAGGTACACAGGAGGCTGAAGCATGAGAATTGCTTGAACCCAGGAGGTGGAGGTTGCAGTGAGCCATGATCTTGCCACTGCACTCCAGCCTGGGAGACAGAGCAAGAGTCTATCTCAAAAAAAAAAAAAAAAAAGTAATTGAAAATGGAATCACTTCTTCTCCTTGTGTGTTTGTCTTTGTTCACAGATTGCATGCAGTTGACTTTACTTCTGAAAACATTTTCTTCTCTATTCTTTTGATCCCATTTCTCCATGGTTTTCCTCCCATATCCCCACCCTCCCTTCTCCCTGCCTTCCCTCCGCTTTGCCAGAACTTTAAGTCTTGCCATAGCCTGGCTGAAAATCGTATCTACAGTCTTGATTACATTCAAGTTTGACATTTTTGGCCAGATTACTTCTTACTGGGTAATACTACCAGGGCAAAGGGTGTTTGTTCAACAAGTACAGTGCACAGGTAAAAAATAATAATAGTGGGGGAACTTTTAGATTACAAGAGGCCTAAATGACTGTCTTAGTCAATTTTCTGTTGCTAAAACAAGGTATCTGAGACAAACTGCACAATATATAAAAGAAAGAGGTTTATTTTGCTCACAATTCTGGAGGTTGGAAAGTCCGAGATCAGGCAACCACATCTGCTCAGCTTCTGCTGAGGGCTTCATGCTATATCATGATGTGGTAGAAGGCATCACAAAGTGAGAGGGCTGCCCTGAGAGCCAAACTGGCTTTTATGGTACACCCACTACTTTGATAACATGTTAATTAGTTAACCCATTAATCCATTAATTCATGAATGGATTAATCACCTCTTAAAGGCCTTACCTGTTAATACTGTTACATTGGGGATTACATTTCAACATGAGTTTTAGAGGGGACAAACTAACCCAAACTATAGCAATGATATATTTTTTACAAAACAGACAAAACTAGGCCAGAAGCAGTGGCTCATGCCTGTAATCCTACCACTTTGGGAGGCCAAGAAAGGCAGATCACCTGAGGTTGGGAGTTTGAGACCAGCCTGACCCCATGGAGAAACCCCATCTCTACTAAAAATACAAAAAATTAGCCAGGTGTGGTGGCACACACCTGTGATCCCAGCTACTCGGGAACCCTGTCTCCTTGGCTTGCAGTGGGCCAACCCCTTGCTGCCTCTTCACTTGATCTTTCCCCTGTACATGTGTATCCTGGTTTCTGCTCCTTTTCCTCTAGGGACACCAGTCATTTTGGATCAGGACCCTATTCCTGTGACCTCATTTAACCTATCTCTAAACACAATCACATTGGGGGAAGGGAGACTAGGGCTTTGTATTAGTCCATTTTCATGCTGCTGATAAAGACCAAGGCTGATAAAGTACCAAGGCTGGGTAATTTATAAAGAAAAAGAGGTTTAATGGACTCACAGTTCCATGTGGCTGGGAAGGCTTCACAATCATGGCAGAAAATGAAAGGCATGTCTTACATGGTGGCAGTGAAGAGAGAATGAGAGAACCAAGTAAAAGGGGTTTCCCCTCGTAAAACCATCAGATCTCACGAGACTTATTCACTAGGAAGAGAACAGTATGGAGGGAACCACCTCCATGACTCAATTATCTCCCACAGAATCCCTCTCACAACATGGGAATTATGGGAGCTACAATTTGAGATGAGATTTGGCTGGACACCTACTTCGACATATGAATTCTGGGAGCACACTATTCAGCCCGTAACTATAACTTGTCAAGTTTCATTCCTTAACCTTAGTGGTAGTTGCAAGTGTTCATTATAATAATTTGTATTCCATACATATGTTTATGTGGTTTGTGGATCTGTGTTATATTTTAAATCAAAAATATTTTTAATGTCAGGATACTGATTTTGAGGAGAAGGGTTTAAGGAGGGCATAAAAGTTTTGAGGACATGGCATTTTCTGATTTTTTTATTTACCTGGGTGTTGCAAAAATGTGCCCAGATACACATCCATAATTTTTTACTCTTGTGGGTATGTTTTATTTCAACAATAAAAGTTATTTAAAAATAAAAGAAAGAAGGCACAGGAGAGCCTTCCTTAGCCAGCTTAATTTACCCTTCATTTTTTATTTTAGGAAATGTTGCCTTTTGGTATCATCTGTGTCATGGGAGAAATACATAATTTCATGCTCAATTTAGAAAGAGTCCAGATGCTGTTACATTATTTAGTTGGCACTGGGTGGAAGTGTTGCTTAAAAAGAGGCTTTTGGTGCCAGAAATTTCTTTGCAATATATCATGTTAAACACTGTTGATTTGTGTTTTAAATGTTGCCTAATGCTTTTTGTAGTATTTGAGTTCTTATTGTAAACTATAGGAGCTATCTGCAGGGAATCCAAGGCCTTTCCTGTTTCTCATTTCCTTCATTTTTGGAGATAACATCACAGTATGGAGAGAGAACCCAGTTATTTCTAAATCCATAGATTCACTGGAGGTGGGCAATGTCAAATCAGCACCTGAATAAATAAAACATGAGCCCATTAGTGCAAACTTATATGACCTGTCAGCATCATTAGGCTTTTCTGTGCACAGGAAGCCAGCAGGGATAAGGCCTTTCATAATTATGGCATCTCTCGAGAGAGCCTAACAAATCCAGGCTTTGCTTTTTGAATAAGCATTCTGGTGTTTACTTTGCAGGCAAGGGTCTCACTTCATTTTTAGGTTGCTGTAATTCAAACCCTGCCCTCCTAGGAGTCGAACCGCCCTGCTGTGAATGGATGCACCCAACTAGATTCCATGGAAATTCAATTCCACCAACTTAACACACATAATGACCAAGCAGTAGCAGGCTTATTTACCACGGTTTACAATCCCTGATACTGGTATTCTCAAAGGTAGTCTCTGCAACAACCCTCTCGTTTGTTAGAAAAAACTTGTTAACTTTACAATTCAAGCTCAGGTAGTGTGTGTTAATATTTAAGAGTGCAAAGCTTAGGAGAATGGACATGCACCAGAAATGTCCAGGTTCAAATCCAGCCTCGCCACTTGTGTTAGTCCATTCTTGCTTTGCTATAAAGAAATACCCGAGACTCGGTAATACACAAAGAAAAGAGGTTTCGTTGGCTCACAGTTCTGCAGGCTGTACAGGAAGCATGACAATATTTGCTTCTGGATAGGCTTCAGGGAGATTTTACTAATGGTGGAAGGTAAAACAAGCAGTTTACATGGCGAAAGCAGGGGCAATGCTATTCTGACATTACAGCACACTTTTAAAGAACAAGGTCTCACAAGAAGTCACTCACTGTCACAAGAATAGCACCAAGTGCTAACCATTCATGAAAAGTCCACCCCTATGAGCCAATCACCTCCCACCAGGCCCCACCTCCAACAATGGAGATTACAATTCAACGTGAGATTTGGGCACAGCCACAGGTCCAAACCATATCAACATTTACTAGCTGGGTAGCCTGATGCAAGTTTCTAAACCTTCCTGGGCCTCAATTTACTCATCTATAAGTGGGTCCATAATATTGTCTATCACACAGGGTTCATGTGAGAATTAAATGGTATTATGTATAAAGCACTTAGAGAAGCACATATAGTAAGTGCTCTATGAATTTGTTTTGATTATTATTCTCATTAGCTGTATGAGCTCACACAAGTAAGAAACTGTGCTTCACTTTCCTTATCTATAAAATGAAAATAATAAAAACAGTACCTACATTGTAGAGTTGTTATAAATATTGAATTAGTTAATTCATGTACAGTATCTAGTGAATTGCCTAGCACATAGTCAGCACCCAATGATTTTTAGCTATTATCATTTGTTCTTTTCTGTTTTCTTACATACAGAAATGCAGACAGGAAGGTAGACTGAATGTAATTTATGCAAAGTGTTCACCGGTTTTAAGAAAAAATACTGCTTTTTAAATATGCCTGTTATATTTTCCTATGATCAAGGAAACACATTTCTATAATAATAAATTTGTAAAAGAGAAAAAAAGTAAAATTTTCATAATCTTACTCTACAATTATATATACTTTATATTTTTTGTATTAGGTTGATGGAAGTTTAATTGCAGTTTTTGTCATTGAAAGTAATGGCAAAAACCGCAAGTATTTTTGCACCAACCTAACATTATATTTTTCTTTCTGATCTCTTCTTTACTATGCCCAAACTCAGAGCAGAGTAAAAGAAAATCATAATTTTAACATTTGGCCATTGATTTCCTCCTAGAGGAGAATCATGTCCCTTTAGCAAAATTCCTTAATAAAATCACTTGAATGGAAAGTGAGACTGTCAGGGCATATAGTTAAGAATACAGGCCAGGCACAGTGGCTCAAGCCTGTAATCCCAGCACTTTGGGAGGCTGAGGCAGGTGGATCACGAGGTCAAGAGATCGAGACCATCCTGGTCAACACGGTGAAACCCCGTCTCTACTAAAAATACAAAAAATTAGCTGGGCATGGCGGTACGTGCCTGTAATCCCAGCTACTCAGGAGGCTGAGGCAGGAGAATTGCCTGAACCCAGGAAGCGGAGGTTGCGGTGAGCCGAGATCGCGCCATTGCACTCCAGCCTGGGTAACAAGAGCAAAACTCCATCCCCAAAAAAAAAAAAAAAAAGAACACAGAAAGAAAGCTAAGCCACTCAGCATTAGGGATGAGCAATAATCTGGAAATACAAAGTGAGCAAAGTAAAAAGAAAAGCAGAAGGAGGGTGTTAAAAGCATAATGAAATGGCTGGGGGTCTTAAGAAAAAGAAAGTGCTGGATCATTACTGCCATATGATCCAGCAGTCCCACTTCTGGGAATTTATCCAGAATTGAAATCAGGACCTTGAAGAGATATGTGCACTCCCATGTTCATTACACCACTATTTGCAGTAGCCAAGTTACAGAAACAACACAAAAGTCCATCAAGAGATGAGTGCTTAAAAAATGTGGCACACACACACACACACACACACACGGAATGTTATTCAGCCTTTAAAAAGGAAATTCTGCCATTTGCAACAAAAGGTATCGACTAGAAGACATTTTGCTAAATGAAATAAGCCAGGCACGAAAGGACAGACTCTACATGATTTCATTTATGTAAGGTACCTAAAATAGTAAAACAGAAAAGCAGAAAATAGCATGGTGGTTTCCAGCAGATGGGGACAAGGGAAGAATGAGCTGTTCAATGAGTATAAAATTACAGTTATAAAAAATGAGTAAGTTCTAGATATCTGCTGTACAACATTGTGCCTATAGTTGTGCCTATACAGTGTTGTACACTTAAACAGGTGTGAAGAGGGAAGATGTCATAAGTGTTCTTAACACACACACACACACACACACACACATACACACATACACACAGGGCAAAGGGACACAAGGAAATTTTAGAGGTGATTGATATATTTATTACTTTGACTGTAGTGATGGTATCACTGGTGCATGTGATGTCCAAACTTATCAAATTATATACATTAAGTGAGTACTGTTTTTATGCATATCAATCATACCCCAGGCCAGGTGCAGTAGCTCACACCTGTAATCCCAGCACTTCAAGATGCCAAGGCAGAAGGATCGCTTAGGTCGAGCAGTTCAAATCCAGCCTGAACAACATAGTGAAACCCTGTCCCTACTACAAATACAAAAACTGACGTGGGAGAATCACCTGAACCTGGGAAGGCTGAGCCTGCAGTAAGCCATGATTGTGCCACTGCACTCCAGCCCTGGCAACAGAATGAGATCTCATCTCAAAAAAAAAAAAAAAAAAAAAGAAAGAAAATAATTATATCCCAATGAAGCTGTTTTAAAATGGTCTAATGTTATAACTTTTATCATGTATTACATAATGCCATCCATTTCCCCAAACTAAATAGTCTATTTAATCACCAACAAAAGCCTTGTGTGTGTATGCATTTATGTGTGTATGTGAATCATGGAAACATGCTGAAGTCCATGTTTGGGCCAGTGTAGTGTAGGAGAGAGACAGCCTGCCCTGGTGCGACAGAAACTGACTATTCATGAGCATCCTTTATCTAATAAGAGATTCCTTAAGTTTTACCTAAGGACAAAGCCATTCAGCTAAAGTCTACATTTTCTACTCTTGCAATCAAGTATGGCCGTGTGTAAAGTTCTGGCCAATGATAAAAAGTATTGCGCACGACACCTGTTGCACACAGCCCACCTCCTTGCCTCAGTGACCTAATGGGGGCGGACCCCGTTTCTGTACACGACCCTCTACTACTGTCCATGGCACGGCCCCCTACTGCGCATGGCCCACCTCTCTGCCTAGGTGACATAATGGGGTGGCCCCCTCCCTTGTTACTCATATGATTATGTATGCCCTGTCACTAAGCCTACAGATGATGACCTCACTCACGACCCTTCCCCCTGCTTGTACCTAATAAATACAGATGCTTCTGGACATTCGGGGCCTTGCCTGTCTCTGCTCATAGGTGGTGTGGTCACCTGAGTCCGGCTGCTCTTCTCCAGTTCTTCAGTGTCCTGTCACTTTACTTCTCAGATCCTGTGCCTCAGCACAGCAAAAGGGACACCCCACGACCCTGTGGGACCCATAGCCCTACAGTTTGGTTTCTTTTGCTTGTTGATTTAAGTTCTTTACAGATTCTGTATTTTAGACCTTTGTCAGATGCCATAGTTTGCAAATATTTTCTCCTATTCTGCAGGTTGTCTGTTTACTCTGTTGATGTTTGTTTTTGCTTTGCAGAAGCTCTTTTGTTTAATTAGGTCCCACTTGTCAATATTTGTTTTTGTTGCAACTGCTTTTGGCATCTTTGTCATAAAGTCTTTGCCAGGGCCTATGACCAGAATGCTATTTCCTAGGTTTTCTTCCAGGGTTTACATTTGAGTCTTCAATCCATCTTGAGTGAATTTTTGTATATGGTGTAAGGAAGGAGTCCAGTTTCGATCTTCGGCATATGGTTAGCCAGTTATCCCAGCATCATTTATTGAATAGGGAGTCCTTTCCCCATTGGTTGTTTCTGTTTCATGGAGTCAATTTATATTTTTTAAGTTGACGAATCAAGAAACAGAGATATAGAATAAGCTATCCAGAATTTAGTGGCAAATAAGCAGAAAAGCTAGATAACAGAAGCAGTTAAGATTATTGGGGGTGATTTCACTTTTTACTTTATATCTCTGTGCTACTATTGTTTTTTTACTAAGTGCAATAGACAGGATAATGGTCCCAAAGATGTCAATGTCCTAGTCCTAGGAACCTGTAAATATGTCACTTCACATATCAAAAGACACTTTGTGGATATGATTAGGCTAAGGATTGTGAGGTGGGGGAGATTATCCTAGAGTCTCTGGATGGGCTCAATGCAATTACAAGGGTCCCTATGAGAAGGAGGCAGGAGCATGAGAGTCAGAGAGGAGATGTGACAACGGAAGCAGGTTGAAGTGATGCACTTTGCAGATGCATGAAGAGGCCATGAGCCAAGGAATTTGGGTAACTTCTAGAAGCCGGAAAAGGTATGAAAAGGATTCTCCCATAGAGATTCTAGAAGAAACAAAGCTTTGCCAACATTTTGATTTTATCCCTAAGGACCCATTTTGGATTCCTGACCTCCATGACTTCAAGGTAATAAATTTGCATGGCATGGTGACTCATCCCCAAATCCCAGCTACGTGGGAGGCTAAAGCAGGAAGATTGCTTGAACCCAGGAGTTCAAGGTTGCAGTGAGCCATGATTGCACCACTGCACTCCAGCCTGAGTGACAGAGCCCCCATCTTTAAAAGTTAATAATAATAATGTTTTAAGATAATAAGTTTATGTTGTTTTAAGCCACTAAATTTGTGGGAAATGGAATGGAGTCCTACCCTTTTTCCTTGGTGAAAATAGGAAAGGAATATTTTTATTTTGTATGTATTAGCTTAAAAAGCTTTAACGAGTCAGCAAAACTTCAGGAACATCCCTTATGTCTCTGAAGGCCCAAATACTAATTTATCAGACACAGTTCTTTCCCGAAAGACTTTCAAAGTAGAAGAATTTTTTGCCATCCTACTCACCTGCAGCTGACCCAGAGGGCAAAGCAATGTACATGCAGAAGGATGGCTCTGAGAAATCTAGACCCTGCTCCAGTGTGGTGGAGGGTAGCACTCCCATTTGCCGCTGTCATGGCCATCCATTACAAAATTGATGTCACCATCAGTCACAGAGATTGCTAAGAGGTCACAGGACATTGCCTAGGAAATCCAGGCAGACTGGGGCCTCCCTTCTTGTTTCATGGATCCAATTCACCATTCTCAGGGAGGAAGTGTCTTTTCTTTTGCTCCCAATGCCAGAACTTTACACTTTAGAAAAAGTGTCCAGCAGAGTGACCTCTAGGCACATCACTAAGAGTAATACGGTGATTTTTTTTTTTGAGATAGGGTCTCCCTCTGTCACCCAGGCTAGAGTGCAGTGGCATGATCATGGCTCACTGTAGCCTCTACCTCCCAGGCTCAAATAATCCTCCTACCTTGGCCTTCTGAGTAGCTGGGACCACAGGACCATACCACATGCCCAGCTAATGTTCTGATTTTTTTGTAGAGACAAAGTCTCACTACTTTGGCTCAAGTGATTCTCCTGCCTCGGCTTCTGAAAGATCTGGGATTACAGGTGTGAGGCACCACGCCCAGCCTATGTGATGATTTTGAAAGCACAACAACTCTTGGACTGACTAGTGGCCACTGGGCACCCTCACCCCTAGCCTTCTCACTTTTTATCGCAACTACATCCTTGGTGGTCTGAGCTCAGGAAATCTCGCTGGTGTAGCTCAAGTGAAATATAATCTTTCTCCCACGGAAAAAGGAAACGAAAGTGACCATGGCAGGTGAGGTGCTCAATTGGCAGCTCTGAAATGTAGCCTGGAGGAGCTGAGAGGGAACTAAAACAGTGCATTGAAGCTCCTTTTACAAAATTTATCCATCAAAACCCTCAACACACTCAAAAGGGTCTGCATTTGTCTAAGGTCCTGAGGTGCTGATGTTTCTCCCACACCCTTCAGGTCACTCCTGAAACAGCATTCTTTTATCAGCCAATGGAATTTTCCTGTTAAAAATTAGAATCAGAAGATTTTTCACTGCTTTGGTTCATGGAAGGAATATTCATTTTTAGGGGGAAAACCCCAACTTAATGAATAAGTACTGGGACAAATACTAAATTTAATCCACAGGACACATACAGGCAAAAAAAAAGGACTCAACTTAAGGCAAGGTGCTCTCTTTTAAGAGATTATTAGTGCACGGTTGATCCGTGGTATATTACAGCAGGATGAAAAGACAATGTGAGATTAGTACAAATCCATTATTTGAGCACATTCTCCCAGTGTAGGAACTGACACCAATTGAAGCCCAGCAACTGCCCCCAGGCCTATCAGGTAGTAAGTGGCAGAGCCAGGGATTGAATCCAGATGTCCCGATTCCAAGCCCTTGGCTTCCTTTCTGGTCAAGCTGCCTACCTGCTGGGAGCCTTTGCAGATACCAGTTGCCTTACCTCTATATCATATGATTCAACATGGAAGTAATATATACCACTTCTCACATGTTATTAATCAAAGCAAGCTACATATCAATAACGTAGGGTATACACTCCTCTTACTGGGAGGGCAGTGAGTAATTGGAGACAATACCAGCCCGGGCAATACAGTGAAACCCCATCTCTACAAAAAATAAAAAATCACCCAGGCTTGGTGATACATACCTGCAGTCCCAGCTACTCAGGAGGCTGAAGCGGAAGGATCACTTGAGTCCAGGAGGTTGAGGCTGCAATGAGCAGTGAACACGCCACTGCACTCAGCCTTGGTGATAGAGTGAGACGCTGTCTCAAAAAAGAAAGAAAGAAACAAATTGGAAAAAGCAATGCAGTCTGTAGCATCTCTTCACTCTGTCCCTTCAGCTTAACAGTGTTAGCAGCTGGTGATGATCTCTAGGTGAACTTGCTGTTCTGTTCAGCTTTTGCATCCTTTGAGTAAACAGTCCCTGCATTAGCATCTCTCTGTTTAAATACTCAAGTGCTTTCTTTGTTTTTGGTTTTTGTGTTGTTTTGTTTTGTTTTTTGAGACAGAGTCGCGCTCTGCCACCCAGGCTGGAGTGCAGTGGCATGATCTTGGCTCACTGCAACCTCTGCCTCCAGTGTTCAAGGGATTCTCCTGCCTCAGCCTCCTGGTTTCTGTTTCTTAGTTAAGCCAACAATCTCTGCCACATCAAGTTTTGGGCCCTTTATGTTTTAGAATATGCTACACACAGAAAATAATGTGTGCTGCGGTTTTTTAAAAATTAGTGTATGTAAAAATAGCATGTGAGAAAGAATAATGAAGATGGTCCTATATCGGTTGGCATTTGGTTCCATTCTGAGCTGGCATGCTGGGGCACGCCCATAGTCCCAGCCACTTGGGAGGCTGGGGCAAAATGATCACTTGAGCCCAGGAGTTTGTGGCTGCAGTGGGTGAAAATGATGCCACTGAACTCCAGCCTGGCTGACAGAGTAAGACCCCATCTTTTAAAAAATTAAATAAGTGAATTGATAGATAAGTAAAGATGCATGTGGCTCCATTCTGAGTGATGGAAAATCTAAAGCAGCAGTGGAAGCTGGGTGTGGTGACCTGCACCTGTAGTTCCAGCTACTTGGGAAACTGAGGCAGGAGAATAGCTTGAACCCACGAGGTTGCAGTGTGCTGAGATTACACCACTGCACACCAGCCTGGCAACAGAGTAAGACTCTATCTCAAAATAATAATAATAATAAATAAAAATAAAGCAGCAGTGGCATAAGTAAGGAAGAACTTGATTTCTCTTGCACATAAACCACGCCTGGAGATGAACAGCACAGGGGAATAATTTGAAAACCCCACAATCGTCAGGGACTCAGATCATCCCTTGGCTTCCACTTCATGCTCCAAGACAGACAGCAGCAATGACAAAATGTTCTGGAACTCGGTAATTCAAAAGGCAGGCTTCTGCTACCCCTCACCTGTCAAACATACATACATACATACCTATATATATATACACACACACACACACACACACACACACACGCACACAGAGAGAGAGAGAGAAAGAGAGAGAGAGAGAGAGAGAGGGAAAGGGAAAGAGAAAGAGAGGGAGGGAGAGGGAGAGAGAGACAGAGCTTTGCTCTGGTTTCCCAGGCTGGAGCGCAATAGCGTGATCTCATCTCACTGCAACCTCCGCCTCCCCGGTTCAAGCAATTCTCCTGCCTCAGCCTCCCAAGTAGTTGGGATTACAGGCCCCTGCCACCACACCCAGCTGATTTTGTAATTTTAGTAGAAACAGGTTTTCTCCATGTTGGCCAGGCTCATCTTGAACTCCTGACCTCAGGTGATCCACCTGCCTCAGTCTCCCAAAGTACTGGGATTACAGGCATGAGCCACTGCACCTGGCCACTTCAAATATTTTGAAAGCGGCTAATTAACTGCCTGGATATTTAACCATTTCTTTTTTCTTTTTTTTTTTTTCCTTAAAAAACTATGTAAACAGATACTGTTTCAATAGGCCAGAGCTCAGCACCTAACCACATTCTAGCCACAGGGGAAGCAGGGAAATACTGGTCTTAATTCTGGACAGCTTTTTGTCCGGCTAAGAAATAAGAGTTCTATTGTTAAGGAAGGAGTGGGGAGAATGGACATTCAGGGAAAACTGGCAATCTCTGGCACACCCCACAAATGTTCTCATTAATTAATAAATCTTGAGTAACCACTTGCTATTTATGGTAGCTCTAAACCCCAGGGAAGACATAGGCCTTTTTCCATTAGGATTGAGAGGAGAGAATTATGCTTCTGATACCTTAGGGAGACCTGATAAACTTGCACAGAGTTATAAAGACAAAGGAAGCAGCTATTATAAAAGGGACGTAGAGGCTGGGCACAATGGCTCATACCTGTAATCCCAGCACTTTGGGAGACTGAGGTGGGCAGATCACAAGGTCAAGAGATCGAGACCATCCTGGACAACATGGTGAAACCCCGCCTCTACAAAAAGTATAAACATTAGGGGGGCATGGTAGTGGGCACCTGTGGTACTAGCTACTCAGGAGGCTGGGGTGGGAATATCACCTGAGCCCAGGGGGTCGAGGATGTGGTGAGCCGTGATGGTGCCACTGCACTCCAGCCTAGGGGGCGACAGCGTGAGACCCTGTTTCAAAAAAAAACAAAAATGAAACAAACACTTATTTAAAAATGTACAGTTATTCGCATTAAATCCTCACCAAAAATGTGTAAAGTCTTTATTATCATCCTCATTTAACAAATGAGAAATCTAAAATATAAAGAGCTTCAATGATTTACCCAAGTTTGAAAACAATGACCATGTTGGGACTAAAATTGAAGTCCTCAGAGTCAAGAGTTCAGAATCTATGCCCTTTCCTCCCCGTCATTAGGCCTCCCTTCGGGCAGTTTGCAGAGCACATGTCTTCAAGTTGGAAGTGAGTGATTCCTACAAACCCACTGGGTGACACATGATGATGCTGGAGGTACGAGCTATGTGACATGGTTGGACCATTGGAAAAAAGATCCACCCCTCGTGGCCAGATAGTCTGCAACAGTCTGAATGTTGGTGTCCCTGCCGCCCAACAATTTGCATGTTGAAACTTAATTCCCAGTGGGATAACATTAAGAGGTGGAGCCTTTGGGAGATGACTGGGTCATGAGGGCTCTACTCCCATGAATGAGATTTGTGTCCTTACAAAAGAGGCTTGAGGAAGTTTCCTGGGCCTTTCTGCCATGTGAGGATGCTCGCAGCAAGAAGGCATCATTTTTGAAGCAGAGAGCAAGCCCTACCAGACACTGGGCCTGCAGGAGCCTGAGCTCCCGCTTCCCAACCTCCAGACCTGTGAGCAATACGTTTCTTTTTTTTTTTTTTTTTTTTTTTTTTTGAGACAGGATCTCACTCGTGTTGCCCATGATGGAGGGTAACTGCACAATCTTGGCTCACTGCAACCTCTGCCTCCTGGGTTCAAGCAATTCTCCTGCCTCAGCCTGTTGAGTAGCTGGGATTACAGGTGCCCACCACCACACCCAGCTTATTTTTGTATTTTTAGTGGAGATGGGGGTTTCACCATATTGGCTAGGCTGGTCTCAAACTCCTGACCTCAGGTGATCCATCCGCCTCGGCCTCCCAGGGTGCTGGAATTACAGACGTGAGCCACCATGCCTGACCGAAATATATTTCTATTGTTTATATGAGTGATTACCCAGTTTAAGGTACTTTCCTTTTTTGTTTGTTTGTTTATTGAGACAGAGCCTCAGTCTGTTGCCCAGACTGAAGTACAGTGTTGCCATCATGGCTCACTGCAGCCTCGACCTCCTGGGCTCAAGCAACCCTTCCACCTTAACCTTCTGAGTAGCTGGGACTACAGGTGCCTGCCACCACGCCCAGCTAATTTTTTTGTATTTTTGTAGAGACAGAATCTCACTATGTTGCCCAGGCTGGTCTCGAACTCCTGGGCTCAAGCAAACCTCCTGTCTCAGCCTCTTGCCTCAGTCACCTAGGACTATAGGTGTGAGCCGCCACACCACGCCTAAGGTACATTGTTACAGCAATAGGAACAGATGAAGACATTGCCTTTCTATAAACCAGAGGTCATGCTGAAAGTCAATCTGCTTTTCCTAAATGAGATGTACGAGTGTTCAGACAATGTAAGCCAAGAATTCTCCCACACAAGCTGCTTCCTGAGATACTTAGCCTGCTACTGCCCAGCACCAACTTTCTGCCTCAGTTTTCATACATTCTCCCTAGATTACTAGACTCCCCATTACAATGGTAGTTTTGATTTCCATAGTAAAAGCAACACACCCATGTTCATCTCAATATTATTCACAATAACCAAGAGGTGGGAGCAATGCAAATGTCCATCAACAGATGAATGGATAAACAAAATGCGGTACATCCATACAATGGTATATTATGCATCCTTAAAAAGGAAGAGAATCATGGCCCATGCTACAACATAGATCAACCTCAAGGACATTATGCCAAACAGAATAAGCTGGTCACAAAAGGACAAATCTCATATGCTTTTACTCATAGGAAGTATCTAGAGTAGTCAAAATCATACAAACAGAAAGTCAAACGATGATTGAAGAGAGCTGTGGAAATGGGGAGAAGAATTAGGTTTAATGAGTATAGAGTTTCCGTTGCATAAGACGAAAAAGTTCTAGAGATCTGTTATACAAACGTGAATATACTAAATGCTACGTAACTGTATACTTAAAAATGGTTACGATGTTATGGTTTTGCCACAGTTTTTATTTAGAGGCAGGGTCTCCCTCTGTCATCCAGGCTGGAGTGCAATGGCACAATCTTGGCTCACTGCAGCCTCAATCTTCTGGGATTAAGAGATCCTCCTGCCTCAGCCTCTCTGAGTAGCTGAGACTACAGGTGTGCAACACCATGCCTTTCTAGTTTGGATATTTTTGTAAAGATGTGGTTTCATCATGTTGCCCAGGCTGGCCTTGAGCTCTAAGACTCAAGCGATCCTCTTGCCTCGCCCTCCCAAAGTGCTGGGATTACAGGCATGAGCCACCATGCCCGGCTTCGACAATTTTTCAAAAGGAATAAAATTACAACAACACACACACCCATACGAAGCAGGGTTTTCCAAGCAAGAGGTAGGATGCTGGCCCCGCAATCAATCAATCAATTGCACAGCTTTGGATGCCAACCTAAGCTGTACTAGGTGATTGGGCTGCAGTTCTTGGATTCAGATTGAAACTCAGCAACCTAGGTTTTTAACTACTTACAGCTGGATTAAATCAAGTGCTGTCCACGGCAAATCTGTGGAGGAGAAGAAAGAGAAAGGATGTGAGTTGAGGCAGATTTTTGACTACTCATAGTGTGCTTTTCACAGCAAAAACGCTGGATAAATCTTTATCAGATTGAATTGACTGGACCCTAATGGTATCTGGTGTTGACTTGCTTGCTTTCAGACATGTTCTCCTAAGAAACAACACACATTGCCATGGGGTCCCCAGCCACTTGCCTCGAACCTGCCAGAACAAGGAATGATTCCAACTATTTGTGTTGCTCACGAGTTGTGCTGGAACTGCATCTCCACTTCTGCTCCTCCAATAACTGGCTCCTGGGTACACTTCCCCGATTTTGCTATTCTTTTCCACTTGGATTTATTAATGTGCCTACGTCTCCCTCCTGCTCTTGCCCCTCTGCCCTACTGGACTCCAGCTATCGCTGTATTTTTCCATCTGTTTCATTCCCTCTCTGTTTTGTGTTTTCAGTCCTTGGACACAAAATATCACATTTAGCAACCAACCCTTGGACTCATTAGAACATGGTGCTAAAAGTTCTTAGCATGTGCATACAATAACCAAAACGAGACCATCCTGGCTAACACGGTGAAATCCCATCTCTACTAAAATTGCAAAAAAATTAGCTGGCCATGGTAGTGGGCGCCTGTAATCCCAGCTACTCAGGAGGCTGAGGCAGGAGAATCGCTTGAACCTGGGAGGTGGAGGTTGCAGTGGGCCGAGATCACGCTACTGCACTCCAGCCTGGGCCAAAGAGTGACACTCTGTCTCAAAAAAAAAAAAAAAAAAAAAGTTTTACAGCAACTATATATATTATACCAAATAAGGACCAATAAGCCATTCTTGTTGACCTGATGGAAATACAGTGTTTGTATCATGTCTAAGGGAGTGCCTTTCAGGGGAAATCTAATTCATCTTCTCATTTCTAAACTAGGTTACTCTGAAAATATAGGAGTAACAGTTATTGCTTTCTGCTATGCCATGCAAATTAGCATGAAGGCACATAAAGGCCCAAAATTTTATAAGAATTTTGATTTTTTGTTTGTTTGGGAGACAGAGTCTTGCTCTGCCACCCAGGCTGGAGTGCAGTGGTGCAATCTCAGCTCACTGCAACCTCCACCTCCCAGGTTCAAGCGATTTTCATGCCTCAGCCTCCCAAGTAGCTGGGATTACAGGCATGCACCACCATGCCGAGCTAATTTTTGTATTTTTAGTAGAGAGGGGGTTTCACCATGTTGTCCAGGCTGGCGTCAGTTCGCCTCAAGTGATCTGCCCACCTTGGCCTCCCAAAGTTCTGGGAGATTACAATGGGAGCCACCACACCCGGCCACGAATTTTGTATTAAAATGTGAAAGACAGAACAGGCACGATGGCCCATGTCTGTAATCCTAACACTTTGGGAGGCCAAGGCAGGAGGATTGCTTGAGCCCAGGAGTTTAAGATCAGCCTGGGCAGCATTGTAAGACCTCGCCTCTACACACTCACACACAAAATGTAAAAGGCCACCCAAAATAACATGCAGAACCTTTTGTTGGGTCTAACAATGTTTCCTAATAATCCATTCTACTAGATTAATCCTTTTGAATACAGCAAACTGAGGCTAAAGTGATAAAAACATAAATTTTCTGTAAGATCTCCAAAAAGGGAGATCCCAATGAAAAGCAACATAGCATGAAAGGTGGAGGTTGTATTCCGACCACACAGATAGAATTCTGCCGACCTCCCTGGCTCTGCCACTCACCAGCTCCCTGTCCTTAGGTAAGTCCTTTAGTAACTATGAAGCTCTCTGCTGTTCACAGATGTAATGGGGATAAAAACACTACCAACCTGGTAGAGTTGTTACAACTACATGCATGAGAGTATTTATGTAAAGCTCTTGCCACTGTAATTCTTAGCATACAGTAAGATTTGGATAAGTGGAAATAGTGAAAGCAACATAAAACTCATGGTTCCTGCCATGAGAGGGGCAAGGTTTTCAAAGAATACTGATGATTCAGAGCAACCAGCTATTTGATAGCTGCAATTCACACCTTTAACAGCAGGTGGCACTAGCAGCATATCTATCTAGTCTTACCTCGAACTATTTTTTTTTTTTTTCGAGACAGGGTGTCCCTCTGTTCCTTCTATTGCTATTGCCCAGTCATCCAGTGGCACCATCACAACGCACAGCAGCCTCGACCTCCTTGGGCTCAAGTGATCCTCCTACCCCAGCTTTCCAAGTAGCTGGGACCACAGGCACACACCACCATGCCTGGCTAATACGTAGCTGGATTTTTTGTTGCTTTTAAAGATGGTCTTGCTATGTCCTTGCCCAGGCTGGCCTCGAACTCCTGGGCTTAGGTGATCCTCCTGCCTCAGCCTCTCAAAATGCTGGGATTATAGGCATGAGCCACCATGCCTCATCTTAATTTTTTAAAGCATCTTTCTCACTTTTCTCTTTCAGGAAAAGCAGCATTTCCCCCTTGATCTTTTAAAATTGTTGTTATTCTTACATAGTTTCATAAGCTATTTTCAGTAGTATATGATAAATTATTTTGCTATTTCACAACGCAGACATGAATTGCCATGGACTGCTTTCATGAAATTTTGAAATTTGAGGTTTTGTCTGCTTTCTAATTCATTTTTTTTAAATTAGATAGTGCTATTCTACTATGGGCCACTGAAACAAGAATATTCCACATCTATGGCCTTTTTTAAAACCTGGGAAAGGCCAAGCAGCCTTTTCTAGGATAGTACAGAATATGCATTTGTTAGAAGGAATGTTCAAAAGACCTTGAGCATCATGACGGGAAAACTATAAATGGCTCTGAAATCGCTCCTAAATTGCTTGATAGATATTCTCATGGTTAATTTAGCAGCAATTGTAATTATATTTTCCAATTATATTTTTGTTGTTCTCACAAGTATCTTCATATATTTAATTTCGTAAGCTGCTGCTTTACAACTAACGAAAGTTCCTTCTCTAGCCTGGCTCGGGAAGCCACGAATTTTTTACTGACTTGTGTGATCAGGTTGATCTATAACATGGCTTGCGATTCCCTTGTGTCACAGGTTTGGAGAGTCTCCGGAAGAGTGAATTCAGTTAGTAGGGGTAAGATGCTCGTTTTGAGTCAACTTCAGTCAAACAACTTCTGTGCAAAATGTGTTTGTGGAAACACCACCAGTAAAATCTCCATTGCAACCAGACTCCTGTGGTTAGTACAGAAAGGATGATGTTGACGGAGATCGCAACAGCATCCCAACCACAGGGGCGGGGCTGTCAGCTGCCGCTGGGCTGGGACGTGAACTGTGAGGTTCTGCAAATGCCTTTTATGGGGGCCTTGGCACCCCCTTGCTGGAAGGGTTCAGAATGACACCATGTAAACCACTGCAAAGGCTGATTCCACCCAAAGAAGACCCCTCTGACAAGCAAAAGAACAACAATCGGGTTGACCTATTCAAACTTTTCCATAACAAATTATTTGCAAGTTAGAGTCTCTTCTGTGTTTAAAGATGAATAAATTCAGAGAGGAAAACAGAACTTGCAGAATTGAAAAATTATATATTGAAATATCATATATTTGCCGGGCACAGTGGCTCACGCCTGTAATCCCAGCACTTTGGGAGGCCGAGGCGGGTGGATCATGAGGTCAAGAGATCGAGACCATCCTGGCCAACATGGTGAAACCCTGTCTCTACTAAAAATATAAAAATTAGCTGGGCGTGGTGGCACGCGCCTGTGGTCCCAGCTACTCTGGAGGCTGAGGCGGAAGAACTGCCTGAACCCAGGAGGTGGAGGTTGCAGTGAGCCGAGATTGCACCACTGCACTCCAGCCTGGCGACAGAGCAAGATTCCATCTCAACAAAAAAAGAAATATCATATATTACAGAAGTAGCAAATTAGTAAATTTAATGAATTTCATTAGTATAATATATATCATATGTTATATAAAATATATATCATATATTACATATATATACCGTATTCTACACACACACACACACACACACACACACACACACACACAACCTGTGAAGTCCCTTTACATGTACTTCAAAACAAGAGAAAAAAGTTAAATAAAATAAAATTCTGATTTATTCAGCCAGGCACAGTGGCTCTTGCCTGTAGTCCTTATGCTTTGAGAGGCCAAGGTTGGGGGATTGCTTCAGGCCAGGAGTTCAAGGTTGCAGTGAGCTATGTTCATGCCACTGCACTGCAGCCTGGGAGACAGAGTGAAACCCCATCTCCACAAAAAATTAAAGAATAATTAGCCAGGGCCAGGCGCGACGGCTCATGTCTGCAATCCCTGCACTCCGGGAGGCGGAGGCAGGCTGATCACAATGTCAGGAGTTTGAGAGTATCCTGGCCAACATGATGAAACCTGTCTCTACTAAAAATACAACAATTAGGTGGGCATAGTGGTACACACCTGTTGTCCCGGCTACTCAGGAGGCTGAGGCAGGAGAATCACTTGAACCCAGTAGGAGGTAGTTGCAGTGAGCTGAGATCGCACGACTGCACTCTAGCCATCCCTTTTACGTATCAGTCCAGATAACTATTTGGTTTATCTCTACTGACCTTTTGATCAAATAAATTCTATTGATAAGTTTCCTATTATTGAACTGCTCTTGTACTTTAAGACTAAAACTTATAGCAGGGCACAGGGGTTCATGCCTGTAAACCCAGCACTTTGGGAGGCTGAGGCAGGTGGATCACCTGAGGTCAGGAGTGAGACCAATCTCACCAATATGGTGATACCCCATCTCTACTAAAAATACAAAAATTAGCCAGGTGTGATGGCATACACCTGATATCCCAGCTACTTGGGCGGCTGAGGCAGGAGAATTACTTGAACCTGGGAGGCAGAGGTTAAAGTGAGCCATGATCGCACCTCTGCACTGCGGCTTGGGCAACAGAGTGAGAATCCATCTCAAAAAAAAAAAAAAATAGCATAAAACTTATTTAGCAATCCTGCATCATTCTTTTCACGCAGAACAATATGAGATTCGCTAATATTTTCTTTAGCTTTGGATCTCGGTTTATAGCTGAATTTGTATTGTATTTATACAAATACATGTTTCTTTTTATATTTTTTGCTCTATATTTTAGCAGGCTTTATTGCCAGGATTAGGTTAGTTTCATAAAATAAATTTTTATTTTTTTTATTTATTTATTTTTTCAGACAGAATCTCACTTCATCCCCCAGGCTGGAGTGTAGTGACATGATCTTGTCTCACTGCAACCTCCGCCTCCTGAGTTCAAGTGATTCTCGTGTCTCAGCCTCCCAAGTACCTGTAATTACAGGTGCATGCCGCCATGTCCAGCTATTTTTTTTTTTTTTTTTTTTTGTATTTTTAGTAGATACAGGGTTTTGCTATGTTGTCCATGCTGGCATTGAACTCTGACCTAAAGTGATCCACCCACCTCGGCCTCCCAAAGTGCTGAGATTACAGGCGTGAGTCACCACACCTGATCTTATTCTGTGAAGCAGTTTATATTACATTCAGCTGACCTGTTCCCTTACTGTACAAAAGTATTTGCCTTTATAGGTAGGCCTGGCCCATTTTTCAGCTATAATATTTTGATCACATCTTCTGTTTCTTTTACGCTGTTTAGTCGGCTCAGGTTTTCTGTTTCTTGGCTCAATTTTGTTTATTTACATTTTCCTAATGAGTTCTGTTTTCATTGTGAATTTCACTATTTATTATGTAAGAACTATACTGCATATCCTAGTCTTATGTAATTTGCTTTTCACTCTTTTAACTTATTATGTCAGTTTGTGTTTTTCTTTCACTCTTGACTAGATTCACTAAAAGTCTTCATTTTATTGGTATGTTTCTCCTTAAAATAGCTTACAGAATATTAAACAAAATACATGGCCATTTGAATTTTCCTATTGCTGACATTCTAGGTAAACTTAAGTGGAATTTCCTGTCTTCAAATAGCACACCATCCTGAAGAATTCTAATATTTGTACCCAGGCAACACATCACAACAACAATTTTACAAAGAAGAAGACTGTATTCAAGAGAGGCTTTTCTGGCAAATCACAGGAGAAATCAAAATGCAACTTCCAAGCCAGAGTTTGCCCAGCACTTGCTGTGTGGGTCAAGCCCAAAGTTAACAAGGACAGACAATAGTCATCAGATCATTTCTAAACAGAGTTTGCATCCAGGAAGAACCTAAGTGAGTTTTCTCTCCTCTTGAGACTTTTTGCATGTGTGCTATAAGTCATTCAGGGAAACAAACCCTGAGGCATCATTTCATGGGAGGGAAGGGCTTGTTTAAATAAGTACTTTATGCCACAGTACGTGACTAAGAAACTACGTAAGTAATGAGCCCTAGGGCCCTGTCCTCCTGATTCAGCCAAGCCAGGAAATTGCTGCAAAGTATTTAAAGATTCCTTGTTATTTTGAACGAAGTGAGTTCGGAAATATTGCTCAAATATGACACAAACAACTCTGGGACAAAGCCAGACTTTGAGATTGAAGATTATACCAAAAAAACAAACAAATAAACAAACACCAAAACCCCAAACTGTAATAATATACCCCACATTTTAATACCGAAGATTTGTAGTCCGGCTATTACGAGTGAGTATGGCAATCACCTAGTTGCTTAATTAAAACACTGCCTTTCAAAATATCTATGAAGAAATTCAAAATCTGGCCATCCAAATGAATATTCCCTAAAACTTTAAGTCACTTTCATTGGTGCTGTAACAATTCTACACTAAATGTAGTTTCTCCCAAGAGGGTAAAGACTGACATTCAAAAACACGAATTCTGAGGACAAGGACCCCCCCTTGTCCTCAGAAGGCAACAAATAGCTGTCCCAAGCTCAATGAGCTAATGAATACGACAGCGTTTAGGGACATTATCCAACCGGGGCTTGTTCTACAATTTCATCAGCCCACCTCCTTTTCCAGCCTCCTTCAGGTATTTTTGGAAGATCTCAAGGTGTAGTCACACATCAATTGGGCTATTCTGTTTTCTTCCGCTCTGACCTTCACCAGGTTCTACCACCAGTATCTACTTGGCCTTGCAAATATTTTCATAGATATTGCCATACCTCCTAGCACCCTTATGTCAGGCAGGCCCCATGTCATTTCCACCGGGACACCCATGACAATGCCACCCTCCCCTCTTTAGAAGCCTGCTTGTTTAATCAGTACCAAAGAATTGTTTGTGTGCTGCTGTCTCACCGGGGTTTAGTTAAACTTTTTGTTTTTTGAGACAGAATCTTACTCTGTCACTCAGGCTGGAGAGAAGTGGTGCAATCTAAGCTCACTGCAACCTCCATCTCCCATGCTCAAGCAGTTCTCCTGCCTCAGCCTCCAGAGTAGCTGGGACTATAGGCATGGGCCACCACACCCTGCTAATTCTTGTATTTTTTAATACAGTCGAGGTTTCCCCATGTTGCCCAGGCTGGTCTCGAACTCCTGCCCTCTGGGAATTCGCCTGCCTCGGTCTCCCAAAGTGCTGGGATTACAGGCCTGAGACATTGCACTCAGCCAAGTTTGCTGTTTACAGTTCTTATCATTGGAAATAGAGTTCAAAGGGCTAGGCCAGTAGAGAATTCCCCAACACAGATATTCACTGCTCTCAGAAGTGGCCCCATCCTCTGATTTCTAGGCAGCTTTTACTATTGGAGCCCTTCTCTTCCCATGACTTCTCTTCCAAGAGCTTCTCACAAATCCTTATACAAACAGACTTCCAGTGGGAAAGCCACACCACACACTTCCTTAGTTATGATGCTCCTTCTCCTGGAGGCCCCCAGCCTTCCAACCCACCCAAAGGGGTGACACTCATAGTTTAGACCTGGGATTGGCAAACTAAGACCCAAGAGCCAATTCTGGCTCTCCACCTGTTCCTGTGCAGCCTGCAAGATAAGAATTTTTTTTTTTTTTTTTTTTTTTTTTTTTGAGATGGAGTCTCACTCTTGTCACCCAGGCTGGAGTGCAATGGCACAATCTCAGCTCACTGCAACGTCTGCTTCCTGGGTTCAAGCAATTCTCCTACCTCAGTCTCTCAAGTAGCTGGGATTACAGATGCCTGCCACCACACCTGGCTAATTTTTGTATTTTTAGTAGAGATGGGGTTTCACCATGTTTGCCAGTCTGGCCTCGAACTCCTGACCTTGTGATCCGCCCACCTAAGCCTCCCAAAGTGCTGGGATTAGACGCATGAGCCACCCCGCCCTGCGATAACATTTTTTTTACATTTTTAAATGATAAAGAAAAAAAATCAAAAGAAAAATAAACAACATTTCTTTCCTTTTTTTTTCTCTTCTCTTATTTTCTTTCCTTATTTTAAGATAAGGTCTCACTCTTATCCCCCAGGCTGGAGTGCAGTGGTACAACAATCACAGCTCACTAGAGTCAACCTCCCTAGGCTCAAGTGATCCTCTCACCTCAGCCGTCAACCTCCTAGTGTGGTTAGACATGTGTGTGCCAACACACGTCTAATTTTTGTATTTTTTGTAGTGATGGGATTCCCTCATGTGGCCGAGGCTGGTCTCGAACTCCTAGACTTAAGCAATCCGCCCACCTCCGCCACTCAAACTACTGGAATTCCAGGCGTGAGACACTGCACCTGGCCAGAATAATATTTCATGGGCATAAAAACTACATGAAATTTGCATTTCATATCTGCTGTTAAAAGAAAATCCTTAGCCAAATTAAATTTAACAGTGTAATTGAGCAAAGAATGACTTGCAAATCAGGCGGCCTCCTAAGCCAAGGTAGGCTCAGCAACTCCACTGCAGCCACATGGTGAAGACCATTTTAACAAAAAAAGGAAAGTGATGTGCAGAAAACAGAAGTGAGGCACAAAAACAGGCAGACTGGCTACAGCTTGGCATCTTGGCATTTACCTGATTTGAACACAGTTTGAACAGTCTGCCCCCTTTGATTGGCCCAAACTCAGTGACTGGCACAGGAATAGGTTTCAGTCTGTTTGCACTGCCATTGAGGTTACAGTTCACTATGTACAGAGAAACCTTTAGGCTGAACTTCAAATACATAAGGAGGCAGGTTTAGGCTAAACTTGATCTAACACAACGAATGAAGTTTTACTGTTCACAACCACACTCAATTCATTGTACATATTGCTTGCAGAGGCTTTCCTGCTACAGCTGCAGAGTTGGGTGGTTCCAACAAGACCATATGGCCTGCAAAGCCCAAAAAATATACATAGTGGGTCCTTTATGGTAAAAGTTTGCAGACCTCTGCTTTAGAGCATGGACCCTGGAGTCAGGCTCTCTGGGTCTGCATTTTGTTTTGCCACTAATTAATTATGTAGGTAATTTCTTAACATCCCCTAAGCCACATTTGTGAGGTGGGAATCACCAAAGAGTTATATTTACCTCATTAGGTTGTATGGGGATTAAACCAGATGACTTAGAGCCAGTACTTGTTAATTCGTACACAGTTATTATTGTAACTTTACAGTTGGTGGCTGTGAAAAATAAAATTGTTCTGGTATTAAATGCAAATTCTGGATTAAATGCTTATTTTCTTTCCTTCTTTCTTTTTGAGATGGAGCCTCACTCCGTTGCTCAGGCTAGAGGGCAGTGTGCAATCTTGGCTCACTGCAACCTCTGCCTCCCAGGTTCCAGCTATCCTCCTGCCCCAGCCTCCTGAGTAGCTGGGACTACAGACGTGCACCACCACGCCTGGCTTATTTCTCTATTTTTAGTAAAGATGGGGTTTCTCCATGTTGGCCAGGCTGGTCTCAAACTCCTGACCTCCAATGATCCACCCACCTCGGCCTCCCAAAGTGCTGGGAATACAGGCGTAAGCCACTGCACCTGGCCTAAATGCTTGTTTTCTTAACTGACCACAAATAGGAGGAAAAATCTGCTGAATATGATGGCTGTCTAAACGAGACAGTCACAGTGTCTGTGTGACCAAGGAACTGAGGAATGAAACTTTATTCTTGTCACCAAAAAATGGTCAGATTTAGGCAAATAACTTCCTGCTCTTGCTACATAGCCCAGAGACTTTGGCAATCAAGTCTATTTCTTTGTTTTGAAGAAGGTTGAAAAAAAATTTTCATTTATTCAGGTTCTTCTACGGTCATTTTCCCTGTACCTCTATGACTTCCTATAGTTATAATCATTTTCTGGCATAGACATCAAATTATTTTCATTTAATCTTACATTATACATTTTCCATGTTTCTTCCCAGTTTTTATCATCTCCCTTTTTTGGCAGGGCAGGAAGGGCAGGCAGGAACAGAGTCGTATTCTGTCACCTAGGCTGGAGTGCAGGGGTGTCACTTCAGCTCACTGCAACCTCCCCCTCCTGGGCTCAAGCGATCCTCCCAACTCAGCCTCCTGAGTAGCTGGTACTACAGGCACACACCACCACACTCTGATAATTTTTGTATTTTTTGTAGACATGAGTTCACCATGTTGACCAGCCAGGTCTCGAACTGGGCTCAAGTGATCTGCCCGCCTTGACCTCCCAAAGTGTTGAGATTACAGGCGTGAGGCACTGCACCCAGCCCATCATCTCTTATTTTAAACAGTTTTATAGTAAATGAACATAGTTTTTTTTTTTAATCATGAAATTTATTTCATGTAAATATGAATCTAGTTTTCAAAGAACTAATGACCTCTCCCAAAAGTGGCCTCAGCTTATTTCTACAAAGCAAAGAACATTCCAGAAACAAAACTAGAAAAAATAATTTTGCCATGTTCATGCAAAAGGTAAATCGTAAGTATAAATCCCCTTGTGACAGGGATGAAGCGATAATAGCATTCTAGCCCTGAACATCATCTTCCCATCCATCAAAGAAGCCAGACCCCCACAGCCACATGGCAGAGCCATGTGCAGACCCAGAGATACTCACCACCTAAGTCACTGCAGAGTGGAGAGTGAATAATGATGCTGGAATCCCTGGGGCCTATGAAAAGCTACTTCTACAACTAGAGTGATTGATTGTTTCCTTTGTCCTGCTAAGGACATGGGTCCCTAAATTACAATGTATCACTTACTCCTGGCTTACTTAGAACCATCCTTAGAAGCCTGCAAAACACTGCTTAGACCAATCACACTATTTTTATTATCATTTTTTTGGTAGTTCCAGTAGCCACCCACCCATATGGGATCAAAGAATGATCTTCCTCTATCTAGAGAGAGAGAGAGAGAGAGAGAGAGAGAGAGAGAGAAAACAAAAACAAAAAACCACTTTAAAAGAATCCACATCTCACAGAGAAGCCATCAGATCAGCCTGATTTGCCAAAATAGACTTGGTAATCAACAGGGCAGGTGAGGCCTTTGCCAGTTCTCTTCACATCTTGTCTCTAAGGCATTGTAAGGGATAGTCCCAATACTCATGTCAAACTAATCCTCAAAGTCACTTATCCTCATTTCTTTCTCCATGGCTCCTTTAAGCAGAGCCTGCAGGTGTCCGTGTGCATAAGTGTGTTTGTATTTGCAGGGATTTTGGAGTCTGAAGATCTCTGGTTGTGGAATATGCTTAATGTTTCTTCTAAAAAGATATCAGAGGGAAAAGAAAAGGATATTTCTGGGCATCATGCTGTCATTCCAACTACAGCTAGTACTCGACTTACGACCACGATTGGTTCTGACAGACTGGTCGTAACACGATTTGGTCGTAAGTTGAGTAGGCTATATGCACGCGGAGATGGTAGTGCTGCCGGAAGCTGGTCTGCACTGTCGTACGCCCAGCTGGGCAACGTTTGCGCTGCCAGACGCGGAGCAGTCGTGGCTAGCGATTGTGGTCGTAAAGTCGAATGGTCGTAAGTTGCATAGGTCATAAGTCGATCAATACCTGTACCTGTCTGGTTGACTCGCTAATTTTAAGCCTCATTCTAATAAAAGACTTTGAACAGCTCTGCTTTTATGATTTGAAAGGACATTCAAACTGGCATTTAGCCATCTGATATAGCAAAGTGAGTGGATTTCAGTTTTCAGAAGGAAAGGATATACATACTGAAAGCTGTAATTAAAATTTTCCATTTTCCTCCAACTGTCTTGAAGCAATTGTTGGCAAATTTGAAATCTCCAGTGCCCCCAATCAAACTTCAAGTATTGGAAAAAGAAGACTTTAGTGCAAGCGTGGGATGAGGCAGTTGAAATCGTTTTGGCAGAAACCAGTTCCGCTGGATAAGAGCATGAACATTCTGATTTATATTAAATTTGAAATATACCTGCGGTCAGAGAGCAGAGGTCATCCACTTTCCCTGAGCACAGATAACCCATATACCTTTTAGAAGCTCCGAATCCACAACAGGCAGGTCATATAATCCACTGGAGAGTGCTTTATCTCTTAAGGGTCACATGGAGAAGTTGCTGAGGAAGGCGTGAAGAAGTGGATCCTAAAGAAATATTGAAAGGAAAACTTCGATCCAGAGCAACTGGGACAGGAAAGGGTAAAGACAAAGCAGATATCAATGGTGACCAAGACAATGGCAACTCTACTCATTAGCTGTCCAAGCCCCAAATCTTAGCGTCATTCTTTTTGTTTTTAAGGAATATTTTTTTTAGAGGCAGGGTCTTGCTACGTTGTCCAAGCTGAAATATAGTGGCAATTCACAGGTGTCATCCCATTATTGATCAGAAGGGGAGCTCAAGAGGGGGTGCCACCTGGAGCTCAAGGTAATTCAAATGTGAAGTCTTGGCTACGGGATCTTTGTCAAGAAAACACAGTCAGTGACAGAGAAAAGACAAGGATGGCTGGGTGCGTGGCTCTTGCCTGTAATCCCAGCACTCTGGGAGGCCTAGGTGGGCGGATCACAAGTTCAGGAGTTCCAGGCCAGCCTGGCCAACATAAAGAAATCCTGTCTCTACTAAAATTACAAAAATTAGCCAGGTGTGGTGGTGTGTGCCTGTACTCCCAGCTACTTAGGAGGCTGAGGCAGGAGAATCACTTGAACCTGGGAGGCAGAGGTTGCAGTGAGTCAAGACTGCACCATTTTACTACAGCCTGAGCAACAGAGCAAGACTCCATCTCAAAAAAAAAAAAAAAAAAAAAAAGAAAGAAAGAAAGAAGGAAAGAAAAGACAAGGATGCATCCTGTCCCTTTCTACCCAGGGATGCTCTCTAGGCTGCTGGCCAGTTGAAATAGGGAGGTTTTTGGGTAGACATTTCCCCTGGATGGGAAGGCCTAAATTTCTTCAGCTAAGGAGGAGAAATGGAGTTTCCGGATATAGGGCTTCTAAATTAGGGCTTTCCAAATAATTGACCCACTCCAATTTTGACCTGGATCTGTTCACCCCTCCTTAGGCAACCTGGGACCTTAGGGACCTGCTCCCAGGATGTCACCATATTGATGTGAAAATTAGTGCACACACCTGATTGGCATAGCTCACTGCAGCCTGGAACTCCTGGACTCAAGCAGCCCTCTTGCCTCAGCCTCCTGAGCAGCTGGGATGACAGGCACCTGCCACCTAGCTGGCTTAAGAGTCATCCTTGACCCAGGTTGTATCTCACATTCAGGGGCAAAAACCAAGGTGTGTGGGGCCTGAAGTGTGTACAATAGGGGTAGGGCTCTTTAAAAAAATGTAAGTATATCTCTTTCTGGGGGAAAATTTCCAAAAAAAAAAAAAAAAAAGACTGAGACCGTTAGAATTCTCACAGTGGTAAATCCCCCTGCTGTTCACGTGGCCCTTCTGTTGGTTTTTTTCCTGCAGTGATGCAGTCATAGCTCATTGCTAGCCTCGACCTCCTGGGCTCAAGCAATTCTCCCACCTCAGTCTCCTGAGTAGATAGGACCACAGGCACAGCCACCATGCCCAACATATATATATATATAGCAGAGGGGGGTCTCACTATGTTGCCCAGGCTGATTTCGAACTGCTGACCTTAAGTGATCCTCCCACCTCAGCCTCCCCCAAATGCTGGGATTACAGGTGTGAGCCACCAATCTGGCCAGGTTCTAGTTTCACACGTGTCAAGAACCCAACTACTTTTTCCCCTCCACCCCTATCCTCCTGGACCCAACTACCTTCATATCTTGACTGAATGACTGAAACCATGGGGACTTCCCTTGCCCCTTTACAATGGAATCATACCACAGCAGGCAAGTTCAACATGTCCCAGCTTGGCTCCAAGCCCGCCGAACCTCTCTTGTAGTGGTAATATACAAAGTCCATATGCCTGCCAGGGTTGTTGTATCTGGCACCCCCCTGCCTCTTACACCGAGTGTCCTCTCACCTGTTACTCTGCTATCACCACCCAGAATTCCTTGCTAATGTGGGAACCTGCCAAACCTGCTTGGTGTCCTTTGCATTTGCTGTTCCTTTTCTCCAGAATCCTTTCCCCTGGAATCTTTACTTCCTTCAGGTCTACACCTCAACTTCAGCTTAGCAGAGCTGCATTCCCAGACCACTCCATCTAAACAGCAGCACCCTGAACGTCCTATCCTCCCTGCTTCCCATGTTCCTCTAAGGCTTAGAGGAACTGTACGTTTTACTGTACGTACTGTTTACTGTTTACTGTACGTTTCTTTATTGTCTTACTCTCCCCGTCTAGATTGGAAGCTTTGTGAAGGGAGATATTTGACTGTACTCACCGCTGCACCCCGTTCTTAGAGCAATGCCTGGCACTTAATGCGTAGGCACCTAATATTTGCGGAAAGAAGGAAAAAGAAATGACCTAACCTGGGAAATTAGAATCATGATATACTGATGGAGGAAGAGAAATTATTTTAGGGAAGATGTTGGAATTATTTCCGGGTGTCACAGGAATTTTTTAAATTATCGTTAACCATCGTGAATAAATACCTATTGGTTGATGAAGAAGAAAAGCCAGCTCTAGTAGTTAAGCACCGTGAGTAGGACTTAAAAAAAAAAATTCAGATCTGGTTTTGCAAAAAACCACCAAAGTTAAAATGCACTAACTGTGCAGTGAAACTTTACTATTTTGTATATTTTTACTACGTTTTTCTTCCTTTCTTGCATGTTCTAAAAACGCATGAAAACCTTCACAGACTACAAGGAGGATATAATTTCCCTCTGGAGGCATCTTCTTCGACGACGAACGTAATTAAGCTGGTCACTGACTCCGGTTGCAAAGTTACTTCTAAACAAGGTAGCGGCAAAAACCCTGGATTTTCATTCTCCAGGAGAGAGTGAATTCCTAGAGGGGAGCTCCAGAGAGGGCGCCACCTGGAGCCCAAGGCAGTTCAAATCCGCAGCCCCAGCCTTGGGATCTTCGTCAGGAAAACGCAGTCGGTGACGGAAAACAGACGGCGATGCGCCCCGTCTCCTTCTCGGCGGGGATGCTCTCTGGGCTGCTGGCTGGTTGGGAGAGGGAGGTGTCGGGGTGGACTTTCCCCCTGGGCATGAGGGTCTAAGTTTCTTCAGCCTGGGGTTGAGGGGGTGGTCCCGGAGTTTGTTGATACAGGGCTTCCAAATTAGGGCTTTCTAAACAACTTCCCTGCAGAGGATCCCCTAGGAAACGGTCCGATACTTCTGAGGAGAACGCCTCCCTCGCACTCGCGCTCTGGCTGACACACGTTCTGCTTCCCAGGCTCTAAACGGTGGTCCCGGGAGATCCAGTCCGCTCCGAGTCTGGCTTCCGGAGCTCGCGGCGCGGGTTCAAGCTCCAGGGGGCGAAGGCAACGGTCAACTGCTCATTCATTCAACAAATATTTATTGCGCGCCCGCTGAGTACCAGGCACCGGCAGTGCCCCGGGGCAAGAAGCCGTTCTGGCTGATCCTTTCCGCTCCCCAAGGGCCCCGCGCACGCCGTGGGAGCGCAGCCCGCACTCCTCGCCGCCCGGCCCGCCTGGGTGTGCCCGGTGCCTCCAGAGCAGCCCTCTGTCAGGAGCCTGACCCCTGGGACCCCGTCTCCGGGTAACAGCCGGGTGGGGAGGACGGGCGAAAGGCAACGCACCGCCAGAGTCAGAGCCCCGCCGGCCGGAGAAGCCGCTCCTGGGAAGCGCGCGAGGCGGAGCCGCCGTCGGCCCCCGCCCGGCAGAGCGCAGAGAGCGGCGCAGGCGGGAGAGGCCGGGCGCCCGCGGCTCGGAGGCGGCCCCGGCTGGCTGAGGGCGCGGCCGACGGGAGGGGCCGGGGCGGCGCCGGGAGGGGCGCGCACGGCTGCGCGGCCGCCCGGCCCAGCAGGTGACCGCGGGCGGCGCGGCGGGGAGGCGGCCCGCGGAGTCTAGCGAAGTTTGGCGGAACATGGCGGAAGCGCCCGGGGCACGCAGGGGCGCGGCGCCGCGGCGGCCGGAGCCCGAGGAGCTGTAGCCGCCTCAGTCGCTGCTGCTGCCGCCGCAGTCGCCGCTCCACCGCCGCGGGGCGAGGTCGCCGCCATGGCCCGCTGGATCCCGACCAAGAGGCAGAAGTACGGGGTTGGTGAGTGCGCGCCCCACCTCGTTCAGGCCCGGCCCACCCGGCCAAGTTCGCGGGCAGCGGCCCTGCCAGGCTTGCGGAGAGTCCGGCGGAGGACCCCGGCCGGGGCTCGACCCCGCTGACCTGCCCGCTGCGCAGCTCTGGGAGCCAGGGGCGGTCGGAGCCCTCTCCCGGGAGCGCAGCCGGGCAAGTCGCCCAGGGTGTGGGGACTCGGAGTGGTTCCAAGTGCCGCTGAGCTTCGGGACCGTAATCCCGCGCCTGCATCCCAAGCTCCGGCACTTCACACCCGAGAAACGTTGAGGTGTGAGGGGGGCGCGCCTGCTGCTCATTTGGGGCAGCAGCCCTGTGGCTTGCTCCCGTTCGCCCAACGCGAGTTTCACCATGGAGTAGGTGACCAGCCCGGGTTGGCACATGGACAGGCGCACATGGTCCCAGTGCTTTCTGGCCTCCCTTTTCGTAGGTTCATCTCAGACGCCCCTAAGTGAGGAGTTGGGGGTAGAAAGCCGCCCTCCCCTCTTTCCTCCAGGGACTGGGATCTTGATGACAGTTGTGAACTGGATGGAAACTAGAGTCGCGACGTGGAGGTGATGGAAGGGACAGGAAGCTGTGGCACGGGAAGGGGGTGGCTGGCCCCTGGGGCTGTTTGTGCGCACTCATCCCTTAACGGAGCCTGTCTGGAGAGGGTGTAAGGCTGCCTTCCGGATCCTGAGTTTCATCCTGGAGAAGAGAAAAGGACATTTTATTAAGGAAACGGTGCCAGGCCCTGTGCTGGGTGGGCACTTGGCATTCAAAACAGCGGTGCTGGAGAGCCCCGGGCTTGTGCGCAGGGGTTGCTGGTGGTGGTGCTTTGGATCCCTAACAATGGATGTGCAGGGGCTTTGACCCAGGTGGAAAGTCAGGCTCCTTTAACTTTTTATCAAGGAGTGAGGTTGTCGAGGTCCGGTGGGAAGATTTCTGCCCTAAGCGGGGTGATTACAATGGCAGTTAGACTGGGGTGATTCGTTACCATAAACTCGGCTGAGTGTGTTGAGAATTTTATCACTTCCTCTCAGGTCCATTCATCTGGCCTGTTTGTAATTTAATCTTTGACTTTACTTCCTTACTGAGGTCCTGTTTTTCCTCACCTCACTGGTTAATGAAGTGGAGTCTCAATTAAGAGATACTTAACGTGTCTAGGGGCTTTTCAACTCTATAGCTAGGAGTCAGGGCTTTTTGGTTTTGTTTTGTTTTTTAACAGTCTCATATTTGCTATGTTTTTTTAGATTGTGATCCGTTATATATTTATTATTATTCTTTGTTTTCCCTGAATTCAAAAAACATTTTCTTTTTTGCTCTTAGGTTACTTTTAGAATCTTAGTCTCTCCCATAGTTGCACCTCGGAAATGGGTAGAGATGTTGCTTCAGCCTCAGGGTTCTTTTTTTTGTTGTTTGTTTGTTTGTTTGGTTTTGAGGCTAAGAGTCTCGCTCTGTCGCCCAGACTGAAGAGCAGTGGCGCAATCTCGGCTCACTGCAACCGCCGCCTCTGCGTTCAAGCGATTCTCCTGTCTCAGCCTCCCAAGTAGCTGGGATTACAGGCTTGCATCACCACACCTGGGTAATTTTTGTATTTTTAGTAAAAACAGGTTTTGCCATGTTGATCAGGCTGGTCTCAAAACTACTGACCTCAGATGATCTGCCCGCCTTGGCCTCCCAAAAGTGCTGAAGCTACAGGCATGAGCCAACTCACCTGGCCCCTAGGAGAAAGCATGTTTAACAGTGCCTAATGGCTACAGAAATGTTATCAACTCTAATTTTAACAGGATTAAAAGTTCTTTGCAAAACTATTGAGTTGAGCGTAATTAATGCAAACATGTTTAAAAAATGTGGTTTTTCTTGCCATAGACCAAGGAACAAGTATACTATGTTTTTAATTTTTTGTTTTTATGTTCTGGAGTCAGTTTACTGTGTCACTTATCAGTCAAGAAAAATATTTGGGCAAGGTGCAGTGACTCATGTCTGTAATCCCAACAATTTGAGTGGGAGAGGCAGGAGGATTCCTTGAGCCCAAGGGTTCAAGACCAGCATGGCAACTTAGCAAAACTCCCGTCTTTACAATAAATATGAAAAAAATGTAGCTGGGCATGATTACCTGTGCCTGTGGTTCTAGCTACTGAGGAGGCTGAAGTGGGAGGATCGCTTGAGCCTGGGAGGTTGAGGGTGCAGTAAGCCACCATCACGACATTGCACTCCAGCCTGGGTGATATTATGAGACCCTATCACAAAAATATATAATTTTATACATATAATTACATAATATAATATATATATATATACATAATTATATATATTATATACATGTACCACCATATATAATATATATTATCTATGTGTATAAAATGTATATACACATGTATTTTATACACACACATATGTGGAAATGTGTGTGTATATACAATGTGTGTGTGGGAGGAAGGTGAAATATTTGGATTGCATTTTTAGGGCCTAGGTGTTAGGCAAAGTGTCCCAGGATATAATGCGGAACACTTATTTCACCAGGCATAGATTCTGGTTGCTCTGGGTTTGACAAAAGGACCCACAGTGAGGATAAATTAACTGAAGAGAGAAATCCCTGTTGCTTATTCCTAAAACTGACTGTTGTTTATATCACCTCCTTGCTTACATTTATGTCACCTCCCTGCTTGGAAGGCTCTCATGGTCAATAGGATAAAGTCTGAACCTAACTTCCAAGGTTCCTCTAATCTGGTTCAACCTGTCTTCATCAGCATTATCTCTCAAGGCTTCTTTTGCTAATTCTCCAGTGCAGACTAGCCGCCCTTCCCACTGTTGTGCAATCTACCCTGTAGAGTCCCTCCTTCGGGACTTTGCTCCCATTGAGCTTGTCCCTGCCAGGAGTGCCCTCCCAAGTCTGCCTAGCACAGCTTACCTCTCCTTGAGGGTGCAAATCCATTCCTACTCCCTCCTTCAAATTTGCCATTTGTCAGAATGTCTCAAACCTTCAGGCCCCTTCCTTACAGCTCCTGGACTGTGCCATCCTTGGGTTTAGTGAATCAGACCATTATGGTTTTGTATCCCTAGCACTCAAGAGGTGTACCACGTATAAGTGGGTGCATTCAATCTGCTTGTCCTTGATGTTGGGGTGCCGATCTAAATCACACTGACTTAGCTTCTCTGGTGATTGAATGCAGTTGTTTCTTTTTGTTTGTTTTTGAGACAGAGTCTAACTCTGTCACTCAGGCTGGAGTGCAGCCTCACGATCTTGGCTCACTACAACATCCACCTCTTGGGTTCAAGTGATTCTCCTGCCACAGCCTCCCGAGTAACAGACTACAGGCATGCCACCATGCCTGGCTAATTTTTGTATTTTTGGTAGAGACAGGAGTTTCACCGTGTTAGCCAGGATGCTCTCAACCTCCTGACCTAGTGATCTGTGCACCTTGGCCTCCCAAAGTGCTGGGATTACAGCTGTGAACCACCGTGCCCGGCCGAGTGCTCTTCTTTTCTTTTTTCCCATTAGGCATAACATCTTAGTCCCCCCAATATGAGTTTAGTTTTGTTTGGTTAGATTGAGGAAGGGAGAGCGTCCACTGTGTCTTTATCTCTGCAAGTAAGAGAATGAGATATTCTGCTGAGAAAACAAGGAAGCATGGAGCAGACAGACTTGCTTAAATGTAATTGGGAAAATTGGCTTATTGGACTTTTCTAAGTGTCTGCTGGTCAGGTTTGGTTTCTGAGTGAAGGAACCATAGGCTAGTCATTTGGAAGCATTTGGATGACTCAGAGCTAGCTATGACTTCGCCTGTTGTGCTCTAAGAGGAGTGTGCCTCTGCAGAGCTGCTCTGTGTGAGGATAGAGTGTTGGACTCAGTTTGAATGGTGCCTGCTGAAGCTGGCAGTCACTCCTGTCATATTTTATCTTGGTGCCTCTATTGGCTGTTCCTGACATATCCTAGACGTTTCTACAGGGACTAAAATGCAGCCTGTCTGGGCTTCCTTAGTTCTTCAACAGCATGTTGGCTCAGGGTTTAGCATTAAGTGGCCTCAGTGGTCTCTGTGTGTCATCAAGTGAGGTGACCCATCCATTAGATTCTTTAATTTGTGGTCCTCTAGTACCCCAGCATGAAGTGCTCAGTGGTAAGTGTTCTTTCCTGGAGACATGGAAAAATGTGCTTTTATTCCCCCCGTCTTTTTTCTTTCTTTCTTCTCTCTCTCTCTCTCTCTGTCTTTCTGTTTGAGCATATGAAGATATCAAACACTTTAAAGCAAACATTAGTGATAAATATCCAGGATAGTCTTCTAATTATCAAAACATTTATTTTTAAGTTTGCTTTTACACAAGCCATTTATGTAAAGAGCTGCCTCAGATTAGGTTGACTATGGAGTCTGCAAAGATTTTTTTTTTCTTTCCTTTTTTGAGACAGGGTCTCACTCCATAGCCCAGACGGGGGCGCAGTACGATCATATAGCTCACTGCAGCCTCCCACCTCAGCCTTCCAAGTTGCTGCAACTGCAGGTGTGCACCACCATGCCTGGCGTAAGATTTGATTTTTTGTTTCAGTTTTAAAACAATTTTTTTTAAAGATGAGGTCTCACTATGTTATCCAGGCTAGTCTGGAACTCCTGGCCTCAAGTGATCCTCCAGCCTTTAGCCTCCCAGTTGCTGGGATTACAGGGGTGAGCCATGAGCCTGGCTGATTTTTTTTTTTCTTTTCTTCTCTTTTCTTCTGAGACAGTGTCTCATTCTATAACCCAAGATAAAGTACAGTGGCACAATCGTGGCTCACTGCAGCCTCAACTTCCTGGGCTCAAGTGATCCTCCAGCCTCAGGCCCCTGAGCAGCTGAGACTGCAGGTGTGTGCCACTACACCCAGCTGATTTTTGTATTTTTTTGTAGAGACAGAGTTTCACCATGTTGCCCAGGCTGGTCTGGAACTCCTAGCCTCACACAGCCTTTTCTCCTCAGCCTTCCAAAGTGCTGGGATGACAGGCCGGAGCCCCCACACCTGGCCTGATTCTTTGAAAAGTAGCTCATTGTTGCATGTTGGGATTTGTGATCACATATATTTTAATGATGTAACAAAAGGTAGTTTTGGGAAATAGTAATAGTTGCTTTCACTGTTAGCTCTTCAGCTGTTTACTTGTTTAAAGCTCTTTAGTTGTTTCTAGGTATCTAATTTCACAGAGTAGATCTTTGAACGTTGGTTTAATACTGACTGCAGACTTATAGTTTTTATTTGTTTGTTTGTTTTTTGAGACAGACTCTCACTCTGTCACCCAGGCTGGAGTGCAGTAGCATGGTCTCAGCTCACTGCAACCTCCGCCTCCCGGGTTCAAGCGGTTATCCTGCCTCAGCCTCCCAAGTAGCTGGGATTACAGGCGCGCACCACCATGCCCAGCTAATTTTTGTATTTTTAGTAGAGATGGGGTTTCACCATGTTGGCCAGGCTGGTCTAGAACTCCTGATCGCAGATGATCCGCCCTCCTTGGCCTCCCAAAGTGCTGGGATTACAGGTGTGAGCCACTGTGCCCGACCCAGACACATGCTTTTTGTTAATGTCCTCAGGTATGTGGTTTCCCATCTGATTCTTCTCCACTGTGGACATCATATTCCATATACTGTAACTGGAGTGGTAGGACTGGGAGCGGTTTTAGGGAGTAAGCATCCTCTCCCTTTAAAGATAGGAACTTTGGTGCCTGCAGAGATTAAGTGAATTGCTTAACACCAAGGGCTCTTGTCTTTTTGGTCACAGGTATCCTTGGCAATTTGGGTAAGCCAGTTAACCCCTTTCTCAGAATGTTTGTCAATGCCTGAAGTATGATACAAAGTCCCAAGTCATTGTAGAAATAAAAAGTAAAAAAAAGACTCGAAAATGAAAACAGCTGTATTCAAGTACAGCTGTGAAGATGTTTTTCAAAGTTCATGATACTGCAATATATGTTCTTCTTTATTAATACATAAAGCACCAAGATCTAGTGACAGATAAATAACTACCATAATTTTGAATTAGTAATGAGCATACATGATGCTTCAAGATATCTGCAGTAACCATAATATGATATAAAAATCCCTATGAATTTTATTTTATTTTACTTTATTTTTGAGACGGAGTCTTGCACTGTCACTCAGGCCTGAGTGCAGTGGCGTGATCTTCGCTCACTGCAACCTCCACCTCCCCGACTCAAACTATTCTCCTGCCTCAGCCTCCCAAGTAGCTGGGATTACAGGCACGCGCCTGCATGCCCGGCTAATTTTTTATATTTTTAGTAGAGATGGGGTTTCACCATATTGGCCAGGCTGGTCTTGAAACCCCTGACCTTGTGATCTGCCAGCCTCGGCCTCCCAAAGTGCTGGGATTACAGGCATGAGCCACCGCACCCAACCTCTGTGATTTTTATTGGTGACAGTATCACGGGCACTACTAGTGCAACTGTGATTTATTGCTTACAGTCACAATTAAAGTAAGTGCTGGATGTCAGAAAATAGAGATGTAACTTTTTTTCCGATTCGAGTCCCAGGATCTTGATTTGACAGATTAAGTATCCTTGGCTGAGGATCACATAGCTAATTAGTTACCGCATCATCTGGGCAGCACAGTGATACTTGTTGACCCCCTCTTTACACATAACACTGTGCCAGATATTATACAATTATAATGACCTGAAGAAGGCCTGGCCTTAATGTGTTCATGTTTTGACAACATTGAGGCTAAGAACAAAAGGAAAAGATTAATATTCATTGAGAAATTTCCTTGTGAGGTACTGTTCAGAACCCTTTAATTTACTATGTTCCAGGGACATGTGGCGTCTTGGAGACACGTTCGGGGCAGGGAGGTCCATGAAATGGAAACTTTCTTTTTGCAATAATACTAAGACATTATTGGCCTGTTTACGTTCTCATTCTCTCATTACCGTCTTGTGGAGTTTTCCAGAGGCTTTGCAAAGTGTTATGTGGCCACAGATCGAATGCAGAGGCGGCTATAAAAATCTACCTGCCTATAGTGAAGTCAGACATTAAAGAAACGAGAATGCAGAGCGTCGCCTTGCTCGCCGTCAGCGAGGAACTTGTGCAGGAGTATTGGTTTTGAGGTTCCATATACATTTTAATGAGTAGGTGAATTTGCAAATATGGAGTCCATCAGCAATGAGGACCTACTGTATTTCCATAAAAAGATCATTGAAGCCAGGCGCGGTGGCTCATGCCTGTAATCCCAGCACTTTGGGAGGCTGAGGTGGAGTGGATTACCTAAGGTCAGGAATTCAAGATCAGCCTGGCCAACATGGTGAAACCCTGTTTCTACAAAAAATACAAGAAAAATTAGCCAGGCATGGCAGTGCATGCCTGTAACCACAGCTACTAGGGAAGCTGAGGCGGGAGAATCACTCGAGCCCAGGAGGTGGAGGTTGCAGTGAGCCAAGATCACGCCACTGCACTCCAGCCTGGGTGACAGAGTCAGACTCTGTCTCAAAAAAAAAAAAAAAAGAGAAAATTGAAAATGGAATCACTTCCATTCCCAGTGTGCCTTTGTTCTCAGATTGGATGCAGTTGACTTTATTTTTGGAAACCTTTTCTTTGCCAGACTTTTGATCCTGTTTCTCCATGGTTTTCCTCCCATATCACCACCCTCTCTCCTCCCATATCACCACCCTCTCTCCTCCCTGCCTTCCCTCTGCTTTGCCAGAACTTGGGGAGTCCTACCATAGCCTGGTGGCTTTTGTGTCTCCTTTATCTACCTGCTACCAGGCATCTCGTCCCCGGCCCCAGCTGTCATTCCCATCCATTTGCCGCAGCCTTCCACATTCCAACCCCAGACCCCTTCCCTGTGCTTCGGGATCGCATCCAGCTGCGCACTGGGCCTCTCCTAGTGGCTTTCGTTTTTCTTCTTTCTTTCTTTTATTGTATTTGGGCTCTGGGGTACGTGTGCACATCCTGCATCCTACAGGATTGTTGCTTAGGTGCGTACATGCCATGGTGTTTTGCTGTCTCCATCCCCCCGACCCTCCATCGCCTACATCAGGCATTTCTCCCGGTGTTATCTCTCCCCATCCTCCCCGCCCCGCCACTGTCCCCGACTCCCTTCCCCCCCACCCCTCCACCTAGCCCTGTGAGTGTTGTTCCCTTCCCTGTGCACAAGTGTTCTCATTGTTCATCACCCGCCTATGAGTGAAAACACGCGGTGTTTGGTTTTCTGTTCTTGTGTCAGTTTGCTGAGAATGATGGTTCCTAGCTTCATCCATGTCTCTACAAAGGACACAAACTCATCTTTCTTTATGGCTGCATAGTATTCCATGGTGTATATGTGCCACATTTTTTTTTGTCCAGTCTGTCATAGATGGGCATTTGCGTTGGTTCTAGGTCTTTGCTTTCATAAACAGCACTGCGATGAACATTCGGGAGCCCCAGTGGCTTTCTTAACAGGCAGTCCCTGCTTCCAGAACGAGAGTTTGGATGCTCTCTAACCCCAGACATGCACTTCCCCTGTTCTTTGCTCTCTGCCCAGTGTCCTATGCAGAACACTAAGAGTTATCCCACATTCCATCTGTCATCAAGTTCATTCTGTCCTTCCTCCAAAATACGTCCTGAGATTACCGCTCCTATGTTTCCATTTCAGTGCAAGCTTGCATTAGCTTCTGCAGGGCTACTGCAGTGATTTTTTTTTTTTTTTTGGTGACAGAGTCTTGCTCTGTTGTCCAGGCTGAAATATAGTGGGGCAATCTTGGCTCACTGCAACCTTCACCTCCTGAGTTCAAGTGATTCTTCTGCCTCAACCTCCCGAGTAGCTGGGATTAAAGGTGTACATCGCTCTACCCGACTAATTTTTGCATTTTTAGTAGATAGGGGGTTTCACCATGTTGGCCAGGCTGGTCTTGAACTCCTGACCTCAAGTGATCTGCCCACCTTGGCCTCCCAAACTGCTGGGATCACAGGCATGAGCCACCACACCCAGCTGCAATGGTCTTCTTACTAGATTCCTTACCACTTTTTTTTTAGATGAGGGTCTTGCTTTGTTGCCCAGTCTGGTCTTGAATTCCTGGCCTCAAGTGATTCTCTCTCCTTACCCTCACAAAGTGCTGGAATTCTAGGCATGAACCACCAAGCCCAGCCAAGAGGAACTTTCTAAAGGCAAGAACCTGACATTGCCACGCTCCTGCTTTCCCCCTGCAGTTGGGATGGCACTGAAGTTCCTGGTCATACCCTCTAGGCCCTGTGGGATCAGACGTGCTCCCTACCTCTTTCCCTCCCTGCCTTCCAGCCACATTAGCTTCATTTCTGGTTTTTGAACTTGACAAGCTCAGTTTGACTCAGGACCTTGGCACTTGCTCCTCCCTCTGGTGGAATGTTTCCCTAGAGCTTTAGATGTGCAGTTCTCTGGTTGTATTTAGGTCTTCCTCCAGACATTTCCTGCTTAGAGAGAGGCTTCTCTGAGAAGTACCCTAGCCGTATCATCCCACCTCCTTGTTGACACCTCAGAATGTCTAGCCCTTTTCCTTTATTTATTCATTAATGTTTACTGTCTGTCTCCCATACTAGAATGTAAAGTTATGAGGACACAAACTCTTTTTTGTTTATGGTTTTTTTTTGGTTTGTTTTTTTGAGACAGAGTCTCCCTCTGTTGCCCAGGCTGGAGTGCAGTGGCACAATCTCAGCTCACTGCAACCTCTGCCTCCTGGGTTCAAGTGATTCTCCTACTTCAGGCTCCCAAGTAGCTGGGACTACAGGCGTGTGCCACCATACCCGGCTAGTTTTTGTATTTTTTTTAGTAGAGACAAGGTTTCACCATATTGGTTTGGAACTCCTGACCTTGTGATCCCCTAGCCTCCGCCTCCCAAAGTGCTGGGATTACAGGCATGAGCCACTGCACCTGGCCACATAAACTCTTTCATCAGTGTGCCCCAGGCCCTGGATCATAGTAAGTGCTCAGTTAATATGTACTGTATGAATACATGAATGCTGACCCGTCATCTGTTTCAGTTTATCTTGCTTGCCATAGGCAGGATTTTGCCCACGCTTTGGAAAATACTGCTCTGTGTGTGCTTCCCATGAGAGAAACATCAAAGGCATAGAGAAAGGGACATTCGAGTATTAGAGAAAGTAGATTTAATAAGCTACAAATGCAAAAGATAAAGTGAGTCGTGTGGGGTGGGAGAGGACTTAGAATCCTAAATGTTGCATTATCAGATGGAAGAGATGGGATTTGCTTTTTTATTTTTTGATTATTACTTATGGAGGCTTTATGGAGGAAGGGACATTGCAAACTTGGCTACCTGGAAAGAAAATGCTTGTGCATGGTGGTCACGTGGTTTGGGAGTTTCTGAGTCATTGGTTTGGTGCTGTGCTGAGCACGTGAATTGGAGAGGAAAGAAGGTGCAGTCTCATGGAAGAAACAAGACATTTAGATTCATCTGTTATTTCCCCTTTCCAATACAAGGAGTTGAGATTCCTTACAAAAAGATCCTATGTGCTGTACACTCAATAATTAAAGAAAAGAATCTGAGAGATCACAAGTAATTTGGAGAAGAAGAAAAAGTAATTTAGACTACTGGCGAGGGGCTTTGAAGCCGTGGTTACTCAAACATTACTCTGTCTACATTTTTCTTGTGGCCATAGCTGCCATATAGCCATCATGTTAGCTGAAAATATAAATTAATTTGTGTTTTCTCCTCATCTAAATTTCAAGAGACAAATCAGTGGAGTTTGAGTGTAAGGAATCAAATATCATTGTACTTAATTTTACCATAAAGCAGTTTTTCTAACTTCTAGCTTATTTCCAGCAGTATTCAATGCAGTGACATTATAATTATAATTCAATGCACATAAAAGATTTTAGTACTTTCAAAAGAATGAAAAAAAAAGGAATGATCTAGTTCTTGGGGATGAGTTGTACCGGAATTGAACCATGTGTCTGTGGTCCAGGAATACATAGTTTGTTCTTCACTAAATATTTCAGCTGGGGGAGGTGGTGCATGCCTGTAATCCCAACACTTTAGGAGGCTAGGGATGGAGGATTGCTTGAGCCCAGGAGTTTGAAACCAGCCTGGGCAATATACTGAGACCATGTCTATTATTTTTTTTAAAAAAATCAGTAGAAGGAAAAATCGTTTTTTCCTTCTTCAAATAGGTAGAATCACCAAGAATATGCCTACTGTCTGTGTGGACATTACAGGATATAATAAGTCTTTTGGGAATCCTTTGACTGATTTATAATTACACCAGCATACCTCAGGAATAATGGAGTTTTTATTGTCAAGCTTAAAAAAAGTGTTTTTTGAGAAATTATTTTGAGGCAGAGATGTGGATGAGCATGTTAATTGTGTTTTTCCAAGTAACGTTTGGGCCATGTCCTCTCAGAGCCTGGGCTCACTCAAACGATTGTCTGAATGCTGGCAGCCACTTCCCAAGCAGGAGACAGAAGTGGGCTTTGTCTGTCACAATGCTCTGTGCCGTTGCAAAGCCACTGTTGTTCGAATGGGTTCACGGTCATTATCCACCTTTTCCCAAATTTGCCATTTGCTCTCACATTTCGAAAGCTGATTAAACTCTGTTACTGTCCTCCTCAGATGATAGTTGAACCCCAAAGATGCCCTCTCTCTAAGGATGGTGAGAATGTTTTTGTTTTTGTTTTTTTGAGATTGAGTCTTGCTCTGTCGCCAGGCTGGAGTACAGTGGCACAATCTTGGCCCTCTGCAGCTTTCCCCTCCTGGGTTTAAACGATTCTCCTGACTCACCTTCCCAGGTAGCTGGGACTACAGGTGCATGCCACAATGCCCAGCTAATTTTTGTAGTTTTAGTAGAGATAGGGTTTCACCACATTAGCCAGGATGGTCTCAATCTCCTGACCTTGTGATCCGCCCACCTTGGCCTCCCAGAGTGCTGGGATTACAGGCATGAGCCACCATGCCTGTGTCTTTGTCCTTTAAAACAGCTTGAGGGAAGGAAATCACAGTGGAGACTAATTCCTTCTTGAAAATAACTCCTTGCTGACTCAGCCAAGGTGCATTAGAATGCACCCTCCTGATGGGTTTGTTACCTGTATACTTTTAACAGGTTGCATCGTATTTGATGTATACTTTCTGTGAGCCTGGAACAATGTGGCTCTCATGACCCAATCTTCCCTGCCAGAGACCAGTTGTAAGACTAACTCATGGCTGGACATGGTGGCTCACACCTGTGATCCCAACACTTTGGGAGGCTGAGGTGGGTAGATTACCTGAGGTCAGGAGTTTGAGACCAGCCTGGCCAGCGTGGTGAAACCCCATCTTGACTAAAAATACAAAAATTAGCTAGACGTGGTAGTGTGTGCTCATAATCCCAGCTATGCAGGAGGCTGAGGCATGAAAAGCACTTGAACTCAGGAGGCAGAGGTTGCAGTGAGCTGAGATCGTGCCACTGCCACTGCACTCTAGCCTGGGCAACAGAGTGACACTCCATCTCAAACCAAAAAAAAACAACTAAGTCATAAATAAGACTCAGTTGTCAAAAATCTAACAGTTTTGTCCTCTTGTATGTAGAATCAGAAGCTACTAAGAGCTGGAGTTTGTAAGCATCACCTCTTGGCTAACACCCTTGTTTTATCAGAAGAAAAAAAGCCCCATAGGTATCAGATGACTTATCTGAAAGTCACACAGCTAGTAGCAAATTTTTGTTTCAACTTGTTGTTTTCTAGCTGCTCTCTTTCTCTTTATTTACAAGTCTGGAGAGAGCAGTTTGTTAATCAGATCTCCTTAAAGGTTCAGAGAGTAAACTCTCCCCTCTCCATCCAAAGGGGAAGATGCCTGTGTCTCCCTGGATTTGTTTCTAGGTGAAAGTTTTATTATAAGGAAGGTTCAGCTGTTAAATGTCTTCCCCTTTTTAAGAGTTCTGGGAAGGAAGTATATTTGGGGACGTTTGAGCCTGCAAAGTGGAAGTGACACTGTGGGTTCCACAGTTTGGCCACTGACTTCTCAAGTGGTTTCAGACCTTAGCACTGTGGTATGGACATGATATTAGTTGCAAAATTAATAAGTAATGTGGCATTATCACTACATCACAGGCATATTTGAGAATGAACATCATAAGGGGTGAAGAAAGGGGCACGTATTGCTGATAAAGGATTATAATCGTAACCTGAAAGTGAGAGAACATTCCTACTTTTTCAGACCTGTATTTTAAAGAAAACGTGAGGCCATGTTCAGAAGACTTAGGAAAAGTTTGAGTAAGCACCTTCTCCTTCAGCTTCCATTTCTGTTCTATTCTCTTTTTTTTTTTTTTTTTTTTTTTGAGTTGGAATCTCGCTCTGTCACCCAGGCTGGAGTGCAGTGGCACCATCTCCACTCACTGCAACCTCCGCCTCCCGTGTTCAAGCGATTCTCCTTAGGATCAGGCAAGCCTCCCAAGTAGCTGGGATTACAGGCATTTGCCACCACAGCCAGGTAATTTTTGTATTTTGTTAGAGATGGGGTTTCACCATATTGACCAAGCCGGTCTCGAACTGCTGACCTCACGTGATCCTCCTGCCTCAGCCTCCCAAAGTGTTGAGACTACAGGTGTGAGCCACCACGCGCAGCCGACTTCTGCTCTGTTCTCTTTGCTGGGGGCAGACAGCTTTACCATAAAGGAGTAGATAGAGCCTCTTCTCATGCAGAGACTACCACTGTCATTCTCCATCGGAAGACTCTTGAAATGGGGCAATATCTACCTACATGGAACAGAGGTGCTAGTGCTGGGCTTTGAGCTTCTTTCAGAGCAGAAATAGCAAGCTGCCCTTGTTGTTTACCATAAGCAGAGAAGGCCTGTCTATCCTATTGTGATGGCATGATTTGTTTTAGATTATGAATTTGCAATGGTTATATATACTTTCAGTCAGTGGATTCTGAAGCATTGTTACACATTTGAGGTCTTTTATAAAAGAATCTTAAGGGCTAAAAATGTTGGGAACTTTGGTGTAACTGCAATGATAATGTGCTGTATCGTACCATAATACTTTGGAGTTCATTGTGGCTTGAGAATTCCAGTTAAAATTGGTATAACCTCTATCACATATTGATTAAAATAGAAAATGTGCATACCCTTTGACTTAGCAATTCCATTTCTTGAAGTTTATCCTACAAATATACTACACATATGGGGAATAATACATGGACAAGGTTATTCATTACAGCATTATTTATACCAAAAACATGGACACTTATAAGTGTTGACTAATTGGGGATGGATTTAGTAATTTATAGCACATGCATACAATGGAAAACTATACAGCCATTAAAAAGAATCAGGCTTAGTGATGTACAAAGTGTTGACAAAGGCGACAGGGGCATGTAGTGGTTGAAGGATGATCTTTTCAAAAAATGGCACTGAGTCGTTATCAATACTGAACAAAATGTGTCAGGACCCCACTTAATACCATATTACCAATTGATTCTAGCTGTATGAAAGATAACACAGTGAAAGCTCTTTGGAGAAAACACCTTCAGGACCTTGAAATAGACCATCTATAATTTAATATATTTTGCTTTCTGCCATTCAGTTAATTCCTTATAACCTTCTCTTTGTTAATCAACAAAAACCAAATCCAAGATGTTCCTTCAATAAAGGGCAAAATAAAACATGCCTGTGCTGGTCTCATCTCTTTATGATCCTGATTTTGAAAACTCGTAGAATTATACTTATTAATTGTAGTGTTAATTTGTTGGTTGTTTAAGTATCTAAATGGCTATTTCATGGCGAATAAACCATTAGCCTCAGGCTTCATTTACTCTCTCTGTGTGAAGATAATAAAGTATGATGTAATTGTGTTACTTTGATAAGGTAATCCTTAGCTCCATGGTATATAAAACACTTGGTCTAGCATTACATAAAACAAAGTATTTCAGTAATGAGAACATTTAAATATAATTATTTGTATAGTCCAACAGTATCACTAATATTACATGCTTTTTAAAAAAATATGTCTGAGGCCGGGCTTGGTGGCCCAAGCCTGTAATCCCAGCACGTTGGAAGGCCAAGGTGGGCGGATCATAAGGTCAGGAGATCGAGACCATCCTGGCCAATATGGTGAAACCCTGTCTCTACTAAAAATACAAAAAAATTAGCCGGGCATGGTGGCACGCGCCTGTAGTCCTAGCTACTTGGGAGGCTGAGGCAGGAGAATTGCTTGAACCTGGGAGGTGGAGGTTGCAGTGAGACAAGATTGTGTCACTGTACTCCATTCTGGGTGGCAGAGTGAGCCTCTGTCTCAAAAAAATATGTGTGTGTGTGTGTGTGTGTGTGTTACCGAAGGAGAGTGGGATACAGATGTTGACTTGTTCAGGGCAACAGGTTAAGCTAACATGAGAACACTGGATACTAATTTTACTCCTGCAGGCTGTGGAGCCAGGCAGCCAAACCATGCTTGAAATCAGAATCGTCAAGTAGATGCAAGAGCCATCGGCTGCAGAGTGTAGTTTTGGAGAGTAGTTGCTTGTGGCTGGGATTTTTGAAGTGCAGGTCTCCTAAGTTTTATTACTCTTTGCCTTGTGAAGTCATAGAAGGCTGTAAGCCAAGTAAAAAGGTAAGAATAAGATTAGCACACTTCCTGGTACAGTGGGCAGTACCTGATCGCTATCTGAAAGTTTGCTCAGTGGCAGCCTCCCTGACAGTAACCTTGCTGGCAGTCAGGTGGCTTTGTTTGCAGAGCAGGGCTGATTACCAAGCAGTTAATATTTGTTGGCTCAGAACCTATCCTCAAAGTTCAGAATAGATTTGAGTATATTTTTAATTTAGAGCCTTATGACCAGAAATGGTCTTATCGTGCAAGAATCTTTCATCTTCCTGGAAGAAAAATATATATGTATTTCTTTTTGAGACAGAGTCTTACTCTGTCATTCAGGCGGGAGTGCAGTGGTACCATATCAGCTCACTGCAACCACCTGCCTCCCAGGTTCAAGTGATTCTCATTCCTCAGCCTTGCTAGTAGCTGGGATTACAGGTATGTGCAACCACCCCCAGCTAATTTTTGTGTTTTTAGAAGAGGTGGGGTTTTACCATGTTGGCCAGGCTGGTCTTGAATTCCTGGCCTCAAGCAATCCATCCACGTTGGCCTCCCAAAGTGTTGGCATTGCAGGTGTGAGCCACTGTGCCTGCCCCTGGAAAATATTTGAATTCCCTGGGATCTCTGGGTGATGGGACTGTTGCTTTCTGATCCTGTGCTTTTGGGGTGATACCTACTCACTGGCTTAAAACAGCCTGGGATCCTAGGAGGAATGAATGAATGAATGAATGCACACACAACAAACTAACATGAATGTTCTGAGTCACGCCACGTTGAGTGTGAATCCCCATTCACTGCAGCTAACTTACCTCACTGCTCTGAGGAAGCCCATCTTCACTGAGCACCTTCTATGTTCCAGGGACTCGCTGAGCTGGATGGTGGTGAGGATCACACAGTAGTCCCCCCTTATCCTGAAGGCATGCCTGAAACTGTGGATAATGTGTGTGTGAATTATACGATGCCTCTTGTATACAAATACATCTAGGATAAGGCTGAGTTTCTATATTAGGCACAGTAAGAAGTTATCAACAGTAACTAACAATAAAAAAGAACGATCAAAACAATATGCCAATATTACCACTCTTGCATTTTGGGGTCATGATTAAGTAAAATAAGGGTGACCTGAACATCGCTGCAATACCCCGGCAGTTTTTTTTGGAATTTTTTATTTAATATTTTTAGACGTTGGGTACCTGAAACCATGTGACATGGGGGACACTGGGAGATGACTGTGTAAGACAGAGTCTATAGAAACACACATAGAAGCAGGAGGCAGGGCTTCATAATGCTGCTTTCCTTTTCTTTGGCTTGATAAGAGTGCTACCAAATACATCTCCATTGTTATGAATTCATGGACATGTGACCTGTAGCTCTTGGTCAGCTATTCCTTATCTTACCAATCAGATTATCATAGAATCGGAGGACAGGAATCCATTGAGGACAGAATCCTGAGTGACTATCTTATGTGCCTGAAAGCCTGCCTCAGATCCAAGAAGACTAATGTCTTCTTGAATTAAAGAGTTGCTTGCATATAGAGTATCCTGGCATCACTTTTCAGGAGATCCTTACATGGCTTGGCAGAGGGTAGCATCCAGTTTCTCTTTGGCAGAATTAGAGTTGCTGCTGAAGATTATTTTCAAATTGTTTGATAGCTTCAGGGAGGTCCTCTGGTGAGCTCACAAATTCAGAACTGGTTTGAGGCTACAGAAGAATTTTTTTCATGTTTGACCTGTGATCTAAGCCAGGAGCCTTGGAAATTTTGAATCTGTCATATATTTCCTTTCGTGAATGAGAAATGGGTATATGTGCTCAGCTCTGATTTTGACAACATGACTTATTTCAAAAACAAATACTCACTCTGTAAAGCAAACCCTGTATCCCTCTCCTCTGGTGGCATTTGATTCAGATACAATGTGGTGACATGGGGATAGATTTTAGACCAGGAAAAGAGAGAGCCTCTCAGGTGTGCCTCCGCCTCCTGGGTTCAGGCAATTCTCCTGCCTCAGCCTCCTGAGTAGCTGGGATTACAGGCATGCGCCACCATGCCCAGCTAATTTTTTTGTATTTTTAGTAGAGACGGGCTTTCACCATGTTGACCAGGATGGTCTCCATCTTTTGACCTCGTGATCCACCTGCCTCAGCTTCCCAAAGTGCTGGGATTGCAGGTGTGAGCCACTGCGCCCGGCCCAAAAGACTCATTTTTAAAGATCTGATTGGAGTCTGTCAGGGAGGTTGTATGGACATACTGATTTTTACTTTTATTTGCTTCCCGCCCTCTTTACTTTTGGTTTAATTTCTTTTAGGGTCCAAGGTACAAAATTCCATGTTGGGGAGACATTAGCTAACAGTTGTAAAACCTTAGAAAAGTACAGCATCTCAGTGGTCCTGTCTTCCTAAAATTGCTCCTATAAAAAAAAAATACAGATGGAGGAAATAGAAATATCTAAAATCAAACATATGTTCATTCGTCTTAGATATCTTTATCTTCTTGCATTTATCAGCAGCCTTGAGTGACAGGGTTTTATACTTTTGGAAGATTAGAGGGTTGGTTTGTTTTTCCTGCAGAAATAGTTACTTACAGCATGTCTGTTTGTCTGCCTCAGTTCTTAGAATTCTTTGCCAATTATTTTAATAGCATGGATTTCGATGAAGCTTCAGGAATTACCGACTTCATAGAAGTCACTTCTTTTAGGGGCATTTAGGTTTTTGGAGGATAGCACATGGAGTGAAACTAACAGAGAAGTATTGATACCAGGATTAGGAAGTTGGGTTTGTATTTCAGTCTCTGTTACAGTGGCAACCAAGTGGTTTGACTCTCTTTAGCTTAGTATTTGCATCTGCAAAGCAGAGATAATATTTTCTTTTACCTCCAGATTCTTAGAGTGCCATGAATTTTCAGTTGTTGAAAATTTCTGCAAATGAATTAAGCAGTGCCTGTAAGGCCACATTGATGGACTAAAAACTGCTAAGATCTAAAGTTGACATGCCATTGAATTTTCTGGCTGAAGACTGACTCAGGAGACTTTGTCTACAGAAGCTTTGGTGCAAAGAACCCCATTTCTTTATGGCCAGATTTTCTTCCCATGCCAATGGTAAGCCAGTAGTTTTCCTGCTGACTTCTTGGTGGCTTTCATATACTCTTCAGACTGGCTAAGTCATACATAATAGGAAGAACTAATTTTCTCCACCTGAGGCTGAACTTGTGATCTTTTTCATCTCGTTTCCAGTTCTCAGATTTCCCCAGATCTCTCAGTTGTCTTTCCCAAAGTATTTAAAGGGAGACTAGTTTTAACAGGGTGCTATGGACTGAATTATATCCTTCACAAATTCCTGTATTGAAGCCTCAGCCTCCAGTGTGATGGTATTTGGAGGTGGGGCCTTTGGGAGATAATTTGCTTTAGATGAGGTTGTGGTGGGTCCCTCATGAGGAGATTAGTGCTTTTGTAAAAAATGTTTTTTAAAAATTTATTTTATTAAAAAATTAATAAAAGTACACGCAGGGTCTCATTATGTTGGCCAGGTTGGTCTTGAACTCCTGGCCTCAAGCAATCCTTCTGCCTCAGCCTTCCAAAATGCTAGGATTACAGATGTGAGCCACCGTGCCTGGTTTCTTTTCTTTTATAAGAAGAGAGCTCTTTCATGTGTTCTCTCTGTTTTTCTCTCTCTCTTTCTCTTTCTCTTTCTGTGCCATGTGAAGATACAATGAGAGGGTGGCCATCTACAAGCCAGGAAGAGAGTCCTCACCAGAAATTGACTGTGATGGTGGCTTGATCCTGGACTTCCAGTCTTCAAAGCTCTGAGAAAACACATTTCTGTTACTAAAACCGCACAGTCTGTGGCATTTTGTTATGGCAGCCTGAGCTGACTGAGACACAGGGAGTTGAATGTTATTTGAAATATGAGCCCACTGTTGCCAGATCAAAGTTTAATCTCTGTGGTTGAACCCTTGATTTCCCCCACTCTTTTACAGGCATTTGAATCTACTGAAAGTAATTCATACACACATCAGATACATGCCTTTAGCAACTTTTTGAAAATCCTGTTGTTGCTGATTCAGTTTTCAGGGTCGAGATCAGTCTGGGAACTCAGAGGGTTTGCAGGTCTAGAATTGCAGGTGTGGGAAGGGGAGAGAGACGTGAATGGGTTACTGGAGGCTCGTGCAAATAAGTGCTCTGTGTTCATTCTTTACCTATTGACCAGGTATCTTGAGTATCAGGTATATGCTCAGCACTTGGAATACTCATAGATAATGCTGTTGCACACTTAATTGGTACTTCTGTTAACACTTAAGAGCAGTGGACACAAATTCTGTTTGTGGGAAGTTTATAATGAATTAAAAGACCGCAATGTATAAAGCCAGAAATAACTCCAGGGAAAGGAAGGCTGAACATGAAAAAAGTTGCAAAAAAGTCTAGTCGGGGTCATGGGAGTTTAGAGAAGCTGAGGCTTTTCCAATTGAGAGAGTTGGGGAAGCTTCAGGGAATAAGCTGAACTTCATAGGGATGGACATCGGGTTTAGGAAGGCTGAAGACCTGGCACTGCGTGAGCCCTGGCTCTGACACAGGTATTTTTGCCAAGTGGATAATGAGGAAGTTGTCCATTCTGGCTGAAGCAAAGGGTGGGTGAAGCAGAAAAGAGGAAAATGATATAGATTGTGTCAGATTGTGGAAAGACTTGTTTACCTTGATTTTTTTTCTTCCTCTTTAAGCATTCATGCTGCAATGGTGTGCTGGTAAACTAGCTCTCTAGAGTGGGAGGAAAAAAAAACTGAATTTGTAGCATTTGCCAATATCTGTGGTGTAAATACTCCCACAGGGGCCAGTTTCAGACTAGCAGTGGATTAGCAGATAGCTCACAGAATTCCTGAAAATTTAACATGTGGCCCTCGCAAACTAGTACAAGTTTGCTCCAGCATTCTGTGAAAAACCTGGGCTGGTTTCTACATGACAGATAGTTATGGTACCTGCCTGCCCACAGCCTGGGCAGAAGACCCGGGGAAGGCCTAGGTAGCCTTGTTTTATACCATCTAAGATTCCTGTGGCCATCACTGATTGTCCACGGGTAGACACACTACCCAGAGGCCATTCCGTAACCTGGACAATGACATATGGTTTGACCCAAAGAAATACGTGCTCAATCAGGTTCCTTCTCTTGGGAATTTGAATGAAGGAATCCCAATACATTTTGCCATAAGAGCAAAAGCTAAGAGTATGTCATCTGAGAGTTGAGTCAGTGTCAATCTAAAGTCATGTGGAAGCCAACATTATGAATGGAAACCACAAGGAAGCTAAAAAAGCTGATTAATAGAGAGAGGGGAGCAGATATGGAGAAACCCTACAGCCCTATAGTGGCCCCTGTATTTAGCAGCTTTCCAAGTCCAGATCCTAAACATCCCTTTTCTGAGGCAACTTGAGTGAGTCTCTGTTCCTTGCAATACAATGGCATCACTGAAAAAGTTTATGTGGCAACTTAGGGTACTTAGCAGCGCTTTCTGTGAATGCAGGCATATCTCCTTCTGGAGCAAATCACTTTATTCATTGACCGTAAGATTCATGGTCAATCAATAAAGCAATGGTTCATGGAGTTTAATGAAAGAAGTTTAAGGAAAGATGCCATGGCCATTGCATAGAAGTGCAAGGTGAGGCAGCAAGTGCTGATATAAAAGCTGCAGCAAGTTATTCAGAAGATCTAGTGAAGATATTGATAAAAGTGGCTACACTAACAGTGTGTTTTAAGTGTAGATGAAACAGCCTTCTATTTTAAGAAGATGCTTTCTAGGACTTTCATATCTAGAGAGGAGAAGTCAGTGAGGGGCATCAAAGAATAGGCTGACCCTCCTGTTAGGGGCTCATACAGCTAGTGACTTTAAATTGAAACCTGTGCTCATTCACCATTCTGAAAATCTGAGGGTCCTTAAGAATTACACTAAATCTACTCTGCCTGTGCTCTATAAATGGAATAGCAAAGTCTGGATGACAGTACATCTGTTGACAGCATGGTTTACTGAATATTTTAAACCTACTGTTGAGACCTACAGCTGAGAAAAAAAAAGATTCCTTTCAAAATATTACCGCTCATTGACAATGCACCAGGTCACCCAAGGGCTTTGATGGAGTTGTATAAGGAGATGAATGTTTTCATACCTGCTGATACAACCTCAGTACTGCAGCCCATGGATCAAGGGATAATTTTGACTTTCAAGTCTCATTATTTAAAAGAATACATTTCATGAAACTGTGGCTGCCATAAATAGTCATTACTTGATGGTTCTAGGTATGGTAAATTAAAAACCTTCTGGAAAGAATTCCCCATTCTAGATACCACTAAGAATATTGGCGATTCATGAAAGAGGTCAAAAAATCAATATTTGTAAGAGTATGGAAGAAATTGATTCCAGTTCTCATGGATGACTCTGAGGGGCTCAAGACTTCAGTGAAGGACATCACTGCAGATGTGGTAGAAATGGCAAGAGAACTAGAATTAGAAGTGGAGCCTGAAGATGTGACTGAATTGCTGCAATCTCATGATAAGATTTGAGCAGATAAAAGTTGTTTCTTATCAATGAGCAAAGAAAGTGGTTTCTTGCAATGGACTCTATCTTGGTGAAGATGCTGTGAACACTGTTGAAATGACAACCAAGGATTTAGAATAATCCATAAACTTAGTTGACAAAGCAGTGGCAAAGTTTGACAGAATAGATTCCAAATTTGAAAGAAGTCATACTGTGGGTGAAATGCTATCAAATAGCATCACATGTTATAGAGGAATATTTTGTGAAAGGAAGTATCAATTGATCTGGCAAACTTCACATTGCTGTCTTATTTTAAGAAATTGCCACAGCTGCCTGAACCTTCAGCAGTTGCCATGCTGATCCATGAGCTGTTATTAACATCAAAGCAAGCCCCTTCACCAGCAAAAAATTAGAAGTCCTTGAAGGCTCAGATGAGCATATGCATTTTTTTAGCAATAAAATATTTTCAAATAATGCTATTACCCGGTTAATTGACTGTAGTGTAGACATAAGTGTTATAGGCACTGGAGAACCGAAAAATTTGTGTGATTAGCTTTACTGCAATATTTGCTTTATTGCACAGCCTGGAACCAAACCTAAGTATCTCTTAGGTATGCCTGTATAGCAAATTTCTTAAGAGTAGAGGACAAATCACGTGCATCTGATTGAGGTTAAAATATGCCCCTGACCTTCATTTCTTTGCTTTCCCTCCCTCCCTGCACTCCTTCCAAATGGCTTGTGATTATTATTTTTTCATTCTTTTTCATTCCAGCAGAGCTGGTTTGGAATTCATGCTACTGAAAGAATAACCAGTAGGAAAATGTGGTGGGGTGATGTTTTGTTGGCATTTACCATTACAGAAAATCACAAGAAAATGGGAGCCATTAGCAGCAGGGAAAGGAAAATGAGATCTTTATCTGTGGAGGGCATCTGGTGGGGAGGGTCTGTGAAGATGCCGGGGGTGCATGGCTCTAGTATGAAATGCCATTTGAAGGAGGCTCAGAGCACATTTGCGCCTTCATCCCTGTCTGATATTCTCACCACACGCAATTTGTGAATAATTAAATTGTTAGGAAGGGGAAAGTCACGTGTGGTGGTTCTTGCCTGAAGCTTAGGCAGACACACAATGAGGTCGCTACTTTGGGAGGCCAGTGGCCCAGGATGCCAGTCTGGCAGTGCCAGGGAAGGATCCTTCCTTTCAATATGCAAATATTGTAAGGGAGTGGGATGGAGGCAAGAGACCACTTAGAAATCAGCACATGTGAATTCTGCTTCAAACTCTGCCACTAACCAGCCGTTTGCCCTTCCAGAAGTTGCTTCTTCATCTATAATGAAGGATGTTGCCAAGAGGATTTTAACTTTTTAAGAGGTAAAGCTCCTTTGAGACTGTAATGAAAGCTGTGGATTCTTTCCACAGAAAATGGTGCATGTGTTGATGACATTCCACATACAACTTTAGCAAGTTTACAAATCTTTGGGGACTCAAGGATCCCAGCTTAAGAAGAAGTCTTGCATGAGATGGTGTCTGAGGTTTTTTTGTATCCCTACAATTGCATTTTTCTGAGACATTGGATCTTGGAAGGAACCCAGAATGTCAGATGGGCTCTCACTTCTACCCTCAACAACAAGCAAGCTTGCCCTGCCAGCTTTTCATGCAGAAGGCGCAAGCAACATGGGAGACTCATGTGTTTTCCTCAAAAGACTTCATACTTCTTTTTCGTTAGAGACAGGGTCTCAGTCTCACTCTTCATCTAGACTAGGGTGCAGTGGTCCATCATAGCTCACTGCAGCCTTGAACTCGTAGGCTCAAGTGATCCTCCTGCCTCAGCCTCTTGAGCTGCTGGGACTACAGGTGCATGCCACTGTGCCCAGGTAATTACATATAGTAGACATGGGGCTTTGCTATTTTGCCCAGGCTGGTCTTGAACTCTTGGCCTCATGTGATCCTCCTGCCTTGGCCTCCCAAAGTACTGAGATTACAGGCATGAGGCACTGCACCTGGCCCTCTGTAACCTCTCAATGTGTTCATCCTAAGTGGGAAGAAACAGATAATAAATGCAAAGTATGTACAGCATGATGTCAGCAATCAAGGCTTTGAAAACATTGATAAAGCACAGTGATACCGTAGACAGTGATGGGGCGGGTGCTGTCATGGAGTTAGGGTGGTCAGATAAGGGCTCTGAAGAGGGGATGTGTGGGAAAAGACGTGAATAAAAGAGAGATTGAGGCTGGGCACAGTGGCTCACACCTGTCATCCTAGCATTTTGGGAGGTAGAGGTGGGTGGATCACTTGAGGCCAGGAGTTTGAGACCAGCTTGGCCAAAACATGGAGAAACCCCATCTCTACTAAAAAATACAAAAATTAGCCTGGTGTGGTGGCATGCACCTGTAATTCCAGCTACCTGGGAGGCTGAGGCACAAGAATTGCTTGAGCCTGGGAGATGGAGGTTGTACCACTGCACTCCAGCCCGTACTACTGCACTTCAGCCTGGGCTACAGAGCGAGACTCTGTCTCTTAAAAAAAAAAAAGAGGGATTGAGCCATACAAATCTAAAATAAGAGCATTATGTTCCTGTAGCTGAATGAGGGGAGAGGGAGGGGCAGGTGGGAGACAGATTTGAGATATTGGCAGAGCTGGGGTGGGGGTAGTTCTGTGTCTACTGGAAAAGCAGTTGTCTATACTCACATAACATCTAATAATAAAGCTTATTCATGAGCCACCCATTCATTTCGTAGTCTTGGTTCATTACCAGCAATGGGTTGCTTTAATAAGACAGCGGTCCTCAAACCTGGTTGTGTCAACAGCACCTGGATAGCCTGCTTTCTAGAGAATCATTGGAATCACATATCCCTGTCTTTAGGGAGCTTAACAGTGGAGCATAGGGGATAGGATCATGTCTCTATTTTATTCACATAGGAGAATTGCTGGTTTCGTAAGAGAAGCAAAGAAAGTGCCAAACAGAGTTTCAGGAGAGGAAGTAAGTACTTTCTGTTGGAGAGGTCAGGTAAGGCCCCGGGGAACAAGGCCAGTTTTATCACCCATGCAGTGGGGATGTTATTAGAACCTCCCACAGCATTGGAAGGACAAAGTATATGAGAACCTATAAAGCTTTCCTCACAGGGCCTGACACACACCTAGTAAGTGCTCAATAAAATGTAGGTGAGCATTTGACTTGGGTCTTAAAGAAGGGTTAGGATTTCTGAAATATAAAATGCTATCTATGGCCAGGCACAGTGGCTCATGCCTGTAACCCCAACACTTTGGGAGGCTGAGGTGGGAGGATCACTTGAGCTCCGGAGTTTGAGAGCAGCCTGGGCAACATAGCAAGACCGCAGCTCTGCAAAAAATTGAAAAATTAGCCTGAGTTAGTGGTACATGCCTTTGATCCCAGCTACTCTGGAGGCTGAGGCAGGAGGATTGCTTAAGCCCAAGACGTCAGGGCTGCAGTGAGCTACAGTCACGCCAGTGCACTCTAGCCTAGGCAACAGAGCAATAAACTATCTCGATAAATGAATGAATGAATGCTATCTACATAGGTTATCATCCAGATTTTTTAGAAATACAGTTTCCATGTAAGGAACTATTCAAATCAAAGCAGCCAGCTATTTTTAAAAAATCTGGCTGTTAGCTTTATGAATAGTCTTAATTAACAAGAGGATCAAGATTTTTCCAAATCTAAATCTGTCTGTATAACCTTGTTCAGGAAACATTTTGTTCTTGCCTTTGGCTTGTGTTTAATCTGATACATTTAAACTGTCTGTGTTATTTATTACTTCATTAATCCGAGCAGCTTTTAAGGACGAACTGTGGGCCAACATTGTGCTAAGGGCCATGGGCAGGTTTTGTGTGGGGTCCTGAGAGAGCTTACATTCTAGTCGGGCAAATAAGTCTACACAAAAGTCAAATTATGTTGAGTCTTCATTATGTGGGTACCACCTAGGAAGGGGACTGGATGTACCTTGCTTACAACATCTGGATCCCATTTCACTTGCAAAGTCTGTTTTGAAAGGAAATATCCAGATACGTCACGTGACTGTGACCAATTGATCTGAAATAATTAGAGAATGTCTGAATAATTTTATTTCGATGCTTGCAAGAAAGAGGGTCAAAAATGTCTTGATGCTGGACTAGAGGAAAACCTTGGCAGGGAAGCTCTGTGTCAGGACAGCTTGATTCTAGACGGGGCGGACACCATCCTCTACCCTCCCCCGCTATTGCATGGAAGTGCTTGGAAATAGATTAAGGCACGAGGGCTTGGCATTGCTTAATTGACCTGAGGTTTGACTGCCAAAACCCTGAATAAGGATGAATCTGCTGCTTGGAGAATATTCCCTGAGTGATTTAACGGCTAGTCTCTTGGTTCCCAGAAAAAGGCAAGGTTAATGGTGAGCGGAGTCATGGAGGTTGCCCACAGTGGTCGTGGGTGGGCGAGTTTGTTGGAACAGCCCCCTTGACTGGACTCTCGGTGGAAGGGCAGGGTGTGTTTGTTGGAATGGAAGTTGGAAAGTTAAACCTTGGGCTCAGCAGGCGTCTAATCAAGAGACTAGTTTCCTGTGCCTCAGGGCCAGACCTCGGAGTCAGGGGAGGTCTCTGTGTTTACAGCCTCAAAGTCATGGGCACCAGGACGGGCCGCCGTGACTTCCCTGGGTCTCTCTGATGTCCAAGGGCTCTCCCCACCCAGACGTTTTTGTTTCCGAGTAAAGTCAAGAGCCTCCTGAAAACAGGCATGAAAATGTAGCAAAAAAAGCTGATAATCTCTAGGTTTCAGCCCCTTCTGGCTGGTGAAGTTGTTTGTAACTTTTCCTCTGTGTGCATCTGGTAGTGTCCCTTTTCTGAAGGCTTTTAACATGTGAGAAACTGGAAACCTGGTTTTCTTATTTTTCTTTTTATTTTTACTAGTTTTTACTCTTGTTTAGGATCTGACGTTTTCATTTTCCTCATGTTACATGAGGGTTTAATTAGCAACTGTCTTTAAAGTAGCCCTAGGGAAGAATAAATTTTCTTTGTGAATTCCTCCTTAACCCCCACAAAGAGAAGCAGTAATGCAAATTAAATGCATATCCAGAATTGCCGTCGCTCTAATCCTGGCATTATAAACACATTTGTTCTTGGAAATGACTGTGGTGGAGCCGGACAATTTTATGTTTCTTACTGTGGCCTTGGCAGAGTTGCCTCTTTAGATGCAATAAGAGAGGACAGAGAGTTTGGAGCTTTGATTAGTAAGCCTGTTAAAGGTTGTGTATCCCTTACCCAAAACGCTAGGGACCAGAAGTGTTTTGGGTTTTGGATTTTAGAATATTTATGTATACATACTGAGATATCCTGGGGATGGGACCCAAGTCTAAACACAGAATTCATTGTTTTCATATATACTTTACACACATAGCCTTAAGGAAATTTTATACAGTTATTTTCAGTGATTTTGTACAGGAAGCAAAGTTTGTGTGCATTGAACCATCAGAAAGCAAAGGCATCACTCTCACAGCAATGCTCGAACAGATTCAGATTTTGGAGCATTTTGGAGTTCAGGTTTCTGGATTAGGGATGCCAGCCTGTACCAGGTTCTGTTCTCCCCCCTACCAACCGACCCCTCTGCTTTTAGAGAACAAATTCTCTGCTTTGCCTGTTCCTCTTCGATCTCAACGTTGGATATTTCCCTCTGTGTCCTGGATGTTTGGTATCCAGGAGGTCACAGAGAGGTGAGCTGGGGCCCCATGTTGGGTGTGTGTCTTGGGGTCAAGGGATCCTGGGCGTGTGAGTGGGAAAGCCATTTCTGATAAAGGGGAAGTGGCATATTCACACCAAATGTAGGCTGTGTCTAATCTGGTAGTTCCCAATTTCAATCTCCTGTTCACCTCTTCAACATCCAGGCTTTGGACACACGCTGTCAGTATCTCTAAGTATACACAGTGATTCCTGTACCTTCACTGTAAGACTCTGCCACCTGCCAACCCCCTCAGTCCCCTGACCCCCAAGCCCCACTGCCACTTCTCTTAAAGTGTGCCTTCAGCGCCATCCCCCGGTACCACTTTTATCCTGTGGGAATAGAGTCTTACCAGTTCAGTGGTCATTGGTTGGTCATTCATCTTCCACAAACCACACACTTTGTCGTTGTGAAATGGGACAGAGAGGATCAGGATGTCGGGCTGTGACACATAAGAGAGGCCCATCTGTCCCCGGCCGCTCCACTGAGGTCATGGCACAGCACAGAGGACCAGATGGGATGGCTAGAATCTGTGTCCTACCCGAACTTTGTTTTTATTCCCACACTGGCCAGCTGCAACATTGCTCTTGCCAGCAGAGGCTGGGGCCTGGGATGAAAGGCTTCCTATACTCCTGGCTGGACATATTCCTCCCAGGCATCAGCAGATGAGCCTTTGGAAGAACGAGACATGATCTGTGACTAGGGGATCTGGGAAAACATACCTGTTGTGGAGCTGGGGGAATCCTGGACTCCATTTAGGAGAGGTAGTCATCCAGCCCCCGTTGGGATATGGTGCCTCAGGCCAGAGAAGGCCCTAACAATGGCTCAGCTGGACTCTTTGTGTCTGTTTGAAAAACAGGGGAATTGGGTGACCAGTTTGATTTCAGCTTTAAAGCATGGATAGGCTAGGGTGACATTGCTGTCAACATATTCCGTGGGAACAGAGGGCCTTTGAAGAAGGCAGTGTTCCTGGGTGAGGGTAGGATGGGGGTGGGGGCGTGTCTTTTCTCCTCTGTCCTGGATCCATAGAGGCTGGGGAGACAGAGGAACAGAACTTTCAGTGCTTCAAGTGCAGGAAGTGTTTCTTCTACACCCCGCCCCCCGGCACCCTGGCCATCGTCAGAGGCCAAGGAAGGTCGCCAGGGCAACTTGTCCACGATGTGATGGTTGCCATTTGTTGTGAGGGTGGGACAGTGACTCTCAGGAGGGCACAGATCAGGAGAAAGGAATTCTTCCCAAGCAGAGCAGGAGAGCAATTTACAACCTACTCAATCCCTTGGACATTGTGCTATTTCTGTTTCTAGCAGCAACATTGCTGACAACAGTATGTATGATTTAAAACCTTTAAATATAAAAAAAAAAACTTTATTAAAGCAGTATTGTTCTGTTTTTAATGAATATATAATTTCTATTACAATAATAACAAAGTGATAGCTATTAACTTTGATATTACTTCCCCCAGTTTGGATACTAAAAAAGGTTATTGTCATTTTTATATTAGACAATGAAAAGTAACACATCTCAGATTTTTTTCTTAATCTTTTAAAACCCTGGAAATCTATATACATATATACACACACATATGTATACAATATAATATATATGTGTATGCAATGTATATGCATATAATATATATGTATATGTATACATATATGCATATATGTGTGTGTATGTAATATTCAATTTCATATTAGTGGGAGATTTTAAAAACTAGTTTGTGTCTAAGCAATTAATTATATTGGTAACCTCTGGCAACCTTAGTAATGAACAGCTTAAAAAGGGGGAATTGTAGTTAGGGGTTTGAGTCATGAGTTTACTGAAGTTACTACTCATGGGACTTGCCCTGGCCAGTGGGATTCACTTGTTGGAGAGTCTGAGATTCTTCTTTCTGTGCCAGCTGATACCAGCATCGTGTGTGGCAGACATCTGGCAAATAGTGTTGTTGTAATGCCTTTAGTTTCAGTGACCCAGAAATCAATAGTCAAGCTCAGGTGCTTCTTGAGTGGGTTATGTTGGTGGAGAACAATGTGTCAAGGTTGATGGGAGAATATTAGTGCCTGGGCCAGCACCTGCAAGAAGGGGACCGTGTCTGTGATTTCAGAGAGCCATATGGTAGTTTTAGAGGGTGCGGTATGCGTGGCATTGATCTAACCTGGAATCATATGGTGAGGAAATGATTCTTTTAAAATTCTCTTTCAGTATTTCCTTTACTAAATAGAATGGAACGTGTTAAAGGCCCTTTAACCTTGGCAATCCCAGTCTTGCAGGCCACTGCAATTACTAAGATTGTTCTTTATTACCTTTTATTCAAGAGGAGTGGTGCTGGTTTTCTGATTACTGTAAAGAAATTGGCCAGGGGCAGTGACTCCTGCCTGTAATCCCAGCACTTTGGGAGGCTGAGGCGGGAGGATCACAATGGCAGGAGTTCCAGACCGTCCTGGCTAACACAGTGAAACCCTGTCTCTAGTAAAAATACAAAAAAATAGCCAGGCATGGTGGCGGGCGCCTGTAATCCCAGCTACTCAGGAGGCTGAGGCAGGAGAATTGCTTGAACCGGAGAGGCAGAGGTTGCAGTGAGCTGAGATCGTGCCATTGCACTCCAGCCTGGGTGACAGAGCGAGACTCTGTCTCAAAAAAAAAAATTAAAATTGATTTCTAATAAATCTAAATGATGTACCTATGAGAAAAACAGTGAGCTCGTTTAACAGAATAGTGAGTAACTAAGTATCACACTGAAATCATGGAGGTAGGTACATGAACACACAGAGCTTGGGAGATCCTGACCCAGGTTATTGGTGCCTCTGGAATCTGTTTTCAAGTGGGTTTCATGAATCTTTTCTTTGGTGAAAGTTATATTTTTGTAGGTTTTCTTCAGAATTGTTATGACCTGATTAAGTGACAGGGACTCTCCTGCCTTCGTGGATAGGAATGGAGTGTGAAATGCCCAGGTGCCCTCAGGTTGGCCACACAGGCTCTGATTATCATAGGGCAGCCCTGTAGGGCCCAGAGTGGCTGCAGAGATCAGCTTCCCCCTGGTTACCACACACATGCCACCACAGCCACTGTGCCCTTACAGTTCTTTTTCATGCTGCTCTCCTCTGTAGTGCCTCTCTGTGGTGTCTGGATCTTGCCATGGTCCAGGGACACCTGGATTGTTTCAAGGGGACATCCCCAGTGTCACCTTACTGGTGGCTAGGAGATGTTCCCTATCCCTGACTAGTAGGATCTTTTAAGTCCATCCTGTGGTGTTTATGACACAGTCAGCTGTATGCTGGGGGCCATGGAGAATGCAGGAGAAGGCGATAGCATTGTTCACTTTCCCGTTGTAGGGATACATCTAACATAGAAGGAAACACTAATTGATTTGTCACAATTAAGGACTGTCTTGTGTGGTGCCTCTGTGCCAGTGCTGTGGCTCTTCTAGGGAGAGGCTTGAAGGCTAGAGCAGGAAGGTAGGTTTCCAGGAAGAGAGCTTAGGTGACAGGGCCTTGAAGGCTGGGTAACTGAAATAATAATCATTATAATCAAAATAATGCAGGCATATAGTTTTTAAAATCCAAGAAGCATTAACAGGCTTATAATGTATAAGGTAACACTTTCCTTCCTCTCATTCTCACCCAAATCTCACTGATACTCCTTTCTAAAGAGGGTTCTTTCGGTTTTCATATTGATGACTCTAAACATGCTTATTTCCCTGTCTTGTGATTCACCAGTTTTAGGCATTATTTACTGATATCCATTATCTGTTGAGAGATAAGTATTTGCTTTTCTACCTGGCTACTTCCCCTACCCTCTGAGTCACAATTTCTTTGTTAAATTCACATTTCATGTTTATGATATTATGACAATGCAGATATTCTTGGCTGAATAAAGTATGTATTATGACTCTGAGCCCTTCCTTGTACAATTTCCTTTTTTCTGGAGTTAATAATTGCTTCATTTCTATGTCCTCCAATACATCCCCTCTGATAACCTGTCAATGGCATTTTTTTAATTAAATACCTCATTTTTAATTAAAAATGAACACTTTTCCTGTTATTTCAATCTGGCATGGTTGCTCTTTATATCTGTCCATGGCTGTCATCCGAGACCACCTGTCCTCCTCATTTTGGGAACTCCCTTTTCCCACCTCCGTTGTTGGATTTTGTCCTTTTTCTTCTTGGTTTACTTGTTTTTCTGGATTCCATCCTGTAGTAACTCTCCGAGGAAAGGTTCCATGGTAACTTTTGAGAGCTTAAATGTCTGAAAGTATCTCTATTCCACCCTTCCACTTCCTTGATAGTTTGCACATAGAACTTGAAGATGATTTTCCCATGGGAATAATGCATAGGTAGTAATCTGTTGTCCTCTAGGGTCTGTGTGTGTGTGTGTGTGTGTTTTGTTTTGTTTTTTGAGATGTTCACAACCACCCTTGACTTTCTATCCCCTTCAACTGTGACCTGGTTTTTCTTTCTGGAAGATTCTAGAATCTTCTCTGTATTTCTGTGTTGGCATGCCTTGATAGGAATCTTCTTTCAGTTTTTTTGTGTTAGGTGTTCGTTGATTCCAGAAAGTTGTGCTCTTTACCTGGAAACCATCTTGTGTCATTTAAAATAGTATTTGCTTCTTACTCATTTTGTGTATTCTTTGTGAAATTTCTAATAGATATTGGCCTTTGGAATTGACTTAGTTTTCTTCCTTTTTTTTTTTTTTCTATTGTCCTTCTCTTTGTTTCACAGACATGACATTTCATCTTACTTTGCTGCAGATATCAATGATCATTTCGAAATTATTATTATTATTTTTGTTTTTCCTGTAATACTTACACTACATCTTTTTCTGCCAGGTTTTTATTTTCTTCTCGTGTGTGTGTGTGTGTGTATGTGTGTGTGTATGTGTTTGTATACTTCCTGTTAGAGAATTTCCTCCAATGGTTTCCTCGTCCTTGGGTGCTTGTTCCTATATAAAGGTAAGAAACTGAAAGTTGATTGGATGCTCTGTGTATGGCTAGGTATGTTGATTGGTGGACTGCACACTTAACTGGCCCCTCTCTCTCTCTCTTTCTCTCTCTGTCTCTCAGGACTTTTCAAATGTCTTTATCTGTAGAAATTTCTCTGGAGCAATTCTGATTCTCCAGGAAAGATTTTCTAATTTCATACTGAGGCAGAGCACACTGGCTGCTAGGGCTCCTGGTCTGCAGCGAGAGGGGCTGGAGTCTCAGCACATTTTATGTGTCCTGTTACCCCCTAGCACTCCACGAGTTCCTGGTGTCCCTGAGACCAGAACATTTCTCATTCAATTTTTTTTTTTTTTGGTGGGGAGGGGGCAGAGCCTTGCTCTGTTGCCCAGTCTGGAGTATGGTGGCACAATCCCGGCTCACTGTAACCTTTGACTCCTAGGTTCAAGCAATTCTCCTGCCTTAGCCTCCCGAGTAGCTAGGATTACAGGTCATCATGCCTGGCTTATTTTTGTATTTTTGTAGAGATAGGGTTTTACCATGTTGACCAGGCTAGTCTTGAACTCCTGACTTCAGATTATCCTCCTGCCTCGGCCTCACAAAGTGCTGGGATTATAGGCATAAGCCACTGCACCTGGCCTCTCATTTAGTTTTTTACAGAGGATAAACTTTCCTGTCTCCTGTGGGGGTGGAGAAGGAATTGTTATCTGGATGTGTGGAGGGGGTGGGCAGGGATGGCGGTCATATATCCCCTCTCTCACATTTCCCTATGTTTTAGCCATCTGCCTCTCCAGTCTGTCCCTAATTGGGACCATTCTACCTGTATCACTTTATTTCTACAGTTGATTTTTAAAACCCCCTGCTATTGTTGGGTATTTAGCTTCTTTGCTGTTTCTCCCAGTTATTACTAAACTTTGTGTTTAATTGACCTTGTCTATTTCCAAAGGAATATATCTAATAAGTGAAATGATTAGATCAAAGAATAAGACTATTCAAAATACTTGGAGCTTTTTAAAAGCTTCATCTACATTCTGCCAAATCTTAAGTTCCACTTCTGCTGCCTACCTTCATCATCATCTCCATCACCATCCCATCAGCATTGTCATCTCCATCACATCCCATCATCATCATCATCTCCATCATCTCCATCACCATCCTATGATCATCATCATCATCATCATCATCTCCATCACATCCCATGATCATCATCATCATCATCATCATCATCATCTCCATCACATCCCATGATCATCATCATCATCATCATCTCCATCACCATCACCATCCCATCATCATCATCTCCATCACATCCCATCATCATCATCATCATCTCCATCAC
>NW_022436961.1:27789689-28050865 GCF_009761245.1 Sapajus apella
CATCATCATCATCATCATCATCTCCATCACCAGCCCATCATCTGTTGTCATTAGCTGAGTCCTTACAGGGACCTTTATGAGCACTTTTCATTCTCATCTCATTTAATCTTCACAGCAATCATGCATAAAGTGCACAGTTATTCCCCAGATTGGCAGAGGAGAAAATGAAGACTTAAAGAAGTGTAATAATCTTTCCAGAGTCCCAGGGTTAGTGGGTGCTTGGAGCTGGGATTCATATCCAGGCTCACTGATGGCATAGTAATGCTGATCCTATCTGCTCCCCACTGCCAGGGCTGTGCTGAGCCATGCCAACCAAGATGCATCTTCAGGGCCTTTGGTAGTGAGGAAAGTGCTCCAAATCTTACCTTCTCTCCTGCTCTCAGCCCTGCAAGATAACAGAGAATGTTGCTTTTTGCTAGGGGTTTTGTTACTTCTAAGGACACTATTTTCTCTGAAGGAAAAAGGATGAGTTGGTGATCTCACTTTCTTCCTGCTGGTCCACTTGGCACTGTTATTAGATAGAACAGTGCTGTCCCCAAGGCTCTGGCTTATGGTTAATGCTTTGGTTTGCTTTCTAGGGTGGCTGCGGATTTGTCTTTCTTTGAATATTTCCAGTATTATTTCAAATGGGATCTGAGAGGCAGACCATATTCTTGAGGGCTGTACCTTATCACTTACGAATTGTTCCCAAACACTGCCTTTAAAATAAATGGAAATATAATTCAGTGGATCATATTATGTTCACTTTTAGGCTAGGGGGGCATATGAGAGCTCTCCTAGGAGTCAGGTGGCCTGAACCGGCCCCTGACTCAGATGGTCCTTTATTTTCTGAGCTATGAGTAAAAGCGTGATATGCTCTGTCTCTAGCTGTTTCACAGGAGTTCCATGGCAATAAGTAAGAAGATCTCTGATTCATTCTTTTACCCTCTAATCTGATAGGATGAAGACCAGGAATCATAATTATTGCCACATTAACACACTGAAGTAGAGAACATTAGAAATCCTTCCTTCCTTTCTACTCTCCCTTTCTTCCACCTGTTCCTCACCTCCAGCAGGGGCTCCTGGCCACCCTGGGCTGTGTGCCATCATCTTCAGCAAGCACCATGCCCACGGCAGCTCAATGAGACTTTCATAGAGGTTGTAGGTCCTCAGCATTTCCCTGCCTGCAGGCAGATTCCCATCGGCAGTGAGGGCGCAGTGTGTGAAATTTGCCAAAAGTGTCTTGCACACTTGGTGCCCTTGGCAGCTACGTGCCCAGCAGATGACACCCCAAGTAACCCTCTTCCTGAAGGGCTTCTCACCCTACCTTGAGTACTGCTTGCCCAGGTGCCCATGAAATATGCCCATGGTAAGTCCTGCAACTGAGGAGCTAATTAATTCATCCTTGCTTGGGCCCAGTGGCTTACCTGAGAGATGAGATTTGGAATAGGTATTCAGGGTCTCAGTCCCGTAAATAAAGCACATGTGCTGGAATGTTTTGTGATTGGGAATATTAATATGTGAAGATTATTTATTTTTTTTTGAAATTTTATGTTAAATATAGAGACAAGGTGTTACTACATTGCCCCGGCTGGTCTCGAACTCCTGGCCACAAGTGATCCTCCCACCTTGGCCTCCCAAAGTGCTGGGATTACAGGCATGAGGCATTGTGCCTGGCCCTAATCTTCTTTGTCGTATCTGTATGTAAACAAACATCTCTTTTTCACTGTGTGGCATATACTATGAACATTCTTATATCCATGAGAACAAGTGCAAGGAAGTGTGTCACTCTGGATCTTACTAACTTGTAGGTGGAAAAGGTACAAATGAAGTAAGAATACTTCAACTAGAGGAGAGAAACTTTAAAATAGGTACAGCTGAGGGACAATCGACTAGAAATTAAAGAGGCCGGCTTGAGGCTCTTCTCTGCATTGAATGACATGGCATTGTATTTTCTTCCTATAATGCATTAGATGTAAAAACAGCCGGAAAGGCAACCGCCATGTGTTTTATAACAAATCAAATAATACAGAATGTATAAAGAGAAGGTTACTGTGTTCATTGGCCTCACCTCTGCTCTGGGCCACCCTGGCACCCTTCTCAGGAGAATGGTGTTAAGAAAGTCGTCTGCCCTGCAGCTTAACCATCAAAAAACCTCATAACTCAATTAACAAATGGGCAAAGGACTTGAAAAGCTGTTTCTCCAAAGAAGATATGCAAATGGCCGCGAGCATATAAAAAGATTCTCTGCACCACTAAGCCGTATGGTAATGCAAATCAAAACCACAATGAAATATCGCCTCACATCCATTAGAATGGCTGCTATAAAAAAAAAAAAAGTCATCCAGGATGTGGAGGAATTGGAGCTCTTGTGCACTGCTGGTGGGAACGGAAAATGGTACAGCCCCTATGGAAAACATTGTGGTAGTTCCTCAAAAAATTAAAAATAGAATTTCCATGTGATCCAGCAATTCCACTTCTGAGTATATCCAGAAGAACTGAAAGCAGGGTCTGGAGGAGCTATTTGTATACTCATGTTCCTGGCAGCACCATTCACAATAGCAGAATGTGGAAGCAACAAAATTGTCCCTGTATGGATGAATGGAGAAATAAAATGTGGTCTGTACATACAAAAGAATATTATTCAGCCTTAAAAAGGAAGGAAATTCTGACACATGCTACAACATGGATGAACCTTGAGGACGTTATGCCGAGTGAAATAAGCCAGAAACAAAAAGACACTGTGTGATTCTACTTATATGAGTTCCCTAGAGTAGTCAAATTTATAGAGATTGAAAGTTAAAAGGGAGTTACAGGGGTTGTGGGGGGTGGGAGTCCGGAGAGTGAATGGGGAGTTATTGCTGAATGACTATAGAGTTGCAGTTTTGCAAGATGAAAGAGTTCTGGAGATTGGTTGCGCAACTATGTGAATATGCTTAACACCACTGAACTGCACAATTGAAACTGTTTTAAGATGGTAAATGTTATGCTATGTTTATTTCATTACAATTAAAAAGAAAAACTAAAGTCGTTTAGCAGGTAAAAATAAAAACAAGAAAAATTGAATCTGTTTATTGATTAAAATAGATAAAAATAAAAATTAAGAAAAAAGTAAAATAAAATTTAAAAAGAATAGTATGTATCCTCCACACTAATCATAATGCTTATACAAGCCAAATATGTGTATAGGCTACTTTTTGCTTCCTGTTGACTTTTAACATAATTTTAAAAGGATCATATTACATACGTTCGTCAGCAACTTCCTTCTCCCTTACCATTTTTTTTTTGACAGAATCTCACTCTGTCGCCCAAGCTGTAGTGCAAGTGGCATGATCTCAGCTCACTGTAACCTCCATCTCCCAGGTTCAGATGATGCTTATGCCTCAGCCGCCTGAGTAGCTGAGTTTACAGGCGTGTGCCACCATGCCCGGCTAATTTTTTGTGTTTTAAGTAGAGACGAGTTTTGCCATGTTGCCAGGCTGGTCTCAAACTCCCAACCTCAGGTGATCTGCTTGCTTAGGCCTGGGATTACAGGCGCAAGCCACCACGCCTGGCCTTCCCCCATGTTTTAAATCCATACCATGGGCTTCTTTCCAGGTCAGCAAATATAGATCTGACTCACTTGCCTTTAAAATGTGACTAATTATCTATGGGATGTGTGTACCATGATTTATTTCATGTTTCCTTTTTCTGAACCTTCAGGTTATTTCCAGTTTTGTTACCACTACAAACAGTGCTGCAGTTAACAGCGTCTTGTTGTGGTTGCTCTGACTTCTGCCAAATTTCAAAAAGTGTTGCTAAGTCAAGAGTAGTGCCAGATTATTTTCCAAAAAGTCCAGAGCAGCTCATGTTCAGATCACACTTCATGAGAAACATGCCTGCTGACCGCCCGCAAGGACCAGGTACTGAAATCTGCAGGTGCGAATGGCTTCCTGTGATCTTTCAAACATGTAGTTAGGAAGTTGAGTAGCCTTTATAAATTTTTTACTTAACATGCATTTTTTTTGGATATGATAAAAAATAGGGAGTCTAATTTTGCTTTCTTTTGGGTGAATAGCCAATTATACCCGTGCTGTTTATTAAATCATTTCCCCACTAATTTAAAATACATGATTATATACATTTGAATACTTTCTTATTTGATTCCATCGATTTATTTTTTCATTTCTGTGTCAGTGCAAGATTGCTTTGGGTATATAAACCTTACAGAAAATGTCTTGAAAGCAAAATCCCTTGCCATTTTTCCCTTCTCAAAATGTTGTCAACTCTCAGATGTTCTTTCCTTCTTATGAACTTTTAAACCATTTGTTCAGTTATTTAAAAAAGTCCAAATGAGGTTCTAATCCTATTTAAATCTACTACATATAATCTGGTGTGTATATATATTTGTATGTCTCATTGTATTTTATGAATAAAGACGTATCCTCATGTTCGTCAAGCAAACTGTAAAGTATTAGATAATGCTTTCTCTAGTTTTCTAAGCACCCACTAATAATTTATAGCTGGGACATGAAGGTGTTTCTCTGTGCTTTTATTTTGTTTTGTTTTGTTTTTTGATACAGGGTCTCACTGTATCACCTGGGCTGGGGTGCAGTGGCAGGATCATAGCTCACTGCAGCCTTCACCTCCCAAGCTACAGTGATCCTCTCACCTCAGCCTCTTGAGTAGCTGGGACCACAGACATGCACCACCACAGCTGGCTAATTTTTTGTAGAGATAGGGTTTTGCCATGTTGCTTAGGGTGTTCTCAAACTTGTGGACTCAAGGAATCTGCCCGCCTCAGCCTCCCAAAGTGCTGGGATTACAGGTGTGTGCCACTGTGCCTGGCCATTTTCTGTGTTTTTGAAACACACATTTAATTATTTAATGAAAATAGAACATAATATACTAAGATATTTCAGCATAGTTTTTTCAACTTAGGAAAAATTATGGCAATTTTATAAGTAACTGTCTAATTTAATACCCATACCTGATGCAGGGCATGTGTGCTCCCAAATTGGGGCTTAGCCTGGGAGGGTTCTTGGCTTCACCCAGGATGGAATTCGAGGGCTAGCCAGTGGTGTCAAACAGTAACTTTGAAGTGGCAGCGTACAATAGTGGCAGAAGGACTATTCCTCATGGCTTCCCCGTAGGCCATGTGCCCAGAGTGGCAGCTCTGCTTCTACAGTAATATTTATACCTACTTTTAATTATAGACAAATTAAGGGGCAGAGTATGCAGTAATTTCTAGAAAAAGAGTGGTAGCTTCTGGGTCGTTGTGTTGTCTCCATGGAAAGGGGCAGTAACTTCCAGGTGTTGCTGTGGCAGTGGTAACCTGATATAAATATGTTGAGGCAGGTCTCCCTTTGATTTTTCATTTTCAAGCTATTTAGGACTGTTTTTAACTTTTTTCCCACATTTATTTTTCCAGATACATTTTGTTTCCATTTTTGTATCATTTTCTAAAAACCTTTTTAAATTTCAATTAGAATTTCAGTTAGTCTATGTTTGATTTAGAGAACTGAACTCTTTATAAGATTACTTTTTTTCCTGCAGGAACATGATGTGTGTCTATTTTCTTGGGTCTTCTTTCAATCTTTTAAACAAAAATATTTGTGAGCTGGGTGCAGAGGCTCACACCTATAATCTCAGCACTTGGGGAAGCCAAGACAGGCGGATCACTTGAGCCCAGGAGTTCAAGACCAGTTTGAGCAACATGGTAAGACTTCATGTCTACAAAAAAAAAAAAAAAAAATTATGATGCAAGAATTTTAAACTCAGTTGAACTTGAAGGCAATGAAAAGTCACAGATACAAGAACCAGAAAGAATGCCACACATACGTTTCTTGACTAAACAAATTGCTTGGAGCCAGGTGTGGTGGCTCATGCCTGTAATTGCAGCACTTTGGGAGGCCTAGGCAGGGGGATCACCTGAGATCAGAAGTTCAAGACCAGTAAAATTACAAAAATTAGCTGGGCATGGTAGGGCTCGCTTGTAATCCCAGATACTCAGGAGCTAAGGCAGGAGAATGTCGTGAACCTGGGAGGCAGAAGTTGCAGTGAGCCCAGATCATGCTACTGCACTCCAGCCTGGGTGACAGAATGAGACTCTGTCTCAAAAAAAAAAAGAAAAGAAAGCGCAGTTCAGATGAATTTAAGTTTTCGTTTCTTCTAAAATTAAGTCATAGAAATAATGATTTACCTTTCTTCAGACTGGAAGAAGAAATGAGATTGAAAATAATTTTCCATATCTTTGCTTTGAATTGGTTGCAACTAATTATATCTTGAAAAGAAAATTGTATTTGGTTGCTAACATTTTATATATATATATATATGAAGAACTTAAAGGTATCAGAGGGTCATGCTAACCCTCTGATATATTCATATATATGTATTATCGTTCATTCTAACCCTCTGATATATTCACATATAATAATTAACAGACTTGAATTTTTATTATTTTGACTTTCTTATTTGACTGATTGACTGATTCATTCATTCCTTCATTGCATAAATAGTAATTGGTCATTTGTTTTCATTCTTCCACTGTTTTTTATTGTTTACTTTAAAAGTCTTATTTAATACAGGGTAAAATTTATTGTAGAGATCACTTATGTGGTCCTTGAAAAAAATGGTTCCAGCTTGCTCATCCTAGACTGCCTCTAATTCTCTGTATGGTTTTAGGCAAGCTACTTCATTCAGGTCATAGTTTTCTTACAAGTGAAAACAGCAATTGGATCTAGAATTACCTTCAATAAGAATCAGCAAGTATGGCCAGGGTTGGGCATAAACAGTCTGAGTCCAGAGCTGGTATGATTAAATATTATGTAATACTGCAGACCTCTTAATCTCTCAGAGATTATGTTTCTTTATCTGTAAAATGAGGGCCTTGAGCTCTTTCTTCTCTGCTGGTTTGTATGAGGCTCACGTATAGTAATGCAGGGAGGGGTTTTGTAATGTCATCTCTGAACCAGGAGCACCAATGGTATCTGGAATGTGCTACAAACACACATTCTTGGGCCTTATTGCCAACCTACTGAATCAGAAACTGGGTTTGGAATCCAGCAATCTGTGTTGGTGCAAGCCTCTCACGTGATTCTAATGTGTGCTAAATGTTACAAAGCACTGGAGTAATACCTATATGTAGGTTTGTGTTAACGTGCAATCAGTTATGTAAACAGGATTTTTTTTGTCATGATCCTCTCCTGCATCTATATATATAAATATATGTCTAACTGTTTTTTCTTGTTTTAATTAAACATTGAAAGCATAAAAAATCCTTACACCAGCCTGGGTGCAGTGGCTAATGCCTGTAACCCCAGCACTCTGGGAGGCCAAGGTGGGAGGATTGTTTGAGCCCAGGAGGTCAGGACCAGCCTGGCCAATGTGGTAAAACCCTGTCTTTACTAAAAATACAAAAATTAGCTCTGCATGGTGGTACACGCCTGTAATCCTACCTACTCTGGAGGCTGAGGCAATTGTTCTGTTGCCTGATCTATGTCATTTCTGGGTCTTTTTCTGAAAGTCTCTTTTCCCCTCTCTATGAATGATATTTTTCTTCTTCTTTGGCTGCTTGGTAATCTTGAACCAGATGTCAGACATTGTGAATTTAATCCTCCTGGGAGTTTGAGCCTTGTTCTGCAATGCAGATGCAATGCCATGCAGAACAAGGCTTAGCTAGTTTTTGGGAAACTTATTCAAGGTCTGCATTTAAGCTTTGTTATGCAGGACCGACATAGCCTTTATTCTGGGGCCAGTTTGGCGACATGTGTCAGTCTTTTTGGGGTGCTATAACAAAGTCCCGTAGACTAGGTGGCTAATAAACAACAGAAATGTATTTCTCACAGTTTTGGCAGCTGGAATTCCAAGGTCAAGGCTCCAGCATTGTCAGGCTCTGGTGAGGGCCATCTTCTGGGTTGCAGAACTTACCACTGGGTTGCCAACTTATCACTGGGTCCTCCTATGCTGCAAAAAGGGCAAGTGAGTTCTCTGGGATCCTTCGTAAGAGCACTAATCCCATTCATGAGAGCTCCATTCTCATGACTTGATTACCTCCCAAAAGCTTACCTCCTAGTACCTAATACTGTGGTTATAGATGTCAACATAAACATTTGAGGGGACAGGAGACAAACATTCATTCCATAACACTGCACTGCCGAGTACTCAGTACCCTTCTGATCACTCAGTCCAGTACCCTCATATTGCAAGCTTTCTCTACTCTGGTTGTGGAATCTGTAAGCTGTTCTTATCCCTGTGTAAGGGTTGGGAATGATGCCTATTGCTCTTTTCCAGTGATTTTTTTTTTAGCCTCGGGTATTTTCAAATGCATGCAATGACCAGTACTCAGCTAAAGACTCGGGGAACCTTCTACACATCTCTAGCACTCTCTGAGCAGGCCTCTTCTCTCCCGTTCTCTGCCCTGCACATTCCAGCCACCTTGACCTCCCTCAATTCTCCACTCTCTTTCCTCATCTCAGGGCGACCACTGGCTGCCTGCACAGTATCCTGGAAACCCTTTTGGAGCAGTAAGTGCAGGCAGGTGTAGACTTCACTCATCTGTCTCTCTCCTGCCAGATATCATTCCCTGCATCGCCTGCTGTTCAGTGTTTGGAAACCAACGTGTCATATATTTTGCCCTGTTTTTAATGCTTAAAGCAGGGTAATTCATCTGTTCCCTGATGGGATGGTTCCATGGTCCCCTTGGGCTACAAGTAGAATTGAAATATGTGTTTTTTAGATAGAAAAAAAAATCCCAGATTCAAACTGATATTTCCAATTCAGATCGTCTCAGAATCAGTTAACTTTTTTGATTATGTACTTATCTTTCATGTGGAAAGATCTTGGTTCCAAAGACATAACCAATAATTGCTCATTTTTGTTTCTTCTCATTTTATTCTTAACCAGAAGAGTTAGATAAAGCATCAATTTGCATTATTGATGAGGGAACAGAAGTCTGCAGAGATCAAATCACTTGCCCTGGAGTCCAGGATGGCGGTTTCTTGGCCACGCTATAGAAAATATCTTCAGTGTCACAGCTATAATTTTGTTTCACCTTGGTCTATCACTTTTCTTTCTTTTTAAAAATTCTAGATATTTTTTAATGTTTCACTTAAAATTTATTTATTTTTACTTTATCATTATTATTTTTTTGAGATAGAGTCTTGCTCTGTCGCCCTAGCTGGAGGGTAGTGGTGTGATCTTGGCTCACTGCAGCCTCTGCCTCCTGCGTTCAAGTGATTCTCCTGCCTCAGCCTCCCAAGTAGCTGGGATTACAGGTACCCGCCACCACACCCAGCTATTTTTTGTATTTTTAGTAGAGATGGGATTTCACCATGTTGGCCAAATTGGTCTCGATCTCCTGACCTCATGATCTGCCTGCCTCAGCCTCCCAAAGTGCTGGGGTTACAGATGTGAGCCACAGCCCCCGGCCTATTTTTAATTGTTATAGGTACATAGTAGGTGTGTATATTTATGGGGTACATGAGATGTTTTGATGCAGACATGCAGTGTGAAATAATCACATCAGGTCTGTCACTTTGAACTTCATGCATACACACATGTATGTACACGTGTCCTTCCATTTCCTCACTACAATTTCTGCTGTGTAAAAATTACACTGGAAGTTGAGATTCAGTTCTAAAATTTTCCTGAACAGGATCTAGAGGTTAAAGGAGTCAAGCCAGAGCTTGTCCTCAGGCTGGCCCAGGGCTGAAAACTGCTATTGTAGTTGCATTTTTACGTTGATATTTTCAAAAGTAATGACCTTTGTATCCTGGTTGGGGATCTTTTCTTTACTCAGTGAAATGTGTTTGCCTCATTCGTGTGCATATGAAGAAATTAATCAGTGACATCCGCGACTATCATTTGAAAATGCTTTTTCTAGATTCCACAGTAACCTGTGACATTTATCTGCAGATTCTCTATTCCTCAGTGATGATCTCTGTCTATAACAGAGTCTTAGCTCAACAGAGTCTTAGATGTGACCGTCTTAATCTGAGATTGGTTCAGCTTTTGTTTCATAAGGATGTGTACCAAGAAGAACCTGATAAAGATACTTCATTTGCTTTGGAAAAGGTGTTCTGCGCTGGGTAGTTATTTTCCTTCATCATTAAAGCCCTGCAGTAGTTGCCATCAGATTTTTTTTTCTGTTTTACCTTTTTCCTATTTTGCTTAATAAGGAAGATATTCATTGAGAAAAATAGATGCCAATGGAACTATAGGCTTAAACAACATTAGCATATGTATCATTGATATTATATACAGCCTGAGGGTCCTGTAGTGAGTACATAACTGAGGCCATCTTTAGTATTCTGAGTAATAGCCTGGTTCCTCATTGAATTGTTGCAGAAATGCTTAGAAGGGGCACCAAGAAATGATGGATGTATTAAAATATTCCTTGCGCCTGGTGGTGCTTCTTAGAGGCGCTTTGTACTTAGCTGCCTGAAGTAAAATGACTTTGCTGTCATCAAGGACACCTGCATTTCATTGTCCATCTACCATTGCCTTGGAAGGACCATTGAGGCTGATTTGTTCTGTGACCTCTTCAGTCGTTCCTGATTCACAGTTTTCATTGACCAACTCCCTCTGGTTTATTGATGAGGGGGTGGTGTCCCTCTTCACCATGCCCCAAATGGGAAGCTGGACAGGGTGAGAAAGGGGAAGGAGTGGAGAGGAGGAGACTACTCTTTATCAGTCTGCCCGGTGTTAGTCATAGTTCTAGTCCCTACACAATTTCTCCTTTTGGGGCTTCATAAAACCATATGAAGAATGTACCGTTGCCTCCCTTTTTCAGATGAGGAAGCTGTGGGAAAAAGCTCCTCATGATTATATACCATAGACTTTTTGTTCTGTTATTTTGTTTTTGTTTGTTGAGACTAGGTCTTGCTCTGTTGCCCAGGTAGTACAGCGGTAAAACCACAGGTCAATGTAGCCTCAACCTTCCAGGCTCAAGCCATCCTCCCACATCACCCTCTCCCTCTCGGGTAGCTGGGACCCCAGGCACAGGCCATTATGCCTGGCTAATTTTTATTGTTGTTGAGACAGGGTCTCCCTATATTGCCTAGGCTGGTCTCAAACTCCTGGGGTCAAGCAATCCTCCCACCTCAACCTCCCAAAATGCTGGGTTTACAGGCATGAGCCACCATGCTGGAGCCTTGTTCTGTGATTTCGAATTGCCTTGTTTCTGCTTTCCTGCTTTAAGCATTTCATGTAAATTTAATCTCATATTTGTGTAAATGAGATGGCTTCTAAGTCATCACTTGCTGCCAATGAGGCAATCAAGAAACCATAGTTGAGTTTATGTCTGAGAAATATCCCTCCAGTTCAAGACATTTACCTATTCCATTCACAAATATATATAATCTTTACAATAGAGTTTTTTTCTTTTTCTTTTCTTTCTTTCTTTTTTTTTTTTTTTGTAACAGAGTCTCACTGTCATGCAGGCTAGAGTGCAGTGGTGCCATCTCAGCTCACTGCAACCTCCACCTCCTGGGTTCAAGTGGTTTTTGTGCCTCAGCCTCTCAAGTAGCTGGGATTAAAGGTGCATGTGCCATGCCTGGCTCATTTTTATATTTTTAGTAGAGATGGGGTTTTACCATGTTGGCCAGGCTGGTCTTGAACCCCTGGCCTCAAGTGATCTGCCTGCCTCGGCCTCCCAACGTGCTGGGATTACAGGCATGAGACACTTCACCTGACCAACATAGAGATTTCTAAATAATAATGAATGCATTGATTATAAAATCCTCGCTTCTCCTACACTTTCTAGAAAATGAAGTTAAGAATCGTGTAAGAGCATGCTCTTAGGGAGTACAGTTGGTGAGAAACAAAGCTGATGTCCTAACCTGATAGCTCCTGTCATAGATAGATCTGAGCAGAGAGGTGGTGTGATGGTCATCTCATTGTAGAAAGACTGATTTGGAACCTGCTTTTAATGATCAGCCTAAAACCACAGATTTTGCTTCTTGGTGTTATACCTGTTGTTGAAGATGATTTTCTAGTCCTTGTAGTCCAATGTAATTAAAGAGCACCAGAAAATGAAATGTGCTTGGCCTTCTAGGACATCATTGCAATAAAGCCAAGATGAAGATAAAAGATGAGTAATGCCTCTTTAGTTTTTATAGAACACACATCTGAAACTAGGCAGATCAAGATCATAATGGAAAAGAAGAATTGTAATCATCTGGTTTTTTTCTTTTTTGAGACGGATTCTCACTCTGTCACCCAGGCTGGAGTGCAGTGGTGCAGTGTTGGCTCGCTGCAGCCTCCACCTCCCAGGTTCAAGCTATTCTCCTGCCTCAGCCTTTTGAGTAGCTGGGATTATAGGCATGCACCACCATACCCAGCTAATTTTTTTTTTTTTAATTTTTAGTAGAGATGGGGTTTTACCGTGTTGGCCAGGCTGGTCTCGAACGTCTGACCTCAAGTTATCCACCTGCCTCGGCCTCCCAGAGTGCTGGGATTATAAGCATGAGCCACAGTGCCTGGCCGTAATCATCTTTGGAATATTATGAATAGCATATGCCTCCAATTGGGATTTCATTCTGTGTTTGCTGGATCTTTTGTAGATTCTATCAGGTGACTATTAAAAAATATAATGTTGTAGTTACTCTTCAGGGGATTGTGATTTGAGGATTCATGAAATAATCTCATTCATTAGAAATATTCATTACTTGGCCAGGCTCAGTGTCTCATAGCTGTAATCTCAGCACTTTGGGAGGCCAAGGTGGGTGGATCACATGAGCCCAGGAGTTCGAGACCAGCGTGGCCAACATGGTGAAACTTCACCTCCAGAAAAAAAAAATTTAAATTAGCCAGGTTTGTTGGCACATGCCTGTAGTCCCAGCTACTTGGGAGGCTGAGACTGGAGGATCACTAGAGTCTGGGAGGTCAAGCGTACAGTGATCCATGATTGTGCCACTGTACACTGGCCTGGTTGACAGAGTGAGTCCCTGTCTCAATCAACCAATCAATTTAAAAAATAAATATTTATTACTTACTAGCCTACAGACTTTTCATCTTCAAAACTGATCGCTCAGTTTGCAGCCCGTAAGTCTGCTCTGTTGGTTTCTTATTGCATAATCCCAGGACTTCAGTTTTCTTCCCTCATGTAAGCCTGGTTTAAAAGAAAAAGCCAAATCAAGGATTCAGTAAAATGCAAACTATTTTGTCTTGTCTACTTGGCTCTGCAAAATTATACTTTCCTGTTATAAACAGTAAGCTGCTTAGGGAAGAATTCCAGCAATTTGTCTCTCCCAGGCTGTACATGGCAGCCAGTGAGGCAACGTATGTGCAGCAACTCCCAGTTCTTGTTTAATTTCCTCAGTCAAAACAAGAGATTATGGTGGTGCCTGCTGGTTCAAAAATGGCACAACGTGTTTCTTTTGCCTCTTCTCATTACCCCGTGAATCAGAAGATGTTAGAGCCAGAGGGACCTTTGAAGCCAGTTCTGTTTTACAGATAAGAAACAGAGGCCCAGGCTTAGTAGCTCATTCAAGGTCGCACAGTGTGTAAGTGGTAACATTGAGTCTTGAATCCGTTTTGCTTACCCTAAGGTATTTCTTGGTTTCCAGTTTCCCTAGCTTTCTCTACAACAGTTATGCATGTTCTAGACAGAAACTGTGGGCCTACTAAGTGCATTCGTTGTATTCTTGTTCTTGAAATAGCATCAGACTCGCAGACAGTATGATTACCAGTCACTTATGTGTATGAGAAAGCTTGGTTTGGGAATTAGGGTGGGTCATTTAAAGAGAGAAATCTAGGCTCTTCTCTTTGTTTCTGGGCTATTCCAAGGCATATCTTCGCCATTATGGACTGGCTTTGTCAAATGTGATGAACAGACCAGCTTTATAACAGCTTTGCTGCTTGCAAGCTGGGTTTTACCCTTCTGAGCCTCAGCTTCCCCATTAAATAATGTGACACCTGGCATCCATGCTGTACATTTGCAAAGATATATATGAAAGTGAACTATGAAACACACTGGAAATATGAGATGTATTAAGATATGGGGGGTATGCTACCAAAGACAGGAGTTGGAATGAATAGATGGATGATTTCTGTAAGTGATGGGAAATCTTGTTTGTGCTTTTGCCCAGAGACATGAAACAGATTGTACAAACATCTTCTAAGCAGTAACTTTTGACTCTAGTGAAAGGCATTGTTGGAGGGATGTGCTTCTAACATGAATCTCTTTGAAAGCTTAGATTGGAGAGGCAGATTCTCTCCTTTGATAAACCAATGGCTGGAGAAGTGATTTTAGTAACCCTTTCTTGAATGGTGGGAAATCACAGCTGCTTCTCTGGTGGAAAGCAGAAGTGTGTTTGAGTTTGGGGAAGAAGTGGGGGATAACTGAACTTTTTGATATTTTTTTAAATAGAAGGAATAAAAATATGTGTTTTTAAAATATATTCTTTTCTAAAGTCATTATTATGCCTTGAGTACTTTCTTTGGGACTAAGCCTGTGCCTTGTAATGAGAAAGACACAAAGGTAATATGTAATGAAGTCCCCAGTCATGGGGGGTTTCCTTCTAATTAATGGCAGACAATTCTACAAGACTGTCTGTGATTAAAAACCCAAACTACACTGGAGAGGGAAATTGTCATGCGATGTTAGAGAAGAAAGAGATCCACGCAGGTAATAGGGAACTAGTAGCCATTTGTTGAACTGAATTGTGGATGTTGAGATTTGGATTGTTACTAAGTCAAGACAAGCTCTTGTTCTAGGCAAGAACAAACCGTGGACTGATTTCAGAATTGAGAGGAGAACATATGAATCTTCACTGGAGAGTAGGTTAGAATTTTGCAGATAGTGGAGACAAAGATGGATAATTATGGGCTGGGACAATTTTGGGGGTACTTTCAGTTAGGCCTAGAGATCTAGGTGTGTGTGTGTGTGTGTGTGTGTGTGTGTGTGTGTGTGTGTGTGTGTGTGTGTGTGTGTGTGTGTGGTGTGTTTTCAGCAGTCCTTGGTAGGTGTTCGAGGTTGGAGCTTCCAATGCAGGTCCTGCCTTTGAGAGTTTCTGCTTACTTCCTAATGACCAGAACCAGGAAGAGGTGAAACTTGCTCATTACACAATGCATCATGACTCAGTGACCTCACTACTTCCTGTTTTCATTTGAGAAGGGGGTCAGTGGAAGGGAACCTTTCAGCATAAGGCCATGAATAGGGACTAGGAGATGTCAAGGGTGTGAGGTCTACCAAACTAGCAGGCAGAGCATCTGCATAAACCAGCAGACCAGTGAAGGAGTTGAACACCAGCGGAATAGCAGCAGTGGCCCAGTGACCCATGAACAGGTCTAGAAATTGGAAATAACTCCTGCTTCTGAATTGCACGTGATGTCTCCTAACCTATGCCACCAGCCAATCCTGGCTGTGAATTCATAGTCTAGTCCATAAGCTCAATAGTGAAATAAATTCCAACATACTTTGTCCTGGCTTCTGTGCCAGGAGTGCTGGAGAGCACTACTTGGATGACTCTCTTTATCAAGAAGAGGCCACTGGAAAAGAGGTGGCTGGACATGTGCTCCTCCCTGCTCACTGATAGGCTGACCATGATATAGCCAAGCTGCAGGTGCACGGTGCACCACAGGCTCAGTGAAGAGCTGGGAAGAGCTGCCACTGGCGATGACAGGGACGCCTTTCTTCCCTGTGGGATATACTGATGGATTGAGTGACTATCTATTCATCAGTGTGGATGATCACTCATCAGGCCTGCAGAGATGGGAGCCTTATGAGTTTCTTGGATTGTCAAGTTTGTAGCTGGAGCTGAAGGGGGTTCATTTTTCCTGGAGAGATCCCTCATTAGTAGAGTGAGGGTAAGAAGTAAATCTACTTAAAAAAAAAAAAAAAAACTTCCATGAAATCTAATTTACATACTATAAGAGCCACCCATTTAAAACATATAATTTAATGATTTTTAGTAAATTTACAGAGTTGTGTAAATATCACCACAACCCAGTTTTAGGATGTTTTCATCTCCCCAAGAAGCTCCTTAGGGCCTTTTGTGGTCAACACCATTCCCCTCCTACAGTCCCAGGCAACCAGTAATCTCCTATATTGCCTTTGATAGATTTGCCTAATTCTGGATGTTTTGAATAAATGGGATCATAAACTATGTGGTCTTTTGCATCTGGCTTCTTTCCTTTAGTATAATGTTTTGAGGTTCATTCGTATTGTAGTATGTTTCTGTATTCTGTTTCTTTTCATTGCTGCATAGTATTCCATTGCATGGGTATACCGTATTTCATGTATCCTTTGATCAGTTAATAAATTATTTCCATTTTTTTTGGCTGTTGTGAATAATGCTACTGTAGTGGAATTCAGTGGCTGCTGTGACAAATCATACACTTGATGTCTTCCAACAGTGGAGGTTTATTCTTCCACAGTTCTGGAGACAAGAATTAGGAAGTCAAGGTGCAAACAGGGCTGTGCTCCCTCTGGAAGCCCCTGGGGAGATTCCATTCCTTGCTTCTTCCAGCTCCTGGTGGATACTGGCCTTATTTCACTTGAGGTCACATCAGTTTAATCCTAGCCTCCATCTGCCTATCACCTTCTCTCTGGTGTGTCTCTCAGCTTTCTCTGTTTCTCTCTTGTAAAGATGTATGATTGCATTTAAGGCCCACCTTGATAATTCAAGGAAGGCCACACCTCTCAAAATCCTTAACTTATCATTGGTCATTAGAGAAATGCAAATCAAAGCCGCAATGACATACCATCTCACAACAGATAGAATGGCAATCATTAAAAAGTCAGGAAATAATAGATGCTGGAGAGGATGTGGAGAAATAGCAATGCTTTTACACTGTTGGTGGGAGTGTAAATTAGTTCAACCATTGTGGAAGACAGTGTGGCGATTCCTCAAGGATCTAGAATCAGAAATACCATTTGACCCAGTAATCACATTACTGGGTATATACCCAAAGGATTATAAATCATTTTATAAAGACACATGCACATGTATGTTTATTGCAGCACTGTTCATAATAGCAAAGACTTGGAACCAACCCAAATGCCCATCAATGATAGACTGGATAAAGAAAATGTGGCACATGTACATCATGGAATACTATGCAGCCATAAAAAAGGATGAGTTCATGACATTTGCAGGGATAAGGATGAAGCTGGAAAATATCATTCTCAGCAAAGTAACACAAGAACAGAAAACCAAACACCACAAGTTCTCACTCATAAATGGGAGTTGAACAATGTGAAGGCATGGACACAGGGAAGGGAACATTACACACTGACCTATCGTGGGGAGAGAGAGCATTTCTCCTCATGTAGATGACGGCGTGATGGGTGCAGCAAATCACCATAGCACATGTATACCTGTGTAACAAACCTGTACATTCTCTACATGTATCCCAGAACTTAAAGTATTAAAAAAAGTAAATCCTTAACTTAATCAACTCTTTTGCCTTACAGGTAACATACACAGGTTCCAGGGATTTGATGTAAATTTCTTTTGGCGGGGAAAACTTTTCAGCCCACCACCATAGCTCTGAACATTCACATAAGATTCTTATGTAAACATATAGCTTCATTTTTCTTTGTAGATACCTAGGAATGGAATTGCTAGGACCTATGGTAAATTTATGTTTAACTTTTTGAGAAGTTGCCCCACTGTTTACAGGAGGAGCTGTATCATTTTATATTCCCACCAGCAAGGCAGGAGAGTTCTAGTTTCTCTACATTCTTACATTCTTGTCAATTGTTTGCCTTTTTTAAAAAAAATCATAGCCATTCTAGTATGTGTGGAGTGGTATCTCACTATGGTTTTAATTTGTATTTCCCCATGATTAATCGTGTTGAACATCTCTTCATGTGCCTGCTAGCCATTCATACATAATTTTTGGCAAAATGTCTATTCAAAGCTCTCGCCTGTCTTAAAATTGGGTTGTCTTCTTTTTTAGAGTTATGAGTTAGTCTCTTGTTTTGCACAACCTGGCCCAGCCATTGCCAGCCCTAAGGACTGTGGTGGCTGAGGTCACCTTGATTAGGAAGTGCCATGGTAACCCAGTTCCACAGGGTACCTTGGGCTGGGGCCAGGCACCATGGTTGCACCATGCCCTGTGTCAGTTTGTCACTGGAGGGTGGATGGGCCTCACAGGTGGCCTCTTGCCATCAGATACTGTGTCATGGAAGCCAGGACATGGCTTGTGTTTGTCCTAGAGATCATCAGTTCAGTGGTCTTGCAGGCTGGCATTATCTGATGAACAAGGTTCCTGACCAACAGAATCCCACAATGTATTCTCATTGTAGCCTGATTCTTTCCTAACACTTACCACAATTTTAACTAAATAGTTATTTCTGTGATTATGTATGTGGTGTCTTTCTTCCTTCTACTAGACTGTTAAGTTCCCTCGGGACAGGGGCCATGTCTGTGTGATTTGCCCCTCTATCACCAGTCTCCAACACAGATCATGATACGTAGCAGGCAACTGATGGACATTTGTTGGATGGAGGAAACGAGTGTCCATTCTCTGCTTCACAATGGATGATTCACATGAAATTATTAAATAGAGAGTTGTTTGTTGACCGAGTTGTTCACGAATCCCTGCATGTGCCTGTAGTGACGTGCATTCTAATTTCCCTTTTTTATTTCTCATTTCCAGCGATCTACAACTACAATGCTTCTCAAGATGTGGAGCTCTCCTTGCAGATCGGTGACACAGTTCACATCCTGGAGATGTACGAGGGTAAGTCTGGCTGGCCTTCTGCCAGACAAGGGCAAGGGAAAAACAGTGTAAGTTACTTATTAAAAAGGCACTTAGAACAGACATCAACATGCTTTACTTCCTGAAGCAGAGCTGGTGAAAATTCGGGAAGTACTTGGGTGACACAATTTTGAACAGAGTATGATTTCAAAACAGCCGGCTGAATACATGAGCACAGACACCAGGGTAAAAGCTCATGCATATGTGAAGGGCATTGGTGTGGCCCGGCCACTTGGGCACAACAGAAGGATCAGCAATGGAGCTGGCTCACTAGGAGACACTTGGGACATTGGCCTGGCAGTAGCTCAAAGGAAGCACTGCTGATTAAGGGTCCCTTTCTATTCAGCACTAAATGTTCCCAGGTTGGGGGAGAAAGTCTTTCTGGTGTTGCTGAGATTCTTTTAGAAAAATTAGGTCAGGACTGCAGCAGGTCCAGAAAGCCTGCTTGTATATTTCCTTCAACTAGGTCAGGCGAGGGTGGTGGTTCCGTTAACCTGTTAGTGGGCTGCAGGGTCGTACTCAGGACTGCCTGTTTGCCTGCAAAGCACCAGTCATGTCTGTACCTACTCCACCGCTGGCTTCTAACTTCACCTTGGGTGTCTCTAAAACCTAGGAGAAGGCTTCCTCCATGAATCCACATTTTTAATCCAAACCTCCAGAGCATGACAAAAGCATAGTCAGACCACTGAAATTAAGACCAAACCAAGAACAACCTTTAGGGTCCAGTTATTCTCCCTGAAGGTTAGGGTACAAATGAGGTGGAAGTTAGGCAGATTTGACAGGGGCCGTGCATTTTCCGGGTCTAGCCCCCATGTAAATCCTTGTGGTGGTGAAATGGCAGAGATGGTCCTCTAGAGCCCCATGCAAGTTCCTAGGGCAGGACAGGAGAACACAGGATGAGAAAGAGGAGACAGGAAGGGAGGAGGAAAGAAAGCAGGATTTGTCCATAGAACAGCTAAATTATCTGCCTGGTTGCACGGAAGACTCTGTTATTCCTGCCACCTCCCTTTAGTTTTTGGCAGAGGGCTGGGGTTTCACATTATCCTTTTCCCTTCCACACAACTCGATGTAATCTTGTTGCTCCCAGGGGCAGAGAGAAGACAGACAGGGCTGTGTGAACTCTTCCCTTTCCAGTCTCTCTCTACTGCTCATCATCTCAGGCCCGCCAAGCATGAATTCAGAGTCTCCAAGACACTAGGGACAGTGTCGCCTTATCTTTTCCAGATTCCTGTGATTATGGAAACTACAGCTCTTCCAGTCTTACCAGCTCATACTTCTTTTGTCAGGAGGCCAGGTTAATTCACTCCGTCTAGCCTCAATGGATGTACATTTTCCTATTGTGCAGATAAAAAGTATATGTTCAGTTTTTCTAACTCTTCCATGTGGGCTTGGAAAGAATGTATATTTAAGGATCATTGAGTGCAAAAAGTTCTTTTCTTTTTTTCTTTTTGAACTGGAGTCTCACTCTGTCGCCCAGGCCGGAATGCAGTGGTGCAATCTCAGCTCACTGCAATCTCCACCTCCCAGGTTCAAGCAATTCTCATGCCTCAGCCTCCTGAGTAGCTGGGATTATAGGCATGCGTCAGCACACCTGGCTAATTTTTGTATTTTTAGTAGAGATGGGGTTTCACCATGTTGGCCAGGCTGGTCTTAAACTCCGAGCTCAGGTGATATCCCCATCTCGGCCTCCCGAAGTGCTGGGATTATAGGCCTGAGCCACCGCACCTGGCCGCAAAGTTCTGTATATGACAATTAGGTTCTAATTTTGGCGTCATTTTTCGGGTTTGCTCTATGCTAACTTGTTTTCCTGCTTTTTCTGTTACTGATAGAACTGTGTTAAATCTTCCACCATGATTGTAGTTTGTGTCTGTTTACGGTGATGTCAGCTGTTGGCTTTATGTATTCTCACACTTGTTTTTAGGTGCCTGCTATTTTAGAATCATTGTGTTAAGCCGTTGTAACTTTTAATTCCTGTTTATTGAACCTTTTATCATTGTCTTCATCTGTAGCAATATGCTATGTTTTACTCTCTGTTGTGTAAAATTGCAGCCAACTCACTGGCAAGTCCCAGGGCTTCAATTTGTGCCCTCCTGGCGCCACAAGACCATCTGAAATGCTGCTCAGCTTCTCAGCTACTCAGGAATCCTTTCTCTTTCTTTTGGAGATGGAGTCTCGCTGTGTTTCCCAGGCTGGAGTGCAATAGCACAATCTCAGCTGACTGCCACCTCCGCCTCCTGGGTTCAAGTGTTTCCCCTGCGTCAGCCTCCCAAGTAGCTGGGATTATAGGCGACTGCCACCACACTTGGCTAATTTTTGTATTTTTAGTAGAGATGGGGTTTCATCATGTTGGCCAAGCTGGTCGCAAACTCCTGACCTGAGGTGATCTGCCTGCCTCGGCCTCCCAGAGTGCTGGGATTACAGGCATGAGCCACCACGCCCAGCCAGGAATCCTTTCTTAAATCAGCAGATGGATGTCCCAAGGGGAAAGCAGCCCCAGATGCTGGGCTGGTCTTTTTAGGTTTTGGTCTTTTGCAGATTTTGACCTGGTCATTCCTTCACTGCTGTGTTAGTTCTTGTGTTTGTGTGCATGGCGGGGTTGGAGGAGGGCGGTGGATGTATTTGTGTGTATTGTTTTGTCAGACTTTTGTAATTGTCCTACAGAGTTTGGGAGGAAAGAATGGAGAGTTGGTCTGAAATAAAGTAGACAATGTGTATTGTTTTTTGTTTTTTTCCTTTGAGACAGGGTCTTGCTCTGTCACCCAGGCTTGAGTACAGTGGTGTGATCGTAACTCACTGCAGCCTTGAACTGCTGGGTTCAAGCTATCCTCCTGCCTCAGCCTCCCAAGTAGCTGTGATTATAGGCACGTGCCACCATGCCTAGCTAATTTATGTATTTATTTACTTTAGTAGGGACAGGGTCTCACCAAATTGCTCAGGCTGATCCCAAACTCCTGGCTTCAAATGATCCTCCTGCCTCAGCCTTCCAAGGTGTTGGGGTTATAGGCGTGAACCACAGTGCCTGGCCTAGATGATAGCTTTAAATATGTCTTATAATTCTTTTTTTGCTTTTATGTGACCTCAGCATATTTCTAAAAATAGTAAATTGCAGCACTTTGTCCTGTTAGGGTTCATAGCAATAGTAATTTTAAGGATGAGTGCAGAAGCTTACTCCTTAATCCTAGCACTTTGGTAGGCCAAGATGGGAGGATCCCTTGAGGCCTGGAGTTCAAGACCAGCCTGGGCAACATAGTGAGACCCAGTCTCTACGAAACATTTAAAAATTAGACAAGCATGGTGGCGTGCACCTGTAGTCTCAGCTACTTTGAAGGCTAAGATGGGAGGATTGCTTGAGCCTGAGAGGGAGAGGTTGCAGTGAGCTGACCACACCACTGCACTCCAGCCTGGGCAACAGAGTGAGACCCTGTCAGAAAAAGGGAAAAAAAAGTGCTTTTAAGTGTGCTCACTATTTATACGTTATTGAGAATTCCGCATTTGGCCAATGAACATTACTGAAGACAGCATCCCTATGCGTTGAGCTAAAGGGGGCCACTAAGCTTCGTTGAATATAAATGTAAACACAGACACGTTCATTTTGAATATCATGCACTTGAGTCCAAACAGTCCAAAACCCACAGTGCTTCTAGTATATTATTGTTCACACTGCAGGCTGCTTGTAGGATGTACTTGCCCATTTGACAATCACACAAAAATGGTTCATTTCTTCAGTTATAGTGGTCCAGATGCTGCAGTCCTGCCAGCAAGAAACTGCCCTTCTTCTTAATTGCTACCATAACATTTTTGCTGAGTCATCTCAAAGGATGTCAGTGCCTGTTCTTTAAAGTGAGCACATGTCAATGTGTGAATGGCGAGGGAGATTGAGAACACTGGAGCCGGCATCATGAGCTTACCAAGTTCATTGACCACCGAGTGGGAGGTCAGCCTGACAGAGAGATTACAATATTGCATTATATTTTTAATAGTGCTTATTTTATGGGATTAATTTTTAAAAGCATGCCTACTTTGGCAGATGCCCTGTGATAGGTCCTTGTATCTGCTAAGCACTTAGAATTCTTGGCTGGATTCTCAAATTCCTTTATTATTTAAGGCAGCTCAGGACTAGGCAGGGACAGGAGTGCTTTGCAAACATGAAACGCGATGGGAATGCTGAGTAATCACTTGTCTTCTACCCCTCCTCTCCTAGTCCCTCTTAACCTTAGAAAAATAAACAGAATGAAAACACCAGCCGTCCGGCTGGGCAGAACTGAAGGGTGACACTGGCACTGTGTTATGGCCCCGGGATTCCTGTCTTCCAGCTTCCTGCCTGAGCTGACTTTGGGGCGCTCCCTCTGCACCCTACCCCACCCTGCCCTTAAGATGTCTGCATACCAGATCTGTGTGTGTTTTTCCAGCGTGGACATGAATCCACCCAGACAGGAAAAATGTTTTTCTCCCCACAGCCCATGACAGAATACTGTTTTTTGATTCTCCTTTTTCTGTTTCCTGCTTTGTGGTTGGATGAAAAATTTCAAAGCGTGATGGCTCCTTGAAGGCAAAGCCTGCTTCTCCCTCATCTGCAGATACTGTGCCTCCCTAGCTCCTGGTATACACAGGTGCTCAGCAACAATCTATTGAATGATGATGATAAAACAGGAGACCATGGCAAGCTGGTGTAGAGTAAGGGGGTCAAGGGTCACCTCCACAAAACCTTGGACATTACAAGGCAAAGGCGCTGTTCCTTCTCTATGAGGGAAACACTGAGGGTGCCGGTGTTTTTCTGTCCTCTGCAATTATAGGAGGATTTAGTCATTGCTTAAGTTTTTGTTTTTATTTTATTTATCTTTTTTTTAGAGACAGGGTCTTGCCGTCTCCCAGGCTGGAATGCAGTGGCATAATCATAGCTCACTGTAGCCTTGACCTCTTGGGCTCAATGGATGCTCCTGTTTCAGCCTCTTGAGTAGCTGAGACTACTGGTGCATGCCACCATGCCTGGCTAATGTTTTTACTTTTTTAGGAGAGATGAAGCCTTGCTGTATTCCTGGCTGGTCTGGAACTCCTGGCCTTTAGCGATCTTTCCATCTTGGCCTCCCAGAGTGTTGGGAGTACAGGCGTGGGCCATCGTGCCTGACCTTGTGGGTTTTTTTGTTTGTTTTTAAATAACAGCTTTCTTGAGATATAATTCAAACACCATTCAATTTACTTATTTAAAGTATACAATTCAATGGATGTTTACTAAATTCACTACGTAGATGGTTGCAGAGGGATGGGCAAACATCATCACTGTCTACTTTCTGAACGCTTTCATCATCCCATAAAGAACCTCTGTACCTGTTGGTAGTCATACCTCCCCTGGCTCTAGGCAGTTTCAAATTCATTTCAAATAACTGGAATCACACGCCGTGTGGTCTTTTGTGACTGGATGCCTTCATTTAGCATCATGTTTTGTATTAGTACTTCATCTTTCTCTTTTTTTTTTTTAGAAAGAGGGTATTGCCCTGTTGCTCAGGCTGGAGTGCAGTGGCATGATCATGGCTTACTGTAGCCTTGACCTCCTGGGCTCAAGGCATCCTCCTACCCCAGCCTCCTGGGTAGCTGGGACTACAGGTGCACACCATTACACCCAGCTCAATTTTTATTCTTTGTAGAGACAGGGTCTTACTATGTAGCTGTGGTTGGTTTCAAAATCCTGGACTCAGGCAGTCCTCCTGCCTCGGCCTCCCAAAGTGTTGGGATTATAGGCATGAGCCATTGCACCCGGCTCAACTTCATCTCATTTCATTGCGGAATAATATTTAATGTGTAGGTACACTACATTTTATTTATTTTCATCAGCTGATGGACATTTGGGTTGTTTAGACATTTCAGCTACTATGAATAATACTACTGTGAAATTCGCATGCAAGTTTCTATGTGGACATATGTTTTCATCTCTCTTGGATAGGTACCCAGGAGTGGAATTGCTGGGTCATAGGGTAACTAAGTGTTTAATCTTTTGAGGAACTGCCAGATTGTTTGACCTTTGGCTGCAAAACAGGAGACCAGAGTCCAGATGAGAGAGCTTCTGTCCATCATCTTCTCTCACTCATTTGATTCTCTGGCCTTGCCCCTGAGCTTCATTTGTTACTAAACGAAGGAAAGAAGCAGAACTGACTGAGAAGGTATCTACTGCTTATTCATTATAAGTCTCCAGGAATTTTTAGTCTTCAGTAACTTTATCAGGAAACAGAACTCCTTAAGGACGGAAGCGAGCGTTCTTGCTTTTCTTCATCTTTGGCGCTGGCCTGCCCACCGTCATTTGTGTGTCTTTGCTTCTTTTACCATGGAGTGTATTTGGCAGCGAGGTAGCCGTTTATTACTGTGAACCTTCCTTTCCACCCCAGATCCATGGCAGAAAGCGCAGTGACTTCTGAAGATGCCCCGTGGTGAGGTCATTTATTCATTCAACATTACTTATCACCAATTGTGAGCCAAGTACCTTTATTGAGCATGAGAGACATTCTGGGCACTGTGGTTTTTTTTTGAGTGACAAAATGCAAGTTCCTGCTCTCATAGGGTTTACATTAGAGGGACAGAAAAAAATAAGTAAACGGAGTCAGTAAACAAAACAATTGAGGTAAGTGCTTACAAATGCTGTGGAGAGAAGAGGGTGATATTGCAGAGGCCAGAGGTGGAGACAGCGATGGAGAGGGAGAAGGGCTGCTCTAGGTTAGGTGGTTTTGTCTTTGTCTAGGTTGACTGTCCCTGGGCAAGACACTGCAGCTGTCTTTGTGACAAGGTCATTTCATCTAAATTTGAGTCACTTTTTGAATAGAAATGATCAAATGTAAGTGCTTTGAAAAGTGCATAGTGTCTGGTGCGTGTCAGGTTTCAGCAACCTGTTACCATGGAGCTCCCTCTCCTGTGATTAACCTCGCTCCAGTCACAAGTGGTTTTAGGCCTAGGCTCTGAGGTTCCACTAATGCTGGTTTCCTGTGTTTAATTTGTATCCATCCATTAACTCTTTTTCTGCTCCATAAATCACTTAGAAGCTCACGACAAAGGGTGGCTGGTGTGCTGGGATTAGCAGGGATTTCTGGGGTAAAGGCAGCACAGTTGACTGCTGTTGGAACAAACACAATGAAATGTCTCAAAGGTGACCTGAGCTGTACAGAGGCAGGCACAGCACACAGTTTTATATTATTTCAGGGCAATTTGTAAAGACTCAAAGGATAGCACAAGTACTTGGACTAGAACCAGAGGAAATAGGCAAGCCTGAAAAAAGAAACAAAAAGAAGCGTTTGTATACGTACAGAAGTTCCCCAGAACACTCATGTTATTTCTTCTATATAGAAGGAGGCCGGTTTTTGAATGCACTGTAATAAAAAAATCTACTCCCTTCTAATATGGAAAGGAAAAAAATGGATTAGGACTTGAGCTGTATGTGTTTTGAATCTCATCATTATAAAGCAGGCCTGTGTGAGTAGGGACAGAGGGCAGTGTTATGACAGGTAAGTTACACGGCAATGAGTTTTATCTGCATGTTTGCCAAAACTTTTTAACAGAGACATAAAAAAGAAGTGGATTGGTCGTGGTGGCTCACACCTGTAATCCCAGTACTCTAGGAGGCCAAGGTGGGCGGATCACATGCGGCCAGGAGTTTGAGACGAGCTTGGCCAACATTTCGAAACCCTGTCTCTTCTAAAAATACAAAAATTATCCTGGTGTGGTGGTGCACACTTGTAATACCAGCTACTTAGGAGACTAAGGCACAAGAATTGCTTGAATTTGGATGGCAGAGGTTGCAGTGAGCCAACATCACGCCACTGCACTCCAGCCTGGGCAACAGAGCAAGACTCTGTCTAAAAAAAAAAAAGAAGAAGAGAGAGAGAGAGCGAGAGAGAGAGAGTACTTTTAAAAGATTTTTTCAAGCCGAGGCTTAATAATCATCCGAGATGTGGTAATAGGAACCTCACATTGGACTATATGATATATGCTGGTATCCAGTGTTTTGAGAATGTGCCTGTTACATTCTGCTATCCTCCATGACAGTCAATCTGGTGACACTGAAATCTCTTTATTGTTCCTCCTTTCTCCTTGGTTCTTTCTCTCCTTGGTCATCCATGCCCAGTGGTCAGAAGCCAAGAGAGAGACAAAAGATTCAAAATTGCTATTAAAAACCAGTTCTTGGCCAGGCGCGGTGGCTCAAGCCTGTAATCCCAGCACTTTGGGAGGCTGAGGCGGGTGGATCACGAGGTCAAGAGATCGAGACCATCCTGGTCAACATGGTGAAACCCCGTCTCTACTAAAAATACAAAAAATCAGCTGGGCATGGTGGTGCGTGCCTGTAATCCCAGCTATTCAGGAGGCTGAGGCAGGAGAATTGCCTGAACCCAGGAGGCGGAGGTTGCGGTGAGCCGAGATTGCGCCATTGCACTCCAGCCTGGGTAACATGAGTGAAACTCCGTCTCAAAAAAAAAAAAAAGTTCTTAACGTGTAAAAGTTTACTGAATATAAGCTTAGTAGGGGCGTCCATGGTATTCATAACTTTTGTTTACTTTTGTTACCCACTAATTAAACTAATCGAAAGTTTATTGTAATTCAGAATCTATACAGTCTCCACGATCTAGGTGCAGAAGCACTGCCTTTCACATACATAAATGGCAGTGAGCCTGACAGCTTGGCTTTTATGACACTGCGAGCAAACATTTTGGCATTAGCCTGGAAAGCAGATAAGGCCATGTGGCATTTTGTTGAGTGTGCTTGGTCACTTCCCACATCTGTTTGACCTTTACCTTAAGTACGGCTTGTTATCTGCTACTGCTGGTGACATATGTTCCTGAGATATGTTTCTCAAAAGATATGTGTGGCAGTAGGAGGTTGTTTACCAGAGAAATAAATTAAAAGGAGTGCAGTAAAAAGCCTTATCTCGGATTTAATCTTTAAAAGAAGCGAATCGGGAAGCCCTATCTCTACTAAAAATACAAAAAATTAGCCAGGTATGATGGCGCATGCTACTTGGGAGGCTGAGGTAGGAGAATTGCTTGAACCTGGGAGGTGGAGGTTGCAATGAGCCAAGGTCGCACGATTGCATCCAAGCCTGTGCAACAAGAGTGAAACTCCATATATCCAAAGGATTATAAATCATTCTACTATAAGGACACATACACATGAATGTTCATTGCAGCACTGTTTACAATAGCAAAGACCTGGAACCAACCCAAATGCCCATCAATGATAGACTGGACAGGGAAAATGTGGCACATATACAGCATGGAATATTATGCAGCCATCAAAAACAATGAGTCTGTGTCCTTTGTAGGGACATGGATGAAACTGGAAACCATCATTCTCAGCAAACTTATGCAAGAACAGAAAATCAAACACCACATGTTCTCACTCATAGGCGGGTGTTGAACAACGAGAACACATGGACACAGGGAGGGGAGCATGACACACTGGGGTCTGTTGGGGGGAAATAGGGGAGGGAAAGTGGGGGGTGAGGAGTTGGGGAGAGAGAGCATGGGGAGAAATGCCAGATATAGGTGAAGGGGAGGAAGGCAGCAAATCACACTGCCATGTGTGTACCTCTGCAACAGTCTTGCATGTTCTTCACATGTACCTCCAAACCTAAAATGCAATAAATAAATAATTTTTTTTTAAAAAGCAAAGCAAATGCCTTATCCTGTTTTTCCTTTTCAGGTGTGTTTCAATATGCTTCTAAAATTCCATCTTTATTTGTGTTTTTGAGACAGAGTCTCACTCTGTCTCCCAGGCTGGAGTGCAGTGGTGCCATCCTGGCTTACTGCCTCCTGGGTTCAAGCGGTTCTTGTGCCTCAGCCTCTGGAGTAGCTGCAATTACGGGCATGCACCACCATGCCTGGCTAATTTTTGTATTTTTAGTAGAGACATGGTTTTGCCATGCTGGCTAGGCTGGTCTCAAACTCCTGACCTCATGTGATCTGCCTGCCTTAGCCTCCCAAAGTGCTGGGACTGCAGGCATGAACCACTGTGCCCAACCCTAAAATTCCATCTTTAAAAATGTGCATGATTCAGGTATAGGCATGTATGGAATTTTCTACTGTAGAATTCAGAACTGTTTCCTGAGTGATACCTTCATTCAGTTGTTCTGTCATGAATAAGTATTTGGAATTATCTATTTGGGAAGCTCCCATGCACCTAAGGAGGCAAACTCAATCTGAAAGCAAAGATGCTTTTGGTAGTACTCTGGAGGAATGTTCCTGAGAGCTTTTAGCATTCCACGGAATTTGGACCACGGTGGATCTTGGTTGGATCAAGGGGTCGAAATGGGAGCAGAGTCCTTCCATCCCACGCACACACATACCTGCTCACAGGTGTCTTCACACCCCGATTGCTGGACCATTCATGTTATTTGGTGCATAACCTTAATTTTTTTTAAAAAAAATACCTTAGATTATCTCCATATAACATGACTGTTGAGCTGGCTAAGCCTCACTTTTAGTGTAAGGAGAAAGCCTTAGAGGAAGGTTTAAAATTGATGGAGGGTGAATGATCATAAGATATATTTCTCCTCTTGCTTATATAGAAAACGGCTAAATATGTGCCTCTGCTTTGTTCATAGTAATATGAGTCATTTATGATCTTTAAAAGCATATATTGATGAAAGAATTCAGAATGCTAAATAAATGGAAGCTATTCCATGTTCATGGGTAGGGAGATTCAATGTCAAAATGTCAGTTCTTCTGAAGTTCTCTTATAGATTCAGTGCAATCCTAATTAAAATCCCAGTTATTTTGTGGCTATTGACAGATGGATTCTAAAATTTATGTGGAGAGGCAGAAGACTCAGACCAACCAACCTGATGTCGAAGAAGAACAAAGTTGCAGGACTGGCACTACTTGATTTCACGGCTTACTCTAAATCTATAGTAATCAAGACTGTGGTATTGGCAGAACACTAGACAAACACGTCTACTGAACTGAACAGAAAGCTCACAAATAGACCCACACAAATATGGTCAGCTGACCTTTGACAAAGGAACAAAGGCAATACAACAGAGAAAAGATCGTCTTTTTAACAAATCGTGCTAGAACAATCTGACAAACATGCTGAGATAATAATTTAGACACAGACCTTTCACCCTTGACAAAAATTAAGTCAAAATGGATTCTAGACCTAAATGTAAAATATAAAGGTATACAACTCTTAGAATATAATAGCATGAAGAAAAACTTAAGTGACTTTGGATATAGGGGTGACTTTAGATATAACACTGAAGGCACAACTATATGAAGGAAATAAGTGATAAACTGGACTTTATTAAAATTTAGAACTTCTGCTCTGTGAAGGATAATGTCAAGAGAATGAGAAGTTGAGCCACAGTATGGGAGAAAATATTTGTAAAAGAGACATTTGATAAAGCACTATTATCTAAAACATGTAAAGATTTTAAAGTGCTTTACAATCCAACAATAAGAAAATAATCCAGTTAAAACTATCCTTCAGGACCTGTACAGGTACCCCAAAACTTAAAGTATAATAAAAAAAATGGGCAAAGACCTTCACAGAAACCTCACCAAAGAAGATATCTATATATCCATATGGCATATGTGTGTGAAAAGACATTTAGCATCATATATCATTAGAGAATTGGAAATTAAAGCAATGAGATGCTACTGTGTACCTATTAGAATGGACGAACCCCAGAACACTGACAACACCAAATGCTGACAAGGATATGGAGCAACAGGAACTCTCATTCACTGCTGATGGGAATGTGAAATGGTACAGCCACTTTGGGAGACAGTTGGTTAGCTTCTTAGAAAACTAAACACACTCTTAACGTATGATGCAGCAGTTTCTGCCCTTGGTTTTTTCCCCAAAGTAGTTGAAAACTTATACATGCAAAAAAAGCCTGCACATAGATGTTTGTAGAAGTTTTATTCATAATTGCCAAAATGTGGGAGTAAACAAGATATCCTTTAGTAGGCGAATGGACAAACAAAGTGGTACATTCAGGCAATGGAATATTATTCAGCATTAAAAAGAAATGAGTCGTCAAGCCATGAAAAGACATAGATATGCATGTTACTAAGTGAAATGCATATCTATTATTAAGTGCATATTACTAAGTGAAAAGAGTCAATCTGTATGATTCCAACTATAGGAAACAACTATATGAAATTCTGGATAAGGAAAAACTAGGGGGATTGTAAAAAGATTAGTGGTTGCCAGGGGCTGGAGGGAAGGACGGATAAAGAGGTAGTACACACAGAATTTTTAGGGCAGTAAATCTACTCTGTGTGGTACTGTAATGGTGGAATCATGTCATTATGCATTTGTCCATACCTATAGAATGTATAACACCAAGGGTGGACCCCAATGTAACCTGCGGACTTTGATATTGATGTGTCAGTGTAGCTTTGATTGCAACAAATGTACCACTCTGGTGAGGTAGATTGATAGCAGGGATATCAAGAGACATATGATAACTTGCTATACCTTCTACTCAGTTTTGCTGTGGACTTAAAAATTAAGAGATATTAAAAAATTTTAAGCATATAAGGAGACTTCAGTGTCATAAATATTAACTCTGTGTTTGAGTACTCCCAGTCTGTTTCACCTATCGAGTTGAATGATTGAACAGAAATGACCATAAGTAGCAGGAAACAGACTGCCTAAAAAACTTGTGTTTTATAGGTGGGTCTTAGATGGCCTCATCTCCATGTATAATTCAAGCTACAAATAAGAATGGACAAGGCAAGACAGGAAAGTTTCTCATTACAAAAAGATTCTTAGTCTTACCATTATATTCTGTGTATCTGTTCCCAATGTTTGGCATGCAACCAAGAATATTAAATATATGTGTGTATGTAACTTTGGCAATAGGAATATAGGATTTTAAACAACTGTATCTAGCAATTTGGTTAATCTTCTAAATGGCAGGAACAATGAGTATTACATTACTAACCTTGAATACTTGTTTAGTTTTCACCAATACCAGTCTAAGAATCTGTGATAGGCCAGGTGCAGTGGCTCAAGCCTGTAATCCCAACATTTGGGAGGCTGAGGTGGGCGGATCACCCAAGGTTAGGAGTTTGAGACCAGCCTGGCCAACATGGCAAAAACCCATCTCTACCAAAAATACAAAAATTAGCTGGGTGTGGTGTCATGTGCCTGTAATCCCAGCTACTTGGGAGACTGAAGCAAGAGAACTGCTTGAACCTGGGAGGCAGAGGTTGCTGTCAGCCAAGATTGTACCATTGCACTGCAGCCTGGGTGACAGAGAAAGACTCCGTCTAAAAAATAATATTAATAATAATTTGTTATAGTTGGAATTGAAGGATACAAAGGGGTGAAATTTTTTCTTAGTGTCAGTTTCATTGCTGACACTAAGTGTTTAATCAGGCCTTAGATAACCAATTTTGGTAACTTTTGAGTTTGGCCCCATTTGGTCTCTGCTGAGGCCCTGGTTACTGATTCCCAATTACTCTAGCCACAGTCTTAGGGTTTTCCTGTCACTCAAATTGTTTCTTCTTGACATTTTTTTTGGTCATCTTTCTTTTAAAGTCATCTTTTCTACTATCTCCTTGGACTAGTGAAGTTATCATGTTGGAAAATAAAATTATGTCTTCATATTAGGCACTACAGTTGGGACACCCCTGGTGTGGTATCCTAGCTGTTTTGTGTGTCTCAGGTTTGGTTGTTGTTAGTAATTTAAGTAGTTGAGAGAGATTCTGCTCTTTTTGAGAGCACAGACGTATTCTTCAAAAAGTAAGTAAAAAGGCACTCCAAACAGAGGCCCCCACAGTCAGCAGAATATGAAACAGAAGACAGCCCTCAGCACTGCAAATGGTCCCTGCACCTTGCCATTGGCTACCTTCGGTGTCTGACATTTTACATCCCTGTCTATGCCAGGCATCGAGCGAAGGCATCTCATGTACTGACTCTCAGTTCTTACAGTCCTGGGAGACCAGAGTTATTCATGCTCTTTTAATCAATGTGGAGATTTACGTTAAGAAACTTGAAGAAATTCATGCAGCTATTAAATGGCTGAGCTGTGCTTCCTACCAGGGTCCTGTGGAATCCTAGTATATTCTTTTCACAAGGTGCAGCCCTTCAGTAAGTGACATTTATATTTTCCACATAAAATAAAGTTTTCCAAAGGGGATGGAGTTGTTTTGCCTTTGAAACAGCCACCTAAAAAGGTTAGCAGCATCCCAAATGTGTCTGTATTGCAGTGAGCTGTTTCTGAACTTTGCTTCCTCCACAGCTCTTAGCACACAAACTTGCCACTGTCACTCGGTGGTCTCCTCATTGCCCTGAAGAGCTATCAGGGATTGGGGTTATACTCTCAAACTCTTTGAAACCCCACAGCTTCTACCATAACTCTTTATGAAAAGTGGACCTCATTGAATATATCTTGGTTGATGAATTGTACCTCTCTCTCGTTCGTCTTCCAAACTCATGCTGATATAAAAAAAACCAACATAAGAGTGAGCTGCAGCAAATTCATTTCTCCTACTGATAAAACCACGTGCTACTTCCTGTCATCTCAGCTTTCTTGACTGGTTGGGTAAGTTAGAGAAATGCATCACACAAGAGGAAAGTTAGACTTTTAGTGAGGGGGACTAACCACTGGCAAGATTACTTTGCTTTAAAAAGGAAAGAAAGAAGAGCCGTGTCCAGAAAATATTAAGGGAGTTGGCCAACAAGTGGATGATGTTGTCCAGGCTACAGGAAGTATTATTTCCTTCCTCTCACTGCACTTCCAAAGCTCTGTGAAGGCACAGATAAAGGTTTCCTCGTTTTTGCATTGGAAATTTGGATATATCATCTCTCTATTTTGCCAACTGTGATTTGGTCCTCTTCCTCGCCCCTTGCTGCCTAGGCCAGTTCTCTCTGCTTATCTCAGAAGGTATTTGCTAATTGCAAATAGGAATCTCTGCCATTACGCTCTATTTTAGGCAACTGGAAGAAACCGTGGCATTCTTGGCTAGAGTTAGATTTTATGGGATAACAAGATTAAACAAGTATGTAATGTTTTTGTGGAAGAAAATTTAAGAGATTGAAACCATAATTACTTAAAATTGACAATGGAAGAAATGGAGTCCCTCAGAGCTATTGTGGAACTAGGATGGAGAACCAGGCCTTCTGGTGTCAGACAAGTTCTCTTTATAAAGAAGCAGCGGCTTTTCTATTCTAGACATTCAGGCCTCCTAGGCAGGGTGCTTTAGCCCTCCCTGGCTCTACCCACTGGGCATGGGATCCCAGAACAAAGAAGGGTCACTCAGACCCTGCTGTCCAAGTGTGTCTTGTGGGTAAAGGTTTCATTGCATATTCCTTGCAGCAGTCTTTCTATACCTGGCCAGTGGCTCAAGAACACCACCCTTTCTCATTGCTCTATTCATCAGATGTTTACTCAGTGCCTCCTGCATGCCAGGCACTGCAAAAAACAGTTCCCTTTTTTGATCATTAAAAAAATAAAATAGGCCTGGTGCAGTGGCTCATGCCTGCAATCCCAGCACTTTGTGATGCCAAGGTGAGTGGATCACTTGAGGTCAAGAATTTAAGACCAGCCTGGCCAATATAGTAAAACCCTGTCTCTACTAAAAATATGAAAATTAGCTGGGCATGATGGTGCATGCCTGTAATCCCAGCTACTTGGAAGGCTGAGGCAGGAGAATTGCCTGAGCCCGTGAGGTGGTGTTTGCAGTGAGCTGAGATTGCACCATTGCACTCCAGTCTGGGCGACAGAGTGAGACTCTGTCTCAAAGAATGAATGAATGAATGAATGAATGAATGAAGCTAGAAGGCTTATCTCCTTCTTTTTCACTTACATGGTGTACCTATGCGTGTGTGTTTTATACTGATAGAATTCCATGGCCTAGCTCACCTGACTTGAGAGGTGGTGCATTGAGAAAGTGTCATGTCTGCTGTGCCCCATGGGGCTGTGGCCAGCTTGGTATAAGGGAAAGCAATGAGCTGGCAGGAAGGAAGGCTGTGTTTGTATCCCCAGCTTAGGTAGTAAGTGGCTAGGTGATATGGGACAAGCCTTTTCAGTTCCTTACCTATGTTTTCCTTATTAAATTATTTACTTTTTATTTTATTTAAGAGGCAGTCTTGCCCTGTCACCTAGGCTGGAGCACAATGGCACCATCATGGCTTACTGCAGCCTCAACCTCTTGAGCTCAAGTGGTCCTCCTGCCTCAGCCTCCTGAGTAGCTGGGACTACAGGCATGCACCACCACACCTGGCTGATTTTTAAAATTTTGTTGTAGCGACATGGTCTCACTATGTTTCCCAGGCAGGCTGGTCTTGACCTCCTGTTCTTAAGCGATCCTCCTGCCTTGGCCTCCCAAAGTGCTGGGATTACAGGTGTGAGCCACCGCACCTGGGCTCTTTTCTTTTAAGTAAGGGTGTTCTATTTCAGTGAGCTCTGACTTCCTTTCCATATCTGGCTATCTCAAATCCACAAAATTGAGCTCAGATAATCAACCTGGAAGACTGATTTGTCTCACCAAGAAGCATAACAGAATAGAATCCTCTTTTACCATCTTTACAACCCTTGACTTTCTGCCTTTGAACTTATTTTCAAAAGCCCCAGTAAGATGGTCAGTGCGTGTGGAGTGTGGACATCGTGAGACCCGAGGCTCAGGAAGGTGGTGGGTGGTCTACACACAGGCAGCGGTTCAGCCACTGTCTGTCTGTAAGGAAGGATTTTAGATCTTTGTCTGTCCTGTGACGAGTTTGCACCCAGCTGTTTCTGTTCACTGGCTTCCCAAGGGACAACCAGCTTCTGTTGGAGGGACAGCTCACTAGGGTTGGGAGGACAGGCCAATGCCCATAGAAACCTGACAAATTTATCTGGTCCACAGGGGATGGAGCCTTTGACCTTGGCCTCATTAACTGTGTTTTATCCAGCAAGCTACCAGACCAGCAACACTTAAAGGAAAAACAACAGGATTTAGCACCTGCTCCTTTTCTGGAATCACTGCCCCTCTGCCCCCACAAACACACACACAATGTGGGTGTGTAGAAACGTAGCTCCTTGTCTATTTCTTACCTTTAATTCCTAAGAGGTTAAAAATAATTTATTGATCTTTTATGTGTGTATTGGGGTAAAACTAATTTATCCTGTGATCAGAAAATAGGGAGAGATTTTATGAAACACTCCATAATTTCAGCATCTAAATGATGATGTCGTTGTTGTGAAATCATGAGTCCCTTTCAATAATTGCTTCTGAGTCTTCAGCATATTCATGACTTTCTCTTTTGTGTGCCAGAGTCTACAAGCATTACCACTAAAAGCCCTTTTGTTTTTAGCTTTTTGTTTACAGATCTGTTTCCTTCCTCCTTGAAGACAATGTCTGACAACTGGTGTTCAATAACTGTTTTCTTGTATAATGAATGAATGACTGCATTAATAATGTAAATCCTCAGCCTAAATGTACATCCTCAGAGACAGACAATTTTCTTTCTTTTCTTTTCTTTCTTTCTTTCTCTTTCTTTCCTTCCTTCCTTCCTTCCTTCTTTCTTTCTTTTTTTCTTTCTTTCTTTTTCTTTCTTTCTTTCCTTTTCCTTAAGGAATAGAATCTTGCTCTGTTGCCCAGGCTGGAGTGCAGTGGTGCAGTCACAGCTGACCACAGCCTTCAACTGCTGGGCTCAAGGGATCCTTTGACCTTGGCTTCCCTAGTAGCTAGGACTACAAATGTGCACCACCTCACCTCGCTAGATATTTTATTTTTAGGTTTTTTTGTAGAGACAGAGTCTTGTCTATGTTGTCCAGGCTCGTGTCCTACCTCAGCCTCCCAAAGTGCTGGGGTTATAGATGTGAGCCACGACGTCCAGCCTCAGAGAGAATTTTCTATGTTTTCTAAAGTAGCTCCATTCTCAGGAGTCACCATCTCCCAGGTTAGTCTCTTTTATTCCTTCATAACTTTTAGCCCGAAATGAAATTACTTTTCTTGTTTATATGCTTGTGTGTTTACACATATATATTTTTTCTTTCCATTATTAAGTAAGATTTAGGGCATGGAGACATTGAATACTCTGCTTTCCTAACATCTGTAACTGGTTGTTCATGGGATAAATGAATCTCCAATCTGCAGCTGAACTTCTGGAAATAGCAAAACTCATTCAGAATGAGTTTGGGAGCATGCAGTAGCAATTAAGATGAATAATGTCTTTGGGAAGACACAATACCAAGTAAAGTAATGGAGAAATAGTTCTGTGCTTTTTCACACGTGACTCAAACCTGTTTCAGAGGCATTTTCAAACAAAAATATTCAGTCATATTTGAGCAGTGCAATTCTGTGTTTCTCTGAGGTATTTATAGAGTAATATTCATTTGACAGTGTCAATGTTTATATTTTTAAAAATTGTAGTAAAATTTATATGCAACAAAATGCACTCATCTTAGGTTTACAATTCAAGGAGTTTTATCGAATGAACACAGCTTATATACCTAACATTCTGATCAAGATGAAACACATTTCCCTTACCCCAGAAAATTCTCTGGTATCTTTATTCACGCAGTTCCCGCCCTCAGTAAACAGCCACTGATCTGCTTTAGATCACTGTGAATTAGTTTTACCTGTGAGTCAACTTCATCTCAGTGGAATTAGATGTGTTTATTGTGTTAGGGTTCTTTCACTTATTGTAAAGGTTTTTAGGTTCATGCACAGTGTTGCACATCAGTAGTTCATTCCTGTGTATTGCCAAGTGTAAATGTATTACATATTATATATTATAATTATATTGTAGTAAATGACATAATATATACATATAACACTGTTCATCAATACTCCCATTGATGTGCATTTCAATGGGTTCCAGCTTTTGACTACTAAAAATAAAGCATTGATGAACTTTCTTACAATGCATCAGAGTGGGGATGTGGCTAGGTCATGGAATAAGTGTATGTTTAACTTGATAAGAAACCACTGCTTTCTTATAAAGAAAGAGGAGAGTTCCAATTGCACCATCTCCTTACTGGTGACTGGCATAATCAATCTGTTTAACTTTAGCCCTTCCAGTGGGTGCATAGTATCTCACTGTCTTTTTTTTCAGAGTTATAATTTGCATAGAGTAAACTTCACCCTTTTTAGTGTACAGTTCTGCAGGTTTTGACAAATGCATGCAATCATGAAACACAACCCTGGTCAAGCTACAGAACCCTTCTGTCAGCCCCCAAGTTCTCCCATGTCCCTTTTCAGTCATCCCCATGCCACCTTGAGCACTTGGCAACTCTGTTTTCTCCCCCTATAATTTTGCCTAGTTCTGGCCTACCAGGATTTATCAGCTGTATATATTTTTAATTTCATCAGTCATATATGTTTATAAATTTAAATATCAAGACCAGTTCTACAAGGTTTATAATGAAGAACAGGAGACACTTCTTAACTCCTCTTGAGTTCTGAGGAGTTTCAACTTTTTCATAAGTCTTTCAACTCTTTCAGCTGATTTTGGTGGCATAAATCTCTTCATTTCTAAACTCACTTCTTGCTTTGAAAGGTAAGGATTTCACTGTCCACCAGCCATACAGATACTCATGAATCCCTCATAGAAAAGCAAATATAGGTATATCCTAATGTGGTTTTTGTTTGTTTGCTTTTGAGACTGAGTCTCACTCTGTCTCCCAGGCTGGAGTGCAATGGCATGATCTCAGCTCACTGCAACCTCCACCTCCCAGGCTCAGGCGATTCTCCTGCCTCTGCCTCCTCAGTTTTTTTTTTTTTTTCTTTTTTAACAGGCTTTGGATTATTATGTCTATGTAGCGTAAGCAGCAGAGGCTGTGGGATTTACTTTGATTACACTTCCTTTCTTGAATAATATATGTTTCTAGAGCTAATTCTTTTTTTCTTTGTTCTCTGTGGACATACTTCTGTTTCATACACAGGGCTGCTGACAGAAGTGTTGACATACCTTTTAATATGTTCAGACAAGTAAGATTATTTCTCAGTTTCTTTTTTTTCTTGGATTCATTTTTCATGGGACCGTCTGTCCCTTGCCTTGTTTGGGACTGGTTGTGCTTTCCTGGTGACGTCTCTCTTCTTCTGAGAGCTCCCTTTATCAACTGTCTCATAAATAGGGCAGAAAAATAGGAGCTAACTAGGTAATTCAACAGAGCTAGGGGTAGTATGTATTTGGAGTATATAAATTAATACCTATTATTTTGACTGATCCACCTGTATAAAATATCATAAATTCACGTGGATACCTTCAACTGCAATCCAGTAGCACAGGGTTTATTCTAGTTTTTTCCTTCTGGGGCTTATAACTCCCTTCTATAACAGTAAGAAACCTAGCTTCCCCTATTTTTAATAGATTTAGTTATTTGATCAGCTCCTTAGTATGTAACTGATCACTAACCCTTATTAGCATGCTGTCTTCCATGGGAACACCCCCCTCACCTAGTTCTTGCTCTGATATCTGAGGCCAGTGCTCCACCCCCAAGTCCTATGTGCAAGTACCCTCTTGCCTCACTTAGGCTCTGACACGCCATCTGTTCCCTTACACGGATGCCCACCTCATTCTCTGCCATGCCAGTCCGGACCCCTCTGGGGATGTGCAGCCCTCCTCCACTGCAAATGCCCAAGTCACCCTGCCTCACCCCATGGCTCAGGACTCAGCTGCCCAGGAGGGAGGACAGAAGGGCCAAGATCCATCTCCTGATTCTGTCCTGATTCCCATTTCCCAAGGTTTTCCTTTCTTCAATCTTCCTATACCAAAGAATACTCTCCTCCTGTTTGCTTAAGCCCAAGATACAAATACCTTTGAGAATTTGCCTTTCCTGCCCCATTCATGGCCATCTCCAGCAAAATCATGAGCAACTCCTGTTGATTCATGTATATCATGCGTCCTGGTGCTGTGGCTCACGCCTATAATACCAGCACTTTGGGAGGTCTAGGCAGGCGAACCGCTTGAGCCAAGGAGTCTGAGACCAGCCTGTCAACGTGGGGAGATGCTGTCTCTACAAAAAATGCAAACATCAGATGGGTGTGGTGGCATGTGCTGTGAGGGGTGGCGGGGGGAGCTAAGGTGGGATCTATTGAGCCAAGGTGGCGAGGTTGCAGTGAGCCAGGATTGCGCCACTGCGCTCCAGCCTGGGTGACAGAGTGAGACCCTGCCACAAGGAAAAAACAAAAATTAAAATAAAAAATCTCACAAATATATACGTGTGTGTGTATATATATATATATATATATATATATATATATATCTTGCATTTTTTTTCATCCCTCCTCTTCTTCACTGCACCCACCACTCCTCTCTGGTGTTCCTCTTTTTTTTTCATTCTTTTTTTGAGATAAAGTCTTTCTCTGTCACCCAGGCGGGAGTACAGTGGCACAATATCTGCTCACTGCAACCTCCACCTCCCAGGTTCAAGCAATTTTCCTGCCTCAGCCTCCCAAGTAGCTGAGATTACAGGTGACCACCACCACACCTGGCTAATTTTTATATTTTCGTAGAGATGGGGTTTCATCGTGTTGGCCAGGCTGGTCTCGAACTCCTGACCTCATGATCTGCCTGTCTTGGCCTCTCAAAGTGCTGGGATTACAAGCATGAGCCACTGCACCCGGCCTGGTATTCCTCTTTCTACTACACCTCACATCCTACAATACATTCCCATATAGCAGCAAGGATGCTCTTAAAAGCTTAAGGTGGCCAGGCACAGTGGCTCACGCCTGTAATCCCAGCACTTTGGGAGGCTGACGTGGGCAGATCAGTTGAGGTCAGGATTTCAAGACCAGCCTCCCCAACCAGGCAAAACCCTGTCTCTGCTTAAAATACAAAAAATTAGCTGGGCATGGTGGCACACCTCTCTAATCCCAGTTACTTAGGAGGATGAAGCATGAGAATTGCTTGAATTTGGGTGGAGGAGGTTGCAGTAAGCCAAGATTGTACCACTGCACTCCAGCCTGGGTGACAGAGCAAGACTGTCTTAAAAAAAAAAAGAAGCATAAGACATGATGACATTTGAAACCCTCCAATGCTTCCTGCTGTACTTAGAATAAAACTTGAATTTCTCCATGGCTTATAATACCTATGTCTGGTAATTAATCTTGGCTACACATCAGCATCACCAGGGGACCCTTATAGAAGCATTAAGTCTGGGCCTTACCCCGATCCAGTTAAATCAGAATATTTGGTGGTATAGCCTAGGTATCAGTATTTGTAAAAGTTCCCTGGTGGGTCTCATGGATGCCCAGGGTTGAGAACTATGCCTCCTCTACCTTCTTATTGCCTCTCCTCACTTCAGTCTCTTGCACTGAACTCTGGTAATGAGAGTTTTCTTCTCTCTTTGAAGTCAGCTTACTCTTTCCTTATAGCTTCCTCACTTGATTTGTTTCTGTCCGCAAGTTTCTTTGCCCAGCTCTGTTAATGTCTCATTTCTTTTAGCTTCTTAGGGTAATCTGTCCTTGATCACCATATCTAAAATAATGTTCCATGATATAACCATTGTCTGCCATGTTACTTTCCTTGCCCACTTTTCACTTCTTCCTCTTAGCACTGTCATTATCTCAACTCACGTTTTTTTTGTTTGTTTGTTTTTATTTTTTGTTTTAGACAGAGTATCACTCTGTCGCCAGGCTGGAGTGCAGTGGCACAATCTCAGCTCACTGCAACCTCCACCTTCTGGGTTCAAGTGATTCTTCTGCCTCAGCTTCCCAAGTAGCTGGGACTACAGGCGTATGCCCCCACACCCAGCTAATTTTTGTATTTTTAGTAGAGACGGTGTTTCAACATGTTGGCCAGGATGGTCTAGATCTCTTGACCTCATGATCTGCCTGCCTCAGCCTCCCAAAATGCTGGGATTACAGGCATGAGCCACCGTATCCAACCACCTGTGTGTATTTTAACATTAGAGTATAATCTTTATGAGAACTCTTGCTTTCCACTACATCATGGTTCTTAATTAGTGCTTAATAAAGATTTGTAGAATGTCTGCATGTAGTGAGGAGAAGAATCAGGTAAGGAATCTGTTGAACAGAAAGTGTGTAAGAGCCAGAGAGACATTTGGATAGGTGAAGTGAAATGGAGCAGGTAAGAGTTCTGACTGATGGAGATTACTTGAGAAGCCAGATATAAAGTAAGTAATTTTGACAGTGGAATAAGCAACTCTCTGTTATTTTCAATTGGAGAGGACAGATTTTTATTCTGGATTAGAGCAGTCCCAAGAAAGCAGAAATCACTCGTGAACCTCACGAAAGAGCATCCCTCAGCATAGAATAAGTTGGTGTTCGCCATGGTTACTATGAACTTGGTTTTTGCAACTGTCATTTCCCCTAAATGTAGGCAAGGGTAGCCCTCTGGACTCAGTATCCTCTTACCACCCCCTTTATTTTAGTAGTATAATAACTTTAGAAAGCATCTGAGATCCTGCTGACCAGTTCACACTACCCATTGATTGCAGCTATTGATATGCCCATTGCTACCTCTTGGCATGATGCCTTCTTAAGCCTAATAGCATGCTATATTTAATTATAATCGTCTTACTGTAAACACATGGGATTAACTGGAAAACTTCATTCTTGCTTGTATGACAACCCAGGTTTGTAATGTGGAAATGAGCAAACATACTCGTGAACTATTACCATATTCTGTACAGTTATTAAAATTGAATTTATGGAGTCCTGACAGTATATGCTTAAAACTCCAGAGATAGATCTGTTCTCTTATACCTGATGCAAGGAAAATGAACATTCACATTTACAAATTCAGCATGATAATTTTGTGTCTTTAGATAGGGCACATACACACACCACAATTCTAGAGAAGACATAGGAAATTAAAAAACGTGTTTTCATCAATGACAGGTTTAGGAAGCATAATTCTGTGATGAATGGCTGTGCAAAATACTATTTACAGAAGTACAGATAAATTCTTCTGTGAAAGGGGAATGAAGTTTGTACTATGACAACTTGGCTTTATAGGGCATAGAATGATGAAAACTGCTTGGAAAAGATGAATATCTTGTTTCTCAGCCTGCCCCACTCCCGCTTTGCCCTTGTCCCAGGGTGAAGTTGAAGCCATTTATTCATGCAAAAGCCATTTTCATGTTTTCACAGAACCAAGCAAGTATATACAGATAGGTGCACACTTGGGGGCAATGCTTAGCTTAGCTTAGTGTCCTTCTTATTTCCAAATCTCTTACACCTTGGCATTCTAAATTGGGGGAAGTATTTCCTGTTTCAGCGTCTTTTTGTCTTTTTGATGCAAACCACAATTTCACAGCATAGTACCCCACACCTCCCTGTAAAATGTAGCAAACCCTTTCAATGTCTGAATGCCACAGTTAGAATATTTGTGAAATATTACTTGTACATTATTTGTGAAAATATTATAGAATATACACCCAAAGAAGGTAAATCCAGTTTTTTGCCTGTAAGATGTACAAAATAGAGCATGTGTCTATTTTCTGGTTGATTTCACGTAGAACAAATTACAAGAGAGTTCTAGGATCCTATTGGCAGATGCCTGAAGTTTTAATTACAGTTTGCATCTTACTCATTGTGTGTATAGGGTTACCTTATACGTGTGCCATTGCTTTCAGTGCAAAAAAAGCAGTTACTTTTGCACCAGCCCAATACCACGAGGCTTACCTGGGCAAGATGACCACATCGATGCTTGTTGATGGGCATGGGGAATGAGAGAAATTATTACAGTGAACTTTGTATAGTAGGTGTTCAGCAAATACTTAATATAAAAATCTGTTAATGGACAGATTAAATTGTATACTCTCTCTACAAGATAGAGGGTTGGAAAACATCTGTAGGGGTGTGTGCCTTTATTGGAATTTTAAAAACAAACTTAAAGCCTTTACCTAAAGCCTCAGCAAGCAAACAGATAAGGTCTTTTTATTGAGGGGGGTTGCTTTTAGCATTACCCAGAATTGCACACAATTTCGTTTTATTCTTTCATTATTTTGATTATTTTTGAAGTGCAAATATTTGTCTTCAGAAGGTTTGCTAGTTCAATTTAAAATTGTTCCAGAATTGCGGTTCTTAACCTGGGAACTCAGAAGAGTTACAGCAAATATAAATTATTTAATATCTGTTTTAATAGCATAAGGTGACATATAGAAAGCATGTATACAATGAAAGTTCATATATATTCATGCAAAAACATTTACTAAATGACTGTAAGGTATTAAGGTGATAAGAAACGGGCTGTCTTGGTTTTTTATTGTTGTTCTGTTCTTCCTCCCATGGAGTAGAGATGAGGCTAGGTTCTAAGTGAATTTTAATCCAATTGTTATTAAGAGAATGCAGCTCTGAAATACAGTTCAATTATTATTGTGTAACAAACTAAAACATTCATCTTCTAACATACTATCTGTTGTCTCTATTAATTGTTGCATTCCAGTATCAATTGTTGCATTCCAGTATTGCTAATAGAACACGAGAATGTATATTGCTAATACCTTTATGATATCCCAGAAAACATAAAATATTTTGTGTTCTCTTTTGCTCTGACAGGTTGGTACAGAGGATATACTCTCCAAAATAAATCTAAAAAGGTATGACGTATCATCCACTTTTTATTTCATTTGAAATCTGTCTGCTAGTTTTGTATTGTGCTATCCAATTCGCTCCTCTGGCCTCTGCTGTCTCTAGACCTAGTTTGCTTTCTCTTTGATGGCTCTTCCTTGGATTTGAAAGCAAATTCTTTGACCTCGGTGCTTAAATTTAATAGTGTAAACCCCACTGACTGTATTTCTCACCAGCCAATTCAAGGAGAAAGTCCTGGAAGACTTCTTGCTTCCTGTCCCTCAAATTAAGCAAGTTGGAAACACATTCATTGCTCTAGTGGGATCTCTGTTTCCGGGAGGGATGGACGGATGCTTCTCCCTTCATCCTTTACTTCCAATGCTGAAATTCCAAACTAAAGTATCTCCCCATTTCCACGTGATCCTTTCCTTCATTGTACATTGGATAAACAAGAGTGGTTTTCATACTGTGAGCCTCATACCCCAATAATACATTATGAAATCAATATGGCGGATTAGAGCCAATTTTTTTTCTAAAAAATGAAACCAAAAAGTAGAGAACATAAGATGCAATGGTAAGTATTGTTTCATGAAACTTTTGTTATATATATATACTTTTATTTGTTGTTTTTATTATATTTTGTGTATTTCATATGTAATACCGGTTGCCATAAAAATTAGTGTTCACCAGAGGCACAGTTTGAAAAATACTGACCTAAATGGTTCCTTCTGCCAGTGCCAAAACTCCTAATCGTCAGGCTAAAGAGACTCTATTAATTATGTTAATATCCCCCTAAGTTTCTTTTAGGTCTTGTCAGCACTGTTCCTTTGACACTGCTCGCTGGGGCAGCATGACATGTCAGCAGTTTCTTTTGAAAATGCAGAGTTGATAGGGCCTTATTATTTCACAATTAGTTCACATGCCAAATAGCAAATTAGGAAAGAGATAAGGGAAACGTTTTAGAATTTATCAAAAGAGGAGTGAAAAAAGAAAGCCAGACCCACAGTTCTTACTCTTCACAGACAGCAGGAGAAAGATCGTGCACCACGGGCCGATGTTACACACCCAACTCTCCAAAGGGTATGGGGCCCAGGAAGACACCGTTCTACGTGGTATCGTTCATAAAACACCAGGACTGCTTCTGCATTGCTGATGCTTAAATCACACTCAGCATTTGCACATGTATGTGTACACATACACATTTTGTTAACTTTGACAGCTTACGAATCTAGCAAAATAAAGGAATGTTTGCTTTTAATGTATCTCCTACAATTTTGGTCCTTTTTTCTCTCCCCAAACCAGAAAATGAATTTTTCTACCCACAGTTAGATTCATATACCACATGTCTTTATTTCAAACCAAATTATTTTAATTTAATCTCTTACTGACTTCAGTTTCTTTGGGCCATCAAATAGGGGTCAAGAGTGTAGTCATGGCAGAGTGAATGAGAGCATGATAGAATTAGAGTGAAAACCTTTCTTCTGGGATCCTCAGTGACACAGAGTACTTGACTATGGCCACTCCTGCTTTTTAGCCCTATTGGTGTTCATTTTACTCATAGTTATGGAAGTGGTAGTTATTTCAAAGCACAATTAGAGTTAGCAGCTTTGATGTTCTGCATTTGTTAAACAGTAAGAATACTTATGTCAGTTCCCAATTCTTTTTTTTTTTAATGTTAATTTAAAAGCATTAAACAAAAAGCCATTCTCAAAATTATGTGATGAACTTAAGGAACAAACAAAATCCTTGATTTTTCACTGGGAAATGTCAATTATGTTCAACCAAGGTCCTAGATCAGGTCTTCCTTTTCATAGACTCTGCAGTATGTAAGGATCATTTTAAACATGGAAGACCTTACTTTCTGAAGCATCCTATGATATTCTAATACAGTCGTTTCTCATTTCCACAGGGGTTTGGTTCCAGGACCCCCACAATAACAAAATCCATGGATGCTCAAGTCCCTGACATAAAATGGCAAAGTATTGGCATATAACCTCTGTGCATCCTCCCGTGTACTTTAAATCATGTCTAGATTACGTGTAATACCTAATACAATGTAAATGCTATGTAATTATGCTGTATTGTTTAGGGAATAATGACAAGGAAATAAACCTCCTTTTACTGTTTTTCCCCTGTATTTTCCACCATCAGTTGGTTGAACCTATGATATGGAGGGCCTGGTGCATATAAAAATCAATCCAGCTAATAGTGCCATTGTTGTCAGCTTTGAACAGTAGATAGGGTGCCCCACTGGGAGCTAAATGATACATTCTGGATGTTTTTAATTTTTTCATGTTCATTAAAGAGTTCTTAAAACCTTTGAGCTTAAAATCTCACCCTTTAGAAGAAATCTTTCAGTAAGAGTTTCTCTTTGTTCTCTTGATAAGTAAAGGAAAACTTTGTAATTCAATGGAATTGATGATTGTTTTAAGTTAAAATATCCTTCTTGTGGAGAGATCCAGGGAAAATATGGGAATTCAAAATCAGTTGCCATGAATTCTGCTCTGCTTTTGACACCCTTTCATTAAGAGATCAGCTCATTAAAAATGCTCTTCTAATGCCTAAAAACAATAAATAATCCCTCATTTCTCCGTCTGTAGGGGGAGGAGCTACTTGAAAGGCCTATTGATTTAATGGAAATTCTTGGTGTCATTTATAAGCTGACCCAGCCATTTAGAGTGATGATGAAAGGAGCCAGTGGTTTTACAAATTGAAGAAGCCAAGTGCTTTTCTGAAACTGATTATTGATCCTGGTGGAATTGTGGGAGTGTGGATAAGGCCAACATCTAGAAAATCATTAGTGTATTTTTCCACTCAAGTGAGTGGGTTGCATTGAGGAAGGAAAAGCAGAATTGAGAGCTAGGCTGTAAATCAGAAACACATGACCTAGGTTTACTCTGACTTTCTGTATATATCCTTTATGTTCTGTAAGCATCAGGTTTACCAGAGCAATTCTATGACTGTAAATGGCCAGGTGTCATCATGGAAGGGTGAAACCTACAGATGACAGAGTGGCAATATAACGAATATACACATGCATGTATACATACATACATGCATACATACATACATACATACATATATATTTGAGATAGGATCTTGGTCTGTTGCCCAGACTGGTGTACAGTGGCGTAATCATGGTTCACTGAAGCCTTGGCCTCCGGGGCTCAAGCAGTCCTCCTCTCTTAGCCTCCAGTGTAGCTGGGACCATTGGCATGTGCCACCATGCTGTGCTAATTTTTTTTTAGGTTTTTTGTAGAGATGGTGTCTCAGTTTGTTTCCCAGGCTGGTCTTGAACTCTTGGGCTCAAGCGATCCTCTTGTCTTGGCCTCCTAAAGTGCTAGAATTACAGGCATGATCCACTGTGCCCTGCCTTAAATATTCTCTTAATATGAAAATCATCATGTCTGAACACCCAGTATAAAGTATCTGCTTATGATCTGCTTAGATGCCACAAAATTCATCAGTATGCATTTATTTTTTCTGAATACGTCTATCTGGAATGTTTTCCACTTATTAGGAAGGACTCGACACCAGGTTGTGAATGCATGAAAATTTTAATTGGTCCTTTACCTTCTAATTTGAAAAACCTTCAGCAAGGATGTTCCTTTGTAGTAGCAATGTTACATTCTACTTTTGACTTCCAGATATGGATCCTCGTAACTAAGCAGTTCATCCCTACCCAGCACCCCACCACCGCCCCTGCTTTTTTATGAGTTTTAAACTTTTTATGGTGGTAAAAATATATATAACATAAAATTTACCATCTTAACCATTTTTAAGTGTGCATTTCAGTGACACTAAGTACATTCTCATTGTTGTACAACCATCAACGCCATCCATCTCCAGAAGTGTTTCATCTTTCCAAACTAAAATTCTGTCCCCTTTAGATACTAACTACCCATTGTCCCTCCCCCAAGTCCCTATGAAGCCCCATTGTACTTTCTGTCTTTATGAATTTGACTACTCCAGGTATAAGTGGAGCCATACAGTATTTGTCCTTTGTGACTGGCTTATTCCCAACATCCCAGTTTGGGTTCCCACAGACATGATAGTCGACAAATCATTTACCGTGGTGCAGTGGCACAGCAGGCAGAAGAAACACCCAGAGTTCCTTAGGGATCCTAGGGACAGGCCTAGAGTTTCAGAACTGCAGAAATCAGGCCCCAGAGGAATCACACACACATTTAATTTCTGTTTTCAATTATTCGAACCGTTTTCCAAAATGCTTCCGAATTCCACCCCCATAGTGAAAGAGGTCATTGTCACCTTGCGTCTGTGTGTGTTCTTGGTCTCATCAGTAACAGGATTGGAATCAAGCTTTCTCACTCACATGCCCCACGTCTGCCTCCTCCTTAAAGCGAGGAGGAGAAGGAATGCACTTTTTATTTTGGGGCTTTGTGTCTGGTGGGAAAGCACGTGCAGGATCTACTCTGTCATCACCAATGCAAGGAGCAGCTTAATCTCAAATGTTCTTGCTGTTTCCTGTTTTACTGGCAAAGGATTAAAAGAGAAAAAGCAAAGTATTGTACAGACAAATATAGCACATGCAACTGGACACAAGAACAACCCCGTCAATGTTCACTGGTTTCCTGTCTGAGTGGAGTAAGGATCAATGGGTATATATGCTTCCGTCCCACCTTTATGATCAGCCAACCCTGACATGTCATGTTCATGGAGTTCACACCAACTCTTCCAGGAGTAGGGCTGGGAAGCAATTCGCCAGCAATGCCAACTATAAGTTGCATATAAGTTACCATGAAACAGAGCAGCAGCGCCATCTCCAGAAGGCATCTCCTCTGTCTGTACATGAGCATATCACACAGTAAACAGCGGAAGCTTTGACATGCATAAGAACAGTGACATCTGGGACTTGCTTTCTGTTGGTTAGATCTGATCCTCCGTTCTCCGATTGTTACCCATCAGTTTCTCCTCTTTCTCTTAGATCTTTCCATGCCTAAGTCTTCCCCAGGGGCAGTGTTGCAATACTGATATAGAATTGCCTCTTAGGGATATAGAATGGAGAGCAGTTTGAGACTGTGAGGTGCTAAAAAATAACCAGGTAACTAATACTCATTGATTTTTGAGTGCATTTGGTTTAAGTGGGAGTGCTGAGAGGAATTACTTTAGAAAAATTACTATGTAGTTGACTCCTGAAAAATGTGGATTTGAACTGTACAGCACTTACACATGGATTTTATTTTTTAGCCAAATGCAGATCAAAGTTACAATATGCTTGGGACATGACACCTGTGTAAAAGTACATGCGGGTTGTACGGGGCTGCGTGCCACACTCAAGAATGTGTGGATTTGGGTATATGCTCTGTGGAAGGGAGTTCCTGGAACCAATCCCTTACGTATTCTGAGTGATGACTTATTTTATGGGCTACTAAATCCTGCATAGCTTCCACGTCACCCCTTATGTGAAACCCTTACGGGAAGCATCTCATGGCAAGTAGCATCTGAGGGGTTTAGGAGCTCACAGTTACACTCTTTCCCATTATGGTATCTCTGAGCTGACACAGCATGTTTGTCTCTTCATTCACAAAATATCCTATGCTCTCTGAACCCAAATTTTAATTTCTACTATTTGGTGTTTCCACCATGCTTTTGTTGAGGTAGCCAGTCAACATCAGTGAAGTCCTACAAACCTGATGTCAGGAATTTAGCTATTGCCCAGGTATTCTCATTCATTCTTACTGTCATTCATTATCTTTACTTTGTGCTAAGGTGGTTTTTTGTTTTTGTTTTGTTTTGTTTTTATGGCCATCTAACCAAAGTTCTTCTCTCTGTAGGGCATTTTCCCTGAAACGTATATCCATTTGAAAGAGGCAACTGTGGAAGACCTGGGGTAAGTTCCAACCTAGGAAGACTCTCAGAAATGATGAAGATGTAAGATTATCATTAATGATCATCTTAAGACATTAGTGCCTTATGTATGTTAATAGTTTTCTTATCTCAGGCCGGGCACGGTGACTCACGCCTGTAATCCCAGCACTTTGGGAGGCCGAGGTGAGCAGATCATTTGAGGTCAGGAGTTCAAAACCAGTCTGGCCAACATGGTGAAACCCCATCTCTACTAAAAATACAAATATTAGCCAGGGATGGTGGTGGGTGCCTATAATACCAGCTACTGGGGAGGCTGAGGCAGGAGAATTGCCTGAACCTAGGAGGTAGAGCTTGCAGTAAGCTGAGATTGCACCACTAGACTCCAGCCTGGGTGACAGAGTGAGACTCTGTCTAAAAAAAAAAAAAAAAAAAAATTTCTCATCAGTTCTATGAGAGATAAATGAAGAAAAACTTTTAATTGATATAATTCCTTCCTCTGTCTTCTCTTTCTATAATTGTTCCTCCTTTGCATTACTTTTCCAGAATACTAAAAGCAGAAGTAGTAAACCAAGGGTTTTTGCCTGTATATTATATTTATTACCTGTTCACTGATTTTGTGTATGTTTGTGTGTGTGTTTGCACACATGAACATTTGGTACTCTGCCTGATAAGATCTGAGAAGCCCCCACTTTAGGATCTTTGAAAGATAGATGATTAAGTGACAGCCTGCACTTACCGGCTCTGAGCCTTGGATGAATCATTTAGCCTGAAGTGTATTTTGGATTTTTCACAGCATATTAGGGGAAAACAATCTGGCCCTACTTTGATCATGAGCTTGTCATGAGATTCGAATGAGGCAACGTATGCACATGTGTTCTGCAGACACTATCTGCTACATTTTGGGTCTTCATGTTTCTTGCCCACCTCATTTGTCCTGGGAAGTACTGCCTCTGTGGCAGCTAAGAAGAGTGAGCTGTTTAGTCTCATTGGGAGAGAGAGGTCACTTAGGTGGTAGTGAGTCTCTGGACAGGAGAGTTCTGGAGACAGTAAGGAGAGGCTGGAGTAGGACTGGGACCCTGGGGCTGATAGAGTGGGGCTGAGGAGAGAATGGACAGCTGGGTCACAGGGACACGCAGCCTCGCAGCTAGAAAGAGCGTTCCCACCATAGTTCAGCACCATCATTTCTTTTCTTTACTTTTTTTTTTTTTTTTGAGTATGGGCAAGCTTTATTATATATGAAGTTGATTTCATAAAGTTAGAATGGCAATTTCATTTAAAATTAACTCATTAAAAAGTGTAACTGTCACGATATAGATATGTTTTCCAAAACTCCAAAAGGTAGTGAGACTGGTACAGAAATTGTTACTCATCTTTGGACTGATACAACAACAGAATTGATGAACCTGGTTCTCAGACAAGCATGTACCACTTGCTGCTGTGCTGTAGGGAGGAGAGGATGCTATTAACACAGGCATTACTGATGCAGTGACTCATGGATAGTTGCTCCGTATTAACACTGCTAAAATTAAGTTCACATGTTTTACTTCGTGTGGGCACCGATGCTCCTGTCTTTTTGTTTTTTGAGTAATAGCTTTCAAGGTGTTGCCTCATACCCACTCATTGCAAAATGCATCACAGATGGGAAGTTAAGCCTCTTCACAAAGCACACCCCTGCAAACTCATAGGCAGTATGCATCAGTGGTCTGTAACTGATCTCTGATAATATGGTGACACCATTTTTTTAGAACATAATTTTCTTGATTCTACAAGAAGTGACAGGATAGGAAAACTCGTAGTTAAGTGAGAACAGTCTTGTTACAGAACGGTTATCTCCCAGGTGTATGTTGCCAATTCTGGTTTCCGTGTTGTTATCGAAGGGCCTTATTTTCATTCTGACTAATAACCAGTCATCAGAACACATTCAAACTGTTGCTGGGTCAAGTCCCAAAGAATCCCAAACAGTAAAAAAAAAAAAGGAGGAAGGACCCGCCTACAAACACAGAGGTCTTTGTCGCTCCAGACTCCTAGACACAGCACAGGGAACAAGAAATGGCAGCACTATCATTTCATAGACAAGTGGCCAAGATGTCCTCAAAGCCATACAGCTCTTTGGTGGCAAAACCAAGAGCAAAAACCAGGTCTCCTGCCCTGCTGGAGAAGTCCTCTTTCCACTGGGCCATGGGCACCCTGCACTGCCACCAGCCATGTTACTGGAAATGCAGGTGGGGAGGCACATTCACACCCATTAGGGTTGTACAGCATGCTCGTTACATTTGCAATTCAAATAGTAATTTTTCATGGTAAGCATTTCCCAGATATTTCATAAGCTACACTAATTCTAAAGAAATCTTCTTACTTTACCAGAAATTCAAACTTAACTGGGCCTCCTGTATTCCTCCTCATTAAGTCTGGCAGCCCTACCGCCAATTCCCATTTGTTTGCTTGCTCTTGCTTTCTCCCTTTTTCTTTTTACTAGTCATAAAAATGCCAGAGAGGATTTATGTGAATAAATGTAGTACCTACCTTTATGTGAGTCTTCTGTGAATAAGCGAGGAGTTTGTTAAGTGTACGTTTTCTATGTTGTGAAACTGCAGATAAGAAGAAAACATGGGACTATTCCAGAAAGGGGTGCTGCCTCTGCATCCCCAACTTCCACCCTGGCCCCTGCCCTAAGCAGGTCCTGGGTGGAGTCACAGCCCCAGGACACTTGTGCCACACATACCTCCCCACACAGCCTCCCAAATGAAACAGCTGTTTGGTGGAACCAGCTAAAATGCTGCATATTTTGCTTCCATCTGAGAATTGCTGAAGCCAGCCTGGCTCAGTAATTGAGCCTCCTAGAGAAATCCAAATTGGGGAGGTCGAGTTTGGGATTCAGTTGTAGGAACTGAGCCTATTTTGAGGACTGTGCTGTCTTGTTCTCCTCCTCCTCGCCCAGATGCTTGGATGTGATAAAGACCCCTACACAACTCCTGACCCCATGCCCAAATAGCTTTCTTCTCATCCTTGTGTGTTAAGGAGTCTGATCCCTATCAAGTAAAGCAGTGCCAGTCAGCCTAGGGTAATGTGACCCTCGTTTGGTTCTTTGTAGGCAGCACGAAACCGTGATTCCTGGTGAGCTCCCCCTGGTGCAGGAGCTTACTTCCACTCTGCGAGAATGGGCTGTCATCTGGCGAAAGCTCTATGTGGTGAGTTTCCCCTTGAGGCTTGGAGCCCCAGGGTCACTCTGGATCCTCAGCCCGTAGGTCCTTTGCCGGGTGTTGGCCCCTTATTGGCTGACTTCATGGAGTGGGATGCATCTTCCCTGGACCACACAAAGGCTGATAAACAGGAGATTCTCATTTCCCCGGATCTGGGTCATTGGTAGCGGGTAGTGGAGTAAGTGGGCATAATCATTCTAGCAGTCTTTTCTCAAGTGACAAACATGCTGATTGTGAAAGTACTAATGATAATCATCACTGCAAACACTTATGTAGTGTTTCCTAAGTGCCAGAAACTATGAATCCTCACAACATTTCTATAACGTAGGTGCAATTATTGTTATCAATTTGTTAATAAGGAACCTGAGTCATGGTCTTAGCTTCTTCATGTATGCCACTAGACTGAAATTTGTCAGTATTTTAGGGTTCAGCCACATGAGGATGACATTCTTTACCTTGTCTCATGTACCTTACAGACTCAGAAACTTGAATAGTGTTAAGTTGTGGTCTGAGAATTGCCTTTTTTGGGCAGACTCACAGTATTCTTTCTCCCAATGCTATTTGACCTCAGAATGCTAATACAGTGTGTCAGTTCACAGGGAAATTATGAGGAACCAGTGCATCCTCTCCATGATAAACAATAAGCACAAGTTATACACAGGAATCAGGACCAATGAAATCTAGCATTTAACAGGATCAAACCGAGAACAGCTGTGTTGCAAGAGACCAAGAATGTTCAAAATTTATTGGCAGCAAGCCTGCCTCATCTCCAGCATGGAAAGGTCTCTTCTTAATGTTGGAATCCACAAAGACTTATTTTTTTATGTTTGTTTGTTTGTTTATTTTTTGAGGCAGAGTCTCACTCTGTTGCCCAGACTGGAGTTCAGTGGCACGATCTTGGCTCACTGCAGCCTCCACCTCCCAAGTTCAATCAATTCTGCTTCAGCCTCCCTAGTAGCTAGGATTACAGGTGTGCGCCACCATACCCAATTAATTAATTAATTAATTTTTATTTATTTTTTTTTTAGTAGAGACGAGGTTTCACCATTTTGGCCAGGCTGGTCTTGAACTTCTGACCTCAAGTGATCCACTTGTCTTGGCCTCCCAAAGTGTTGGAATTACAGGCATAAGCCACCATGCCCAGCTAATTTTTGTGTGTGTTTTTAGTAGAGACTGAGTTTCACCAAGTTGGCCAGTCTGGTCTTGAACACCTGACCTAAAGTGATCCACCCGCCTTGGCCTCCCAAAGTGTTGGGATTATAGGCATGAGCCATTGCGCCCTGCCCACAAAGACTGTTGATTCTGAAGTTGCCTCTTTGCCTGGAGCCTTTGTAATTAAGCATCACTGGGTCTTGCCTCTGTTAGTGGGCTCCAGTCTTTTGTGGCTCACCAGGAATTCCTATGGCAAATATATTTTCTCTCGTTAGATGTGTGCATGAGTTCAGAGAGGTTGCAGACAAGAGTTGATAGCCTGGGAACCCTCCTCTTTTCTTTATGTGGCTTTGTTTATCTAAATTTTTGTTCAGTCATGTGTTGATTCATTTTAACTCTGAAAAGCCAATCTTAATAAGTCACTGAGAATACCTTACTCTAGACCCTAAGTACTGAAGGCAATAATCAAAGGCTCATTTTAGCATAACTTCTAAGAGTTCACGGAAGATATTTGAGTTTCATTCAGGGCTGTTGTTTCCCTTGGTTAGTCGCAGCATTAGAAATCACCAACCCCTTTGGTGGAAAAGCACATGGTATTTCTCTACTTGCTCATCTTTCAAGACCTTGTTTCGATACTTTCTTCTTCACATAGTATCTTCTAAACACACCAATCTATAATCTTTCCCTCTGGACCATAGAAGCACTTACTGCTGAACCCATCATCTGACCCTTGGGGCACACTGCCTCATAATAAAGGTGATCTTTTGATCTATTTATGTTTAGTTGAAGAGAGAAAGCATGTTAAGTTCCTAAATCACAAGGAGGATGGAGACGCTACTGTCAGCCCTGTGGCCTTCATTGATCATCTTGCACTTACATTGAGAGTACTCTCTGGTTCTGGTTTATTGATTGGTTGGTTTGGTGGATGTAACAAGGTTGATGGATGAGGAATTGCATGTATGTGGGTTGGTTCCTTAATATGTTCTTTCTGCAGATTGATGAGTGTTGAAATGCATTAGATAATCGGTATTGGGAAAGGATGGTTTTTAAAAAAAAAAAAAACTTTTATGAAAGTGGGGAGTATGAGTGAGGCCGCCTTTTTTTCTTGCTAAAACACAACTGGTGTGCCCAGTTTATTACCTATGTCCTCTACACATCCACAAGTAATTGTGCCAGGTCAATCATTAAATAGAACTGAGAAAGAAGTGAACGGGGGCCGGGCTCAGTGGCTCATGCCTGTAACCCAAGCACTTTGGGAGGCCATGGAAGGCAGATCATTTGAAGTCAGGAGTTTGAGATCAGCCTGTCCAACATGGTGAAACCCTGTCTCTACTAAAAATATAAAAATTAGCAGGGTATGGTGGCTTGTGCCTGTAATTGCAGCTACTGGGGAGTCTGGGGCAGGAGAATCTCTTAAACTCAGGAGGCAGAGGTTGCAGTGAGCTGAGATCATGCCATTATCATCCAGCCTGTGAGACAAGAGTACAACTCCATCTCAAAAAATAAAAAATAAAATAAGTGAATGGGGATGAAGAATTAGGACTCTTGTATTTTGGCTGCCAAAATGTCTTAGTAGTTAAAGGTGATAAGATCTTGTTGAGCATTTCCTAGGTGGGAGAGTTTCATATTGTAGTAGCAGAATTTGGTTAAAAAAGAAAAACCAAATATAGGTGATGGGGAGGAAGGCAGCAAACCACATTGCCATGTATGTACCTATGCAACAATCCTGCATGTTCTTCACATGTACCCCAAAACCTAAAATGCAATCATAAATATACATATATATATATAAATATATATATATATATATATAAATATAAATATATATATATAAAAAAGCCATCCCCTCTTCAAGGGCAGCACATTTCTTATTTTAATGTAGATACCTAATAACATAATTATTTTAGTAATTGTGCATACTTTAAAATGTCTTATAGCTGCTGTTGATTGACTAAAAGACATTCATTGTAGGAATTCTCAATCAGTTGATAGGACTAAGAAACCCGCTTCTGCTTTTGATACGTGCTCATCTACTATGGAATAATCCATCCACTAAGATTTGTTATTAAGGTTCATGCAAAAGTAATTGCAGCTAGTGTTAATTGTGGCTTTCTCTTTCTTTTTCCTGTCCCATGCTAAACCATTGACAGTTCACTTCAGGCAGAATTTCTGAACTTGTTACTGAAAAATTTCTGTATCAGAGTAGCAAACCTCAATATTATGTTTCACTGGGAAACAAGTAAAAAGTATGCAAATCTCTAGTTTTCATGTCCCACCTCCTTTCACCCGCCATATGGTTTTGTCGATGTTTTTACCTTCTGATCCTGTAAGTTCCTTTAGTACATGTAAAGATAAATACAGATTTTGCTAGTATGTATCAATACTTGTATTATTTTGCTCTTGCATTTCCCCCTGTAGATTACAACACCAGGCACTGTTTGATGTCTTTAAAGACACCTGTGGCCAGCATAGTGACTCATACCTGTAATCGCATCCATTTAGGAGATCAAGCCTGGGAGATTATTTGAGTTCAGAAGTTTGAGGCCAGCCTGGGTGACATAGCAAGCCCTATCTCTACAAAAATTCAAAAATTATCCAGGCACGGTGGCACACACCTGTAATCTCAGCTACTCAGAAGGCTGAGATGGATCACTTGAGCTCCAGAGGTCGAAGCTGCAGTGAGCCGTGATTGTACCACTGCACTCCAGCCTGGGTGACAGAGTGAGACGCTTTCTAAAACAAAAAAAGACACCTGTGATGTGTTAGAAATCCCATATTTCTATAGTGTATTTCCTTGTTCTGTTCTTTTCAGTCTGAGTTCACCAGAAATGTACGTTATGGATCCACAGTCTCATATGAGGGGGAAAATGCAATCCAGTAACCAGATTAGACCCTGGTGATTATTCTAGAAAGGAAAAATATTTGTCTAGCTGTTATTTACTTTTAGCAGTTATATGGTAACCATGTAGAATAATCATAAATATGTCTTAAAGGGGACGAGAGTGTGTACACGGGAGCAGAAATGACCCCACTTATCCAGAATAGAAGAGATGACTCCTCCCACGGTCCCTCTGTTCCTTTGGTATATTATTATTATTTTCTCTTGGATTATCTTCCCCAGTGAGTGTTGCCCTTATGCTCAGGAGAGGAGGTGGGCTTTAGGAGGCAGACACTGGCACAGCAATTGGGAAGCTGGGTGTCCTCTGCAGCCCCCGTCCTAACCAGCTCTGTGGTCTTCGGCAAGTCACTTGAACACCTCAAGCCTGCTGGATGTGGTTCCTCTGCAAAAGCTGATGTAAAAGCTGCCTTGTTGGCCTCATAGAACTGTCAGAGTACAGAAAGAGAGAACGGCTGTGATCTGTGCTGCTGACAAGACTGTCAAGGACTCTGCCAATGGGAGCATGTGCTTTGATATTATCTTAGCTGGAAACAGTAGCCATTCTGGACACCCTCCCCCTGGGAAGCCTTGGCATAGCTCCCCTGTCATCCGACTGCCTGCCGGAGACTCTGAAGATCCCTTCTGCATGGCCGCTTATCCAAGGCCACTTCCTTTGGAACAATCGTCATAGGCAGAGTGGCCTTGAGCACTCAGCAGTGAGCTAAATTTCTCACCATATGTAGAGAACCTGCTTGGTTTCAATTCAAGTCCAGGAGGCTTGGATCATTCCCAAATGCAGAGAAACTGCAAAGTTATAGCAGTTTCTGATGGGCTTTCCCTATATGGCTGTGCCTCAGTTGGAGCTGGTCACTGGATATGTCTCTCGTGGTTTTTCAGGAAAGGAGGAAGCACTGACCAAGGAGGCCACCTGGTGACGTGCCAGGACCTTGGACGTTGGAGTCACACAGGCCGACTGGTTCTTAAGTTCTGGCTTCTCCCTCACTGGGTTTGCACTTTTATATTCAGAAAAAATAACAAACCCAGTAATAGTTCCTGAAAATAAACAAACCCAAACAGAAAGAACTTGGATGCAGAAGGCTGCTAGCTGATCCTGTGCCTAAGACAAGTCCCTTGATCTCCTTAAGTTTTTGTGTCTTCTCTAAAGTGGGGATTTTATGTACTATATGCCTTGCAAACTTACTGTAAGACTTTAGTGGGATAATCTGTATAAAACCCAGTACCTGTCACACTGTGGTCAATACAAGATAGTCCCTGACTAACCCCTCACAACTCTGTTCCTAGAAAGAGCTGATTGATAATGAGAAGTGTGAGAAAAGAGCTGGATCACACTAGAAGATTTAGTGACATTGGCCTTGAGGTCATGTAAGGGTACAGTTAGTCACCTACTGTGGTTATTCCCCTTCTTGCAGCTTTGGGCAGAAGGCGTGGGTATTTTTATGACAAAAGGGATTTCACCACGTTGGCCAGGCTGGTCTCAAACTCCTGACTTCAGGCAATCTACCTATCTTGGCCTCCCAAAGTGCTGGAATACAGGTGTGAGCCACTGTGTCCAGCGAATCAAGTGAATCTATTTGCTAAATGTGGTTTGTAGAAAGGACTGCTCTCCCCTCATTTAAAATTTGCCAGCAATAAAGAACCCTGTGCCAGTCTATAGTTCTGGAAAACTCAGGAGCAGAAAAAGTGCCTGTAACTAGGGTAGGAGTGGGGGACCTTGCAGAGCACAATGAATGGCCCTTTTTTTTCATCATCGCATATCCAGGCGGTTTAAAGCTGCTCAAGTCTAATCTCGTTGAACTGGTGGTTATGACCGGCTGCTGGAACATAAGTTCTGAAGTATAATTAAGCTGGTCTCATGGTTTGAAACCAGCATCTCATTGCTTATTACCAAGGACAGAAAATTCCCATAGCAAACGTTGTCCTCTTGTCAGGGCATTTTACCTGGGAGTTGCAAGCCCGGCTTCCCTGTGGCTCTAACAAGAGAGCCAAGATACGGCATGGGACTGACTGACAGGCCCCAGACATGGGCAGGGGCTTTGAACATTTTTCCAGTTTTGACTTCCTCTGACCTGGTTGCCTGGCTTTTAGGATTTCTGTTCCTTCTGGAGGCAAAAATGGCTTTTAACTTGAATGGTTTCTTTAAAAATCAGACCTTTGCTAGTCAGACTGTGCTTTTTTTTTTTTTTTTTTTTTTTTTTTGAGAAGGAGTCTTGCACTGTTGCCCAGGCTGGACTTCAGTGGTGCAATCTCAGCTCACTGCAACCAACCTCTGTCTCCCGGCTTCAAGTGATTCTCCTGCCTCAGCCATCTGAATAGCTGGGACTATAGATGTCTGCCATCATGCTCAGCTATGGGGTTTCACTGTGTTGGCCAGGCTGGTCTCAAACTCCTGACCTCGTAATCCACCCGCCTTGGCTTCCCAAAGTACTGGGATTACAGGCATGAGCCACCGCGCCCAGACAGCTTTTGCTTTTATCTGACACAGAGAAAAGGCGGTAGAATGGATAGGAAACCTGTCTGGAGCAGTGGGAATTCTCTTCTTCCCAGGGTCCCTGGAGTCAGTGTAGCTCAAGAACACAGAAGGACCAAAACACCCTATCTGGACCCAGGTGTTGTAGCTACGTGGAAAAGGCATGTTGATTGCAAAGAGCTCTGCACCACGAAAATTTGTTTCAGCTCCAACCGAGTATGCAAGGGAGTGAGGAGTGAGATGATCTGAATCAGATGCAGTCAGTCAGGAAGTTGCCGGGGAAGAGTAATTGAGTTTAATGTCTCAGTCAGAGACTCAAAGACGCTTATCCTGGGAATGGATTTTAGTGCCAGTCTATTTTTTTTTTTTTTTACAGATGAGTTTACTCTAAAGGGAATAATTTGCCCAAAGCCACATAGCAAGTTAATGATAGAATTCGAGCTAGAGGCCAAGCACCCATACTTTCAGCCAAGGCTGTTTCTCTCTAAGTCATAAAATCTGCATGGCAGACGAAAGGTTGGTGAACAGAGTGAATATCAATCCTTTTATACACTGAATGGTAGAAGACCAGAGAAAGGGTTTTTGACTGTGGTCTGCACTGTTTTTCTGTTTTTTGTTTCAGAGATAGGGTCTCATTCTGCCACCCAGGCAGGAGAACAGCAGTACAATCACAGTTCACTGTAGCCTCAAACTCCCAGGCTCAAGCGATCTTCCCACCTCAGCCCCCTCAGTAGCTGGGACCACAGGTGTGCATTGCCACATATGGCTAATTTTTTATTTTTTGTAGAGACAGAGTCTTGCCATTTTGTAGAGACAGAGTCTTTGGTCCAGGCAGGTCTCAAACTCCTGGGCTCAAGCAGTCCTCTCACCGCAGCCTCACAAAGTGCTAAGGTTATTGTTACGAACCATTCTTCCCAGGCCTCGGATCCGCAGTCCCTGGGAAAATGAAGAATAGAGTCCAGGTTTTCTGACACCCAGTGCAGCGGGGCCATTATCGAAATGGCTCCTCAAATTTCTGTAATACTCAATGAATGACCCCTGCTTTCCGCTCAGTATTGAAGGCAAAGCTGTTTTTCTTGTGACTTTGTGTTTATCTCTAGATATTCTAAAAAAAAAAAAAGGAGAAAAAAGTTATAAACATCGTGAGGCTGAGGCGGGAGGATCACTTAGGCTCAGGTGTTCAAGACCAGCCTGGTCAACATGGTGAAACCCAGTCTCTACTAAAAATACAAAAATTAACCTGGTGTGGTGGCCTGCGATTCCAGCTACTTGGGAGGCTGAGGCAGGAGAATCACTTGAACCTGGAAGGCAGAAGTTGCTGTGAGCTGAGATTGTGTTACAGCACTCCACCTTGGGCAACAGAGTGAGACTACATTTCAGGGGAAAAAAAAAAAAAGGTATAAATATCTGGACTAAAACTATAAAAATTGAGGCCTTGAGGCCTCAGGTAGCTACAAGTAGAAAAGAGAGAATTTATTCTAAGCAAATGCAGAAATGTCTTTGCTATCTTAAAAAAAATTTAGATTCACTTATTTTGTGGAGTCTTTCTTCACTCAAATTGAAAGCAGAGTATTATAGAGTGTTATTTTAAATTTGAGAGGTCAAAGTTTGTTTTTGAGTCCCTATTGTTTTAGGATTGTGCTGTCTTTTGTGGAGAGGGTCATAGAAATTCTTGGATGATGTGACAATGGCTGATAGTGCAGAAAAGGCTGAATGGAGACGAGAGATAACCGAGAAGGCTTTTGCAAGAGGCAGGCCTGGCCAGTGTAGGATCAGAAGAGAAAGAACGGAGGACAACTGGAGAGAAAATAGAGCCTCAGAGGAGCTTAGCCCATATATTTTTTTATTTTTTTGTTTTTTTGAGATGAAATTTCGCTCTTGTCACCGAGGCTGGAGTGCAATGCCACAATCTCAGCTCACTGCAACCTCTGCCTCCCAGGTTCAAGTGATTCTCCTGCCTCAGCCTCTTGAGTAACTGGGATTACAGGTGCCCACCACCACACCCAGCTAATTTTTGTATTTTTAGTAGAGTCGGGGTTTCGCCCTTATGGTAAGGCTGGTCTTAAACTCCTGACCTCAGGTGATCCACCCGTCTTGGCCTCCCATAGTGCTGGGACTATAGGCGTGAGACACCGTGCCTGGCCAGCCCATGTTCTTTTGTTGAGTGTTTGCTTTTCTCTTCACTTGTCCTTATATGCTTCCTCCAAAACTCATGAAGTGTTAGGGACCAGCTATTATGCAAAACATCTTGCTTAGAACGCTCTTAGGAATGTGGCAACAAAGTCCACCTCCTTGAAGTAAATGGGGAAATTGCTTCCTTTGGTGTGTTCTAGCTTGTCTATACATAACTCACTTGGCACAAGGAAGAATGGCTCTCTTCATCCTTCCTTGGGGGAAGAACTTGGCAGACAAGGCTGGTATGGACAGGCAATAATTAAATTGCCACGGATAGTGTCTAATATAATTGAGACTAAGAACTTGTGCACATATGCCCCAAACAAAGCGCTGTCTCACACAGAGGATCCTCTGAGCCTTTGAACCCCTTCTCTACCATATTATGAGAAGCAATATCTTAACATTAGAAAACATTTTAAATAGCTAAGAGTGGACAAATGCATTGCAAGAAAGAAAAACAGAGACTCTTTTTGCCTAGCAGTTTTGAAAGGCAAAAGCTGGTAGGCTTAATTACCCACTTCTTTTTCCAATTTTGAAGAAAATAAATGGAAACATTTTATATAGGATTTTGAAGGGGAAGAGCAGGGTTTTTACCTTTGCTTATTAAAAATAATATCTTTAAAAGCCTCGTTTTTATGTTTTACTACAGACTGGCGGATGAGGAAGACGCAATTAAGAAAATGCTCAAAGCAGTAAATGTAGATAGTTTTAGAATTTTAAACATGCTTTGCTTTCTTTGTTTTGTAAGATCAGTGGTGTTAAGAGAGCATATTGTAATCACAGAGAAATGGATTCTTCATCTCTTTCCTTTGTGTTGCTAGAGGACTTTGAACCACTGTTAGGGTTTTATCACACTCTGCTAATCTCTGTTTTGTTCATTACCCCCTACTTTATACCTAGGGCTCTTCCCTCCTCATTTATTCTTTGTTAAGGAGTATTTTGGATGTTTTCAGCCTGTTTCTAGTCGATACTTGGGTGTAGGCATCTCTGTCCTTGGGATCGTTATAGAAGAACATCGCTGGAGAACATTGTACAACTGTCAGCATCTCTGTGTGTGTGTGTGTGTGTGTGTGTGTGTGTGTGTGTGTGTGTGTGTGTTGTTTTTTGGGTTTTGTTGTTTGTTTCACAGAAACAAGATCTCACTGTGTTGCCCAGGCTGGTCTCAAACTCCTAGGCTCAAGTGATCCTCTTGCCTCTGGCTCCCAAAGTGCTGGGATTACAGACGTGAGCCACCATGCCCAGCCAGTGTGCCTTATTTTTATAGCAGATAAGAAGAATGCTTTCTAATAATTTCAAAGCATATCATTAACTAACTATATTATGACTTTAAACTATAAAGAAGAAAGAAATGGATTCATACTATATGTGGATTGAGTGGAATTCTGTGGGATTTTATTTAACTAACTTACCTCAAAAGAGATATACAAAAGACTTTTCTCTGAACACTACCTAAAGTAACACCCTTCCCCGTATATGTAAGATTGCCGTATTTATTTTTCTTCTTGCACTTTTCATTATCAAAAATTATCTCGTGTGTGTATATATTATATATAAAATATAGTAGGGTATATATAAATATATACCGTATCTGTTATAACATATATGATGATATGTTATATATGTTATAATATGTTATAGCATATAGGGTATGTATTTACTTAATATGTAACATATTTTTATAATATACATCCAAAATACTCATATGTATTATATTATTAATATTAATATATATAATATAAACTTATTTATATATAAACTGTCTTTCCTTGTCTAGAATGTTAGATCCTTGAGGGCAGGAACTTTATAACCAGTACATAGTGGATGCTCAGTGACTTAAAAAAAAAAATTAATACAGGCCAGATGAGTTGGCTCATGCCTCTATTCCCAGCACTTTGGGAGGCCGAGGCAGGCGGATCACCTGAGGTCGGGAGTTTGCGACCAGCATGACCAACATGGAGAAACCCCATCTCTACTAAAAATACTAAATTAGCCAGGCGTGGTGGCATATGCCTTTAATCCCAGCTACTTGGGAGACAGACAGGAGAATCGCTTGAACCTAGGAGGTGAAGGTTGTGGTGAGCCAAGGTCATGCCATTGCACTCCAGCCTGGACAACAAGAGGGAAACTTTGTCTCACAAAAAAAGAAAAAAAAAAAATTAAAATGAAGTAATCAATCATTTAGATCAGGGATATTCAATCGTTTGGCTTCCCTGGACCACACTGGAAGAAGAATTGTCTTGGGCGACACATGAGATATACTAACGCGAATGATAGCTGATGAGCTGAGAAACAAAAATTGCAAAAAAATATGATAATGTTTTAAGAACGTTTACAAAGTGGTGTTGGGCTGCATTCAAAGCCGCCCGGGGCCGCAGTTTGGACAAGCATGATTTAGAAGGTTGTGATGGCTTAGATATAAAGTGATTGATTCTTAAAATGATTGAAAAATAGATGATTAGTTATGGTAAGGTAATTTACTTGGTTACAGTAAGTCACTAATGAAACCAAGATTAACAGTTTCATGTGAATGGGCTAACAATTGTCTGGGGAAATGGGGACTTGAAAATAATATTTTAAATTATATTGTCTAGTGTTTCTTATCTCTGAAATTATAATTATTTCTCTATTCATAATTCACTCATTTAGTACATTTGCTAGAACGCCTACTTGTACCAGCTATATACTAGGGACACACAAATGAACAAGCTGTCTGTCCTGTAAGAGCCTACCAGCTAAGTGGGGAGGCAGATGAGCCGGTGTAACCCAGGGTTCTCCTTGCTATCATGGGACCAAATTCTGGGCACTGAAGGTGGGACCACTAACCTGAAGTTAAAGTTTCAAGGTAGACACATGTAAGTTGAGACTGAAGAAGTCACAATTACCAGTTGGCAGAGGGTGTAGTGCGAGCCAGAAAAGGATAGGGGTGGGGGTAGGTTTGGAGGAAGAGAGCCAAAGGCGAAATAACATATTGGGAGGATCTGGAGCCTCAGAGAGAAATGGACGTGGCTTTGCATGGAAGGGAACGTAGATGGTTGGGGTGGAGACTGGTGTGAAATGCAGCTGGGAATGTGCGTAAAAGTCAAGATATGGAAGGATCGCGTGTGATCCACTGTGGCTGGAGGGCTTTAAACCCAGGAAGGGCATGGCTAGAGTTTTGGGGTACGTGGATGATTTGATATGTTTGTGATTTATGACCCATTGTTCCACCCTGTGATCACCGGCTTCCACAGTTGCAAGAGGGGAGGGTGTAGAAATGGCTCGGGACAAAGCCATCCCTATTAATGTATTTTTAAAAAATCCTTGGATTCATGCAGCTGACTGTATGACACAACTGATTGATTAAATAACACCTTATAAAGAATCAGGCCAGGCACAGTTGCTCACACCTATAATCCCAGCACTTTGGGAGACTGAGGCAGGTGGATCACTTGTGGTCAGGAGTTCGAGACCAGCCAACATGATAAAACCCCGTCTCTACTAAAAATGCAAAAAGTAGCTGGGCGTGGTGGCCCACACATGGAGTCCCAGCTGTTCGTGAGGCTGAGGCAGGAGAATCTCTTGAACCTGGGAGGTGGAGGTTGCAGTGAACCGAGATTGTGTCACTGCACTCTAGCTTGGGCAACAGAGCAAGATTCCATCTCAAAAAAAGAATCGGCCAAAAGATGTTCCCTCTCCTCTGTCTGACATTCCTGTTAAAAACAAACAAATAAACAAAGGATGTTCCCATCATCTCTCACACCTTTTTTTAAGAATCTTTTCTCCATCTTGTTTTCTCATCTTAGAACAACAAGCTCACCCTCTTCCGCCAGCTGCAGCAGATGACGTACAGCCTGATCGAGTGGCGGTCCCAGATCCTGTCTGGGACGCTCCCCAAGGATGAACTGGCCGAGCTCAAGAAGAAAGTCACAGCCAAAATTGATCATGGGAACCGGTAGGCAAACCAGGGATGTCTTTTCACTGAAAACTTGGCAAACAATGGGCCCATTCACGCTAATGACACTGTTTGCAGTAGACTTTTGATCTTAGAGTTGCCAAAGAATCATGCTTACTGCTCTCATTTTGTCTTTGAAGACATTTAATTTCATTGAAAAAGATGTCACAGTCCCCTCCATGGCCAGGCCCTGTGTTGAATCTCTGATCCCATGGAGGTGACAGATGACCAGGAAAGATGGGGCTTGGATTGAAGCTGCTCTACTCCAAATAAAGAAAACGAAAACAAATAACCTGTCTGGGCACAGAGGCTCACACCTGTAATCCCAGTACTTTGCTAGGATTTTGCTTGAGTATCGCTTGAGCCCAGTATTTTGAGACCAGCCAGGGCCACATTGCGAGGCCCCATCTCTACAATAAATTTTTGAAAATTAGGCGGGTCTGGTGACACACACCTGTTGTCTCACCTACTCGGGAGGCTAAGGTGGGAGGATCACTTGAGCCTGGAAGTTCAAGGCTTCAGTGAGCTATGATTGCACCCCTGCGCTCCAGCCTGAGCAACGGAGTGAGACCCTGTCTCAAAAACTAAAGTAAAATAAAAACACTGAAAATGACCAAGCATCTGAAGTTGACATTTTCAGATACTTGGGACTGTATCTATTTTTATTCTAATAGTGGATTTTAAATCAATACCAGACTCATTCTCTTTCTTTCTCTTTATCTCCTCCTGACCGAGACCATTGTTTACTGTGCATGAAAAGCAGGCTTGCAGGAGTGGTGTAACATGTTTGTAGCCTGTGGATCTTGTCTGCAATCACCTCTACAGAGTTAATCACTTCATTATCTTCTGATTAACTCAGGCCAATATGTAGGCTCCAGATACTATCACCTTTAGGAAAACGAGAAATTCAGTCATTTTTCCAAATGGATGGTGGCCTGGGATTTTTGCCTCCTGACCACCTATTTTTTAAAAGGCAGAAGTGGTTCCTTGATTAGCTGTTATTGGTGATTCTTTTGGAATTTAGTTTCATTATCTACATTTCTTCAACGTGTGCATTTCTTTTTTCCTTCCTACATTTCTTTTTCCTTCTCCTCTACCCTACATTTCCAATCTCAGAATTCTTGGCTATCCCTCAGAGACCTATTAAAATGCAGATTATTATCCCACTTATTTAAATGTCATAGACTCTGACAACTATATTCTGAAATAACTGAAGTGAACATGACATGCAAGATTCAGATTTAACCGGTATTAGGAAACACCTTCTATGTCCCCCATTTCATATCCATTACTTGATTATAATCTTAAAACAGAGGGTTGAGATGGCTTTTATTATTTCCATTTTATGGATAAAGAAACAGACCAAGTGAGTTTAAGTGATTTACTTCCTAGTCACATAGATAATAAATGGGAAAGGTTAAATTTGAACCCACTACTTTTGACTCCATGTCTAATGCTGCCTTCTTAGGGTTAAGAATTAACAGTTCCAGGGGCTGGGCACAGTGATTCACAACTGTAATCCCAGAACTTTGGGAAGCCGAGGTGGGCGGATCACAAGGTCAGGAGTTCAAGACCAGCCTGACCAAAATAGTGAAACCCCATCTCTACTAAAAATACAAAAAAAAAATTAGGCAGATGTGGCGGCGCATGCCTTTAGTCCCAGCTACTTGGGAGGCTGAGGCAGGAGAATCACTTGAGCCCAAGAGGCAGAGGTTGCAGTGAGCTAAGATTGCACTATTGCACCCCAGCCTGGGCAATAGAGCGAGACTCTGTCACAGAAAAAAAAAAAAAAAAAGAGAGAGCGAATTAACAGTTCCCTCACCTACTATTTGACCACCCAGAAGACCATACCAACAGCGACCACACTGCCAGGCGTATGGTGTCAGAGGACTTATTAAAAGGGCAATTAGACTGGGTGAGGTTGCTTATGCCTGTAATCCCAGCAGTTTGGGAGGCTGAGGTGGGCATATCACCAGAAGTCAGGAGTTTGAGACCAAGCTAGCCAGCATGATGAAACCCCATCTCTTCTAAAAATACAAAAATTAGCCAGATGTGGTGGTGTACACCTGTAATCCCAGCTACACAGGAGGCTGAGGCACAGGAATGACTTGAACCAGGGAGGTGGAGGTTGCAGTGAGCCAAGATTGTGCCATTGCACTCCATTCTGGTGACAGAGTAAGACTCTGTCTCAAATAAATAAATAAATAAATAAATAAATAAATAAATAAAAGGCCAATTAGGTGGGATAAGGCAGCTCCCCACTGTGCATAGGACACGTCTGTCATTTGATGTCTTGCCATGACATTGGCCTGGAAGTCCCGTGATCTCTGACACAGGATGTTCACACCCCATAAAAGGCAGAACATGCCTGCCTTCCCGTTCCAGCTCTTGAAACTAGCTCAGGAAATGGAGCTTCTGTGTCAGTGCCTTCCTGATCCACTCTCCAAGCAGCCAGCATGGCCGTTGTTCATGAGTCTGGGTGGCCTGTGGGTCTGGCCGCCATGGAAAGGAACCTGCCAGATCAAATCAGTTGATGGAGTTGCTGTAGAACAGGGAGGAGGGAAAGGAGGCATTTTTGCTTTCTTCCCAAAGACTTGGCATATTTCAGGCTTATTGCTGAGCGGTCTTGCTGTTTGGTGCCTGGAATGCATGCTGGGTATTCGGATAGCAGTATCCTGTTTCCACCACAGTCCTCAATGTCTTGAGCCTAAGCAAATTTTTTCTACTTCTGTGTACACATTGGGCACAAAAGCCTTGAGGAAAGGGATTGCCCTCACGATATGGCCCTTACTGTTCCCAAGCACATGCACGGCCCCAACTTCACACACAGCCAGGTGTTTGCTTCTACCAGTTGCTGCAATAAGGGCTGTATTAGTCCATTCTCACACTGCTATAAAGAAATACCTGAAACTGGGTAATTTGTAAGAAAAGAGGTTTAACTGGTTGATGGTTCTACAGGCTGTACAGAGGCCTCAGGGAACTTACAATCAGGGAAGTGGGCATGTCTTACATGGCTAGAGCAGGAGCAAGAGAGAAAGAGGTGGGACAGGCTACAGAATTTTAAATAACCAGATCTCGTGAGAACTCTGTCATAAGAACAGTACCAAAGGGATGGTGTTAAACCATTCATAAAGGATCCAGTCCCATGATCCAGTCACCTTCCATCAGGCTCTACTTCCAGCATTGGGGGTTATAATTGAATGTGAGATTTGGGTGGGGACACAGATCCAGACCATAGCAAGAGCTAACATTTATGCTTAAACTGAGAGCTTACTGTATGCTAGATATTGTTTTAGGTGCTTTACATGCATTATCTCATTAAATTAACACAACAGGGCCAGGTGCAATGGTTTATGCCTGTAATCCCAGCACTTTGAAAGGCCAAGATGGGAGGCTCACTTGAAGCCAGGAGTTCAAGACTATCCTGGACAACATAGCAAGACCACCATCTCTACAATTTTTTTTTTTTAATTCGCTGAACATGGTGATGTATTCTTGTAGTCCCAGCTACTTGGAAGGCTAAGACAGGGGGATTGCTTGAGCCCAGGAATTTAAGGCTGCCTCTAAAAAAAATAAAAAATAAAAAAAATTCCTTACCTTGAAGGATAAGGAATATATACAAATGAAGAAACCAAAGTTTTGCAGAATTAAGTAAATTCTTCAAGGTCATAGCGGTGGCAAGTACTCAAGCCAAGATTCAAATCCTGGTCTAAATGACACCAGAGCCCATGCTCTGGGCATGAGATAGCAACAAGCCAGGACTTACTTCACTCATCTCCTTTGTGACCACCTTGCATTAAGTAAGGAAATCAAGGCAAACCCTCAAATGATTATTCACTGGTCCTTCAGAGCAATGTAATAAACAGCGAGACCATACCTACTTCGTCTGTTTCTTTACTCATAAAATGGAAATAATAACAGTTACCTCCACCCTACCTCATGGTGTTATAATCAATCAATGTATATGGAATGTATATAGGAGGTATGTATGTATGTGTCTGTTGTTTCAGACAGGATCTTACTTTCTCACGAAGGCTGGAGTGCAGTGGTGCAGTCTTGGCTTATTGCAGCCTCAACTTCCTGGGATCAAGCAATCCTCACACTTCAGCCCCACAAGTAGTTGGGACTACAGGCATGTGTCACCACACCTGGCTAATTTTTGTATTTTAGCAGAGACGGGATTTTACCATGTTGCCTAGGCTGGTCTTGAACTCCTGGTCTCAAGTGATCCACCCACCTCGGCCTCCCAAAGTGCTGCGGTTACAGATGTGAGCTACAGCGCCTGGCCAAAGGAGAGTTTATTAAACACAGGTTGAATCTGAGTTTTGTGTGCTATGTTTACTTCATTTCATAGTTCCTTTTTATAGTAACAGAAGATTACAGGTAAGAAGCATTAGCCAGAGGAATTTAGTCAGAATTAGCGCTGATTTTACTTTTCTCTTGAGGGTCTCTGGCCCATGGTTGCATATCCTTCTACAACTTTGGCTAACGTCATCTCATGAGTTTTGTGGCGGTGTTATGTGGAAAGGTGGCATAAACTGAAATGAGAAAGGTCAGTAAGTTGTGCTTCCCTGGGCTTGTCCGGCACCTCCCTTTCTAGCTATGGATCCCCTGGGCTCCTTGACGAGGATTCTTCAGTAAAAAGTCTGCCCCTGGTGAGGAGAACCAGCTGACTGCTCCTTTCTCTCCAGAATGCTGGGGTTAGACCTGGTGGTGCGAGATGACAATGGGAACATCCTAGACCCCGACAAAACCAGCACCATTGCCCTCTTCAAGGCCCATGAGGTAGCCTCCAAAAGGATTGAGGAAAAGATCCAAGAAGAGAAGGTAGAGTTCCCCACATGTGAAATTCTGCCCCATTTTTGCATTGGTTTTTAATGAAAGACGGCGAAATCATTGACAACAAAACTACTTCTGGAGTTTTGTCCTCATTTTTAAAGGGAAGCATAGCAGAAAGGATGAGGCAGGTATATGTATGTTCTGATATGGAAAGATTGTAAAGATACATATTAAATGAAAAGATAAGGATGCAGAGTGGTATATATAAAATGCTATTATTAGTGTTTCAAAAAAAGTATATAAATCTATGCTTGCATATATATAGACTAACTCTGAAATAAGAGACAAGAAATAAATCATTATTAATGGATGCTTCTGGGAAGGAAAACTGAGTGGGAGAGAGACTTTTTAAAATATGTAATCTCCTGCAGTCATTGCATATATTGCAATTTCCAAAATAAATAACATTTATTTATTTTTATTTTGTATTTTCATATTCATTTTTGAGACGGAGTCTTACTACGCCCAGGCTGGAGTGCAGTGGCATGATACCAGCTCACTATAACCTCCACCTCCTGGGTTCAAGCAGTTCTCCTGCCTCAGCCTCCCAAGTAGCTGGGACTACAGGCGCCTGCCACCACATCCAGCTAATTTTTATATTTTTAGTAGAGAGGGGGTTTCACCATGTTGGTCAGGCTGGTCTGGAACTCCTGACCTCAAGTGGTCCACTCACCTCAGCCTCCTGAAGTGCTGGGATAACAGGTATGATCCACTGTACCGAGACTAAAATAAATAATATTTTTAAATAAAGTGTTTGAAAGACTTCAAAAGTAATAACTGGACATTAAAGAAAAATTAGAATCCAGGCATGATGGGGCATGCCTATAATCCTAGCCCTTAGGAAGGCTGAGGTGGGAGGATCATTTGAGGCCAAGAGTTCAAGACCAACTGGGCAACATAAGCAAGATCCCATTTGAACAACAAAAAAATTGTTTTTAATTAGCTGGGCATGGTGGTGCATTACTATAGTCCTAGCTTCCCAGGAGGCTGAGGCAGGTGGATTGCTTGAAGCCAGAAATTTGAGGCTGTAGTGAACTATGATCATACCACTGCACTCCAGCTCGGGCAACAAAGCAAGACTCTGTGCCTCTTGAAAACAACAACAAAAACCCTGTTACTCATATTTTGATTTCTCATACCCAAACATAGTGACATTTTGTATATGTTTTTCTCCCAGTCTTTCTGTTTTGATGAATAAAGATTTGTGTCGGTTTCTTTGGTTTGTTGGTTTGTGGTGTTTACTTCTTTTGCACAGTCATGATAATATTTGTGTTCTGAATCCAGGCCTCAATGGCAAACCACGCCTGAAAGTAAAGGCTTTCCAGTGGAATGTTTTGTTTTGAATGAGAGTTACTTCTGTGTCCAGGATAGTGGATCGTGTTTTTGCTTTTGAGCTTCATTCAGAAGCTGCTGTGTAAGACAGGCACTTCTGGGAGCTACCAAATCTCTGGAATTACCCCCTTTCGACAGCAGTTTTTGAATGTCTTGGGTGCAAGGCCCTGAACAGGACAGTCTTGGTTATTAAAATTATAATGATTATATTTTGCTCATTGCATTTGTCTGCTTACATGCACTTATTCTCAGCAAATACACTCCCTTTTAGGTGTTATTTGACTGTGTTTTTTTCCTTGTTATTTATTGATTAATCAAGGGATTGATTGAGACAGGGTCTCACTTTGTTGCCCAGGATGGAGTTTAGTGACTCCATCATAGCTAACTCACTGTAGCCTCCTGGGCTCCCAGGTAGCTGGGGCTACAGGCATAGCTAATTATTGTTTTAAGTTTTTGTAGAGACAGAGGCTTGCTGTGTTGCCCAGGCTGGTCTCAAACTCCTAGGCCTCCAAGAGCACTGGGATTACAGGAATGAGCCACTGTGCCCAGCCTTTGTCTGCCATTTGCAGGCAAAATATATATATATATATAATTTATTTATTTATTTATTTTTATTTATTTTTATATATTATACATACATTATATATATTTATTTATTTATTTTTTGCCAACATTTCCCATTTGCTGAAACCAAGATGTTTTTTTCTCTTCCCTCTTCATTTAGTCAATCCTGCAGAACCTCGACTTGAGGGGCCAGTCCATCTTCAGTTCTATCCACACTTATGGCCTCTATGTGAACTTCAAGAACTTCGTCTGCAACATCGGGGAAGATGCAGAGTTGTTTATGGCCCTCTATGACCCAGACCAGTCCACTTTTATCAGGTAGCAGAGACCCAGATCCCTGCTGTTGACCTGGCAAAGATACCCAGCCTTCCCCTGATTCCCACCTGGGCAGCTCTCTGCCAGATTGGAGAAGAGAAAATAGGGAAGTGGGGAAGATTTCTAAGTAGTAGGATGTAAAATCCTTTGGGCTAAGAAGCCTTCATATGTCACTACTGGCACATTGTGGCCAGCTTGTCTACTCCCAGGGGTTTAGAGATCACATAAATCTCATTAGGACTTGGAGATCCAAAGTATTCAAAAGGCTGCATGGGAGGGTGAGAGAGGGATGAACAGGCAGAGCACAGAGGGTCTGTAGAGCAACGGAACTATTCTGCATGATGCTATAGTGGTGGATGCATGTCATTATGAATTTGTCTAAATGCACAGAATGCGCAACACCAAGAGGGAACCCTTATGTAAACTGTGGACTTTGCGTAAATGATGAGTCAATGCAGCTTCATCAGTTTGAGCTAATGTTACCGCTCTGGTCGAGGGAATGTCGATAGCAAAGGAGGTTGTGTCTGAGGGGAGAGAATATGTTATGAGACTCTGTTTTCAGCTCAACTTTTCTGCAGAGCCACAACTGCCCTAAGAAAATCATGTCTATTCAAAAAACTTTTTTTTAAGACTCTAAGGAATGGGAATTATTCAGCCCTAGAGTAGTACTACTGTTTAGCAGCTAGGAAAATGGAGAATTTATTTTTGAGAAGATAGTTAAAAGTAATTGCTGACAATTTATTTCAAAAAATAATTTTTTAATGTCTTAATGTGGATTACAGGGGATAGATTTGGAATCAATGTTACAAAATTAAATTCTTATTTATAAATTTTTTATTTTTTGAGACAGAGTTTCGCTCTTGTCACCCAAGCTGGAATGCAATGGCGCAATCTCGGCTCACTGCAACCTCTGCCTCCCGGGTTGGCAATTCTCCTGCCTCAGCCTCCCGAGTAGCTGGGATTATAGGCACCTGCCACCACACCCAACCAATTTTTGTATTTTTAGTAGAGACAGGGTTTCTCCATGTTGGCCAGGCTGATCTTGAACTCCTGACCTCAGGTGATCCACCTGCCTCAGCCTCCCAAAGTGCTGGGATTATAGGCATAAGCCCCCATGCCAGCCTAAAATTAAATTCTTAATTCAGCAAAGCTGAAACTTTTATTCAAAGATTTTTAGATGGAAGGATGACCCAGACAGTAGCATCCCATAAGCTCTATGGTGTCTTTGCCCATCGGGAGCAGGGCGTGTCCTGTACCTGTATGGGGCATGCCTTGCAGAGCCACAGCAAGGACGCTTCTCTAATGCCGGGACACCAACAGTGGTCATCTGTGTGGGCTCAGTTCCTAACTCAGCTCTCTTCACATTGGCCTGTTGAATTTCACTGAGCATTTCTGGCCCTTCCTCCTTCCCTTGTAAGTCTGTACTAAGGGCAGCCTCGCCTCCAGCCCCAGTTAGCCTCTCATTAAGAGTAATTTTTTTTCCTTTGCCAGTGAGAACTATCTAATTCGTTGGGGCAGTAACGGGATGCCCAAGGAAATAGAGAAGCTCAATAACCTCCAAGCAGTGTTTACTGTAAGTCCTCCCTCTGTTCAGTCATTCTCATTGTTTATGGTATGAGCAGATTCACATAATGAATATGTGGAAGACATACAAAATGAAAAGATGAAAAATCATCAATCCCCCTAGAAGGAATAATCCACCCGTTTATTCAACATGTACTTACTGAGCACATGTTAGATGCCACACACTGATTTAGACACTTGAGACACATCCATGAAAAGTCAGGGGAAAAAAGCAGCTTTTGTCCTGATGGGTAAGACAGATAATAAACAATAATCAATTCAGGCATAGGGGCTCACGCCTTTAATCCTAGCACTTTGGGAGGCTGAGGTGGGAGGATCACTTTAGCCTAGGAGTTCGAGACTAGTCTGGGCAACATGGTAAAACTCTGTTTCTACTAAAAAAGTACAAAAAGAGAAAATGACCTCAAAGTAAAGTACAAGAGGAGTGATGCTGGCGGTTTGGATATGCCAAAGACAAGCACCAAGTGCTTCCTTTAAGTGAAAAGGTAAAACTATAATCACGTATGTATAGGAGAAAACAGCACATATAGAGTTTGGTCCTGTCTTTGGTTTCAGGTATCCACCGGGGGAATTCAGAACATATTCATCACAGATAAGGGGAGACTACTCTATGAATGTGACACAATATATGTAACCATTCGCCTGGAGTCTTTATTTTTCTATTCACAGAAGCCTTGCAGAACCTAGAGCAGAAATGCAGGGTGCATGTTATCACTGATGTATATTCCTATCTTGGAGACCTGAGTTAACTAAATTACAGGGGCTGGATTTGGAATGAGTATTTTAAAAGTGATTCTTGCTTCAGTAAAGAGGCCTTGGGCAACTGTTTCATATAACCAATTTGAGATGTGATTATATTGTTTTGTGACGTTGAATTGAATGAGAGATATCAGCTCATGCCTGGGTTTACTCACCCATCCTTAGGAATACAAATAATGGTCGGGTGCTTTGGCTCATGTCTAATCCCAGCACTGTGGGAGGCCGAGGCGGGTGGATCACGAGGTCAAGAGATCGAGACCATCCTGGTCAACATGGTGAAACCCCATCTCTACTAAAAATACAAAAAATTAGCTGGGCGTGGTGGCGCGTGCCTGTAATCCCAGCAACTCAGGAGGCTGGGGCAGGAGAATTGCCTGAACCCGGGAGGCGGAGGTTGCGGTGAGCCGAGATCGCGCCATTGCACTCCAGCCTGGGTAACAAGAGTGAAACTCCATCTAAAAAAAAAAAAAAAAAAAAAGGAAAAAAACAATGAAATGATACAAACAAATGTAGAGCCCTAGCTACAAGAGAAATGCATGTTTAATCGGCACATCTGTCATGATTCTATGTACACGGATAAGCTTTCAATGGAGACCTCTCATAAATCAGGCGAATAATACCATAAAGCAGTGCCTGTCTTATAGTTGCCTCACGGGCTTGTTTTGAAGAGAAAATGAAATGTCACAGACTTATGTGGATACCCAGTAAATGTCAGTGTCACACAGGTTTTTATTTCATTTGAAGTTGTAGTGCGTCTTATGCTGAGATTTGTCCAGGAAGGATGTACAGTCGCAATGATGAGGGCCCTGGTTTTTCAGTACCCTGCTTAACCTGATGATCCGGAGACTTCCGATGGATTGTGATCTAATTTGTAAATTTGGAGTAGGAACTGGGGAACAAAAAGGCCCTTGTTTATAAGCACAAAGTCATGTTCTCTGAGGCCATAAGTGCTCTTGGAGGGAGATGGGGAAGAAGAGAGTCTTTCTGGTATTTCAGCATTGAGAAATAAGGTCTGAACAGTATTTTATTGCAGAGGGTAAAGATAAGAGAGACACGGGTGACAGAGTGGCCCAGCTGCACCTCCTCTCACACTTTCTCTGCCCCTTTAGGACCTCAGCAGCATGGACCTCATCCGGCCCCGCGTCAGCCTCGTGTGCCAGATTGTCCGTGTCGGCCACATGGAGCTGAAGGAAGGCAAGAAGCACACCTGCGGACTCCGAAGACCTTTTGGAGTGGCAGGTACGAGAGAGACCTAAAGACAAATGTGAAATAGCGCAGTCCTGTGGAGAATAGTATGGCGATTGCTCAAAAAATGAAACGTGGAACTAGCAAATGATCCAGCAGCCCCACTTCAAAAGAATCGAAAGCAAGATCTGGAGGAGATAATTGTACATCCAAGTTTGTAGCAGTCTTATTCACAAATAGGGGAAAGGTGGAAGTAACTCAGGTGTCCATCAGTGCATAAATGGGCAAAGAAAATGTGGTGTGTATGTACAACGGAGTAATACTCACCTTAAACAGGAAGGGAGTTATGACACATGCTACATAAAATGTGGATGAACCTTGAGGACTTTGCACTAAATATATAAGCCAGACACAAGAGGACAAATATTGTATTATCACGCTTATATGAGGCACCTAGAGTAGTCAAAAACAGCATAGAATAATGAGTGCCAAGGGCTGGAGAGGGGGAATGGGAGTTAGTGTTCAATGGGTATGGAGTTTCCATCTGAGAAGATGAAAATGAAAAGGCTCTAGAGATGGAAGGTGTGGATGTTTGCACAACAGTGTGAATACACTTAATACCACTGAACTGTATACTTTAAAATAGGCTAGATGGTAAATTTTATGTTATGTGTGTTTTGCTACAATTTTGAAAATAGAGAGAGGCAGGGAAGGAGGAAGGAGGACGGGAAGAAATAGTGAGAGATGGATCACGTTGTCATCATCAGTATCAGACAATGCCTGGCACTGCCAGGTTTTTTCCGTGGGCTCTGTGTCCCAACCTGGCCCACACTCTTTGCTTTCTCCTTTAGTGACCAACACTGTGTCTTATACACAGTAGAACCTCAGTTGTGACTATCAGAATCCTCCCTGTCTCCATCTGCTGAAGTCTGTGATTTCAGTGGGATGAAATACTCTCTGGGAAGTGTTTTGCCTGTCTAGGAAATTTACTCTTTCAAGACTATGTTGTGTTTGTTTCTGAATTCTTTCCAAGAGGCTTCTTGGCTTACATCAAACCCCAGAACCTGCCTCTACAGTTTGTTCAATTGAGGAAATGCGTTTTGGGCCTTACATTGACATTTTGGCTGCTCATAGATTGCAAATGATCAAGGAAATGTAATTCTGCTACTGGACCCTTGTTCCAGACTTACTAAAAAGTAACCTGATGTTAAATTTCTCAGGAGCTTAGCAACTCAGGCTAAGTTTGTATGGCTCATGCTTGTAATCCCAGCACTTCGGGAGGCCGAGGCACGTGAATCACCTGAGGTCAGGAGTTTAAGACCAGCCTGGCTAACACGGTTGAAACCCTGTCTATACTACAAAACATACAAAAGTTAGCTGAGCATGGTGGCATGCACCTGTAGTAGTCCCGGCTACTTGGGAGGCTGAGGCAGAAGAATTGCTTGAACAGGGGATGTAGAGGTTGCAGTGAGCCAATATCATGCCACTGCACTCCAACCTGGGCAAAAGAGCTAGACTCCGTCTCAAAAAAAAAAAAAAAAAAGAAAGAATTTAGCAATTTGATCTTGTAGAGTTTGAAAGTGGGTAATCTGCAAAATTGATCCAGTAAAACCCAGACCCTCAGCATCTCATGAGTTGCTCTTTTGCTGGGCTGGGTACACTGGAAATCATCATTGGTAAAGAATTTTTTTTGAAAAGTCCCTGCTTGTTACCTTTCTTCCTCTAGCATTTTATGTTTGCTGATACTGTCCTTTTCCTTAGTAACTTACTGAGGCATGAAGCAATTAGTTTCTTTAATGAAGTTTATCTTTTTCCTAGTGATGGATATTACTGATATCATACATGGGAAGGTGGATGATGAAGAAAAGCAGCATTTTATTCCCTTTCAGCAGTAAGTACTTTGGCATGTATCCCAGGTGACTTGAGACCTGGATTAGCCATTCAATCATGTGTTAACACAGAAACAGGTACTAGAAATCATTTTCTGAGAAAAGAAAAGATTCTAAGCTGAAAGATTGTCAGATAGGAGCTGGACAGAAGACTTTATTCAAAGTCCTTGATGTTGGACTCCCATGGAAGAGGGTAACCTGAACTTTCCTGATTCTATAGAGAGGACCAAAGGAATATGAAAAGGGCAAATGTCCGTCTGCCCTGGAATGCAGAGAGTGGTACTGTCTTTACGTCAGAAATGCTGAAGTATCTGTGGAGTCTGTTGCATGAAACAGGCATCATGGAATACTCGGAATCACGTGGGATAGCACAGGGCTTCTCAGACTGTGTCATGCATATGAATTGGGGAAGCTTGTTAGGCTGCAGGGGAATTCTGCCCCTGACAAGCTCCCAGGTGATGCTGATGCAGCTGGTCTGAGGGCCACACTGTCTGTAGCAAGGATTGAGGAAATGAGAGAGCGAAGGGCTGACTCACCCGTGGGCCAGTGTTCCTCCATGTCGGGGGAAAGCCAGCCCGGGACTGTGTGAAAGGATCCCTGCAGAGCTTTACTGAGGCCCTCCATAGTGAGCTGCAGGAGCTGGAGCCATGGGTAGGCCACTGGGGAGCTGTTGGGAGCAAGCCTTGTCACTCTGAAGAAGTGCAGATGTGTATGTCGTGACCTGCTCAAGCACCTGCACAGGCGGTAAAGGCCTAGCAAAGGCCGAGAGCACAGCCGGGACCAGCTCTCACCAGGGGCCATCGTGCTAGTCAGAGGGCGTCATCTCTGCTCACTTGGAGCTGCCACTGCAGACAAGTAGAACAAACTGAGAACTCCAGAAACCAACCAGAATCATATATTTGAGTTAATATATCATTTTTTACTAATGATATCACAAATTAGTGGAGAGAGATACTTTATGCCAAAAAAAAAAAAATATGTTTAGAGAACATTAGCTAGCCGTTTAAGATCCCTAAGTTAAATTCCAGTCTCATAACTTAATGCCAATCTAAATTTTGGATGGTTAAACATATAACTGTAAGAGCTAGAATCTTAAAATATTAACAAGAAAATAGAAGTTTTATAGGCCGGTAATGGGAGGGCCATTTTCAAGATTCAACCAAAAAAGAAAAATTGATAGGTTTAACCATCCAAAAATTGTAAAGAACTTATGCATAGAAAAAAATCAATGCAATCTTTGCAATGTGTATGAGAAAGGATGAGTAGTTGTAATATGTGGAGAATTAATAGAACTCAATAGGGACCTAAAGGGGAATACAAACACACACACACACACACACACACACACACACACACACAGAGAGAGAGAGAGAGAGAAATGGTGTACATTTATTGAGGATGAGTAAAATGCAAATTGAAACATCAAGGTTTAGTTTTGATCTTGACCAAGTTTTAGTATTTGGTTAGATATAAGGAGACATACATTACTTATAGGAATATAAACTGTAACAATGCATTAACAGCCTTAAAATTTAGATATTTCAAAAAATGTACTCCATGATTAGCAGTGATTATTTCTGTTGGTGTAACTCTTGGTGATTTCGCTCCTGTTTCTGTTTTCCTGTTGTCTATTTTTTATACAAAAATATGTATTATATTCAATATATAAAATATAAAAATACTAATTTTTCAATGTGAAATCTGTACATTTGGACCAGTTTCTAAGCATAATAGTGGAAATAGCTCATGCTAAGCAGTACTTCTCTCTTTTATCCAGAGGCTGCTATGAGTTTTAAAATATGGCCATTGTACTCCATCCTGGGTGACAGAGCCATACCCTGCCTCAGATAAAATAAAATATAAAGTAAAAATAGATAAAATAATTTAAAAAATAAAATGCACTTACCATGTATGCTACCACCTATATATTGACCTACCAAAATGAGACAAATGTTTTCTGTAGCACAGTGCTAATATTATGTGATGACTTTCATCTCCATGAATACTGCTCTTGTTTTGTTTTGTGTGTAATATAAAACACTATATGCACACACCTATGTAAATATGTATTGTATAATATATAAATATGTTTAAATAAGTATAGTTAATAAATATATTAAGTTTAACACAAAGTTAATATAATTAAATTTATAAATATATTAAATATAATATGTTACATAAAATACAATCATGCTTCACTTAATGGCAGGGATACATTCTGAGAAACGTGTCAGTAGGCTGTCTTGTCATTGTGTAAACATCATAGAGTGCACTTACACAAACCTGGAATGGATGGACTGCTACACACCTAGGCTGTATGGTATGGCCTATTGCTCCCAGACTATAAACCTGTCCAGCATGTTACTGTACTGAATACTGCAGGCAATTGTAACACAATGGTATTTGTGTCTTCAAACATATTTAAACATAGAAAAGATAGTGAGTTGTGCTGAGATGTTAAAACAACTATAACATCACTAGGCAATAGGAACGTTTCACCTCCATTATAATCCTTTTATTTTGATATGGGGTTTCCCTCTTGTTGTCCAGGCTGGAGTGCAGTGGCGTGATCTCCGCTCACTGCAACCTCGCCTCCCGGGTTCAAGTGATTCTCCGCCTCAGCCTTCTGAGTAGCTGAGATTCCAGGCACGCGCTACCACACCTGGCTAGTGTTTGTATTTTTAATAGACACAGGGTTTCACCATGTTGGTCAGGCTGGTGTCAAACTCCTGACTTCAGGTGATCCACTTGCCTCGACCTCCCAAAGTGCTGTGATTACAGGTGTGAGCTACTGCGCCTGACCAGCTCCATTATACTCTTATGGGACCATAGTCATTTATGCAGTCTGTCATTAACTGAAACATTGTTAGGCATATGACTGTATATTGAATAAACATAAATATATATAATCATAAATATAAATGTACCAAATATATAATAGTACTATAAATGTGTTATGTTTACATTTAAGATTATATGTATGTGTATATGTACGTAAAAGGAGTTGCACTCATGGATTTGAAAGGTGTCTGAAACAGTCATCTGTATATTTGCTGGTGGTGATGTGCTTCCTGCTTAATTTCTGAACCAGCTTTCCTCCAGCAACCATATCCCAGTACTTAGTCCTGAGATTGTCCTCACCATGTAATCTGCACTTTGAGTCCCTGATGAGCCCCGCCGTAATGTTATTGCCGCTCATTGTGCAGCCAGCAGCCACAGTGAAGTATTTACTATGCAGACTGTAGCCTCTGGCACTGAACGCGTAAGATTTATGGCAAGTTCTGCCATAACCTACTTCAAAAACTTTACAGTGTTTTCCAGTAGGAGAGTTTTGTATGTGTATCTTGCGAGTCCATTTATCAAAAGTCATGTGTAAAAAACAGAAACTCACGACTATAGGAATCCCATTTGCCAGTCACGTATGGCAGTGTGTCTTATTGTCAGGATACAGGGAACCCTGCAGAGAAAACTGGCCTACATGCAGTGGGGAGAGAAGACAGGAGACTGTTGTCCTGCACCAGGCTGATGTGCAGTTGCTGATAGTGCTTCTGCCCTCAGTAGAATGGGGCTGTGTTTGCTGCTTTGATCAGCCTTTACGAGCCGCAGCCTGATAGGATCCCTCAAGTGGAGCTTGGTTGGCAGCACCCATGCCAAGATCTAGCTTGTCATCACATGGAAATCTGAGAGCCTCTACCAGACACCAGGCGTACACACTGCGCTCGTACATGGGGGGCTGACACTAGACAAGAGCCTTAGCAGGCAGGGGATCTCAGCCCATCTCTTACAGATGAAGAAACTGAGGCCCAAAGGGAGATTCTTGCAGAGCTCACTCAAGTAGAAGTAGACCTGGAGACCAGGGCTCCTGCCCTTTCCGTGGGTGGTCTGTCTTCAATTCTATTGCAGGAGCCTCTTCTGCTTCTGAAAGAGCCTGGAGCGTTGCCTCTGATTTTAGTTGCTAACCTTTGATCACCAGTTTCGAGTATTCTTGGGGTTTTTTTTCCTCTCTCTCTCTTTGCCTCAAGTCATTTCCAAGGTGAATTTAGTATTTAAGATAGACTGTCAATGGAAAAATAAAGGAAGGATAGAAAGATAGGTGTAGTTAGTGGTGATATTTCCAAATCATTCTCATAAGACGCACTGTTATCTGAGGTTGTGCTGCAGAGACTTCCTTTCTTCCCCTCCCACCTTATCTCTTATTTCTCTTTCCCAAGAATTGCGATGGAAACCTACATCCGCCAGAGGCAGATCATCATGTCGCCCTTGATAACATCACACGTGATTGGGGAGAATGAGCCACTCACTTCAGTCTTGAATAAAGTGATTGCAGCAAAGGAAGTGAATCACAAGGGGCAAGGTATCCAGTCCAGTGCCAGAGCTGGGAGGGACTCTGCTGAGGGTGGGGGACATTCACAGCTGGGTCTTTGGACTCCTGCCCTTTATTATCGTTCTTTGATACAAAGCAGCCTCCTCTGGGGACCGTCCTCCTCAGCTTCCTACCACAGGCTTTTAATACTGAACTGCCTGAGATGCACCCAGCAGTGACTTTGATCACGGTTGTATTTTGTGAATTCTGTGGAACAAAGTTTTATCCCATGAGTAATTTCTTTTTGAGATGGTCTCATGCTGTCACCCAGGCTGGAGTACAATTGCATGATCTTGGCTCACAGCAGCCTCCACTTCCTGGGTTCAAGCAGTCCTCCTACCTCAGCCTCCCATGTAGCTAGGACTACAGGCATGCACCACCATGCTTAGCTAATTTTTAATTTTTTTTTGTAGAGATGGAGTCTCACTATATTGGCACCTCCTTAACATGTTCTGTTGATGGAGTGTTTTAACCAAGAGAAGTTCTGCATTTTGAATCAAAACAGTTTTAAGAATCAAATATCAAGATGGTGGCCATATTTGTATAATGTTGAAGATTGAATACTTTGATTTTCCTTAATATTTCATAAATCTTTCACCTTTTACTAAAGATTTCCGTGGAGAGGAACTACTCTGAGCTTTAACCAATTTTTTAAGGCCTTGTGTTTGCAGAGGTTATAAAATTAGTTTTAAAAAATTAAGCAGTGTTGCTGTCTGGGGTTTGTTATCTTATGCCATGAAAATTAAGGATATGGACACACAGACAGAGTGAGTTTAGGAGCAGAGGTTTAATAGGCAAAAGAAAGAGAAAGGAGAACAGCTCTCTCTCTCTCTCGTGAGAGATAGGGCCTTTTGGATTTTATAGGCAGGCTTGAGAAGGTGTGTCTGATTTATGTAGGGCCCACAGATTGTTTGGACCAGGTATGACATGTATACAGCACGCAGGGAAGGCTGGTCACCCCACCCTAATCTTATACAAATGGGCTTTCCATCTGGCTGGCGCCATGTTGTCTGCTTCTTACTGTACATTTGGCTGGCAAAGAGAAGGGAAAATGGAGCCTCCATATTGGACATGTCTAGCTCCAGGTAGCCTTTTCCTGTTGGCTGACATTTACCCGTGCAAACTTCCAGCTTGCTTGTCCATGTCTGCAGCCTGATTTTGCAGGAAAAGAAAATTATTTGGGGGCTGCTTTTCATTAAAAGGAAAATCTTACTGAGGATTTCTTTACCCTCACTATTTGCCTAAATAATTTCTTAACTCCTGTATCAAAAATCAGTAGAGACTGAATCAGCCTGTACATATCAAAAATACATAGAGACTCAATGACTTTTTTTCACTACTGTATAACTGTCTTCCAAAATGGAAGCAATCAGAAAACATATGATTTTCATTATATTTAGTTTCTGATGTATTTGCAATTACCCTGTGTAGGAAAGACAAGCAAGGAATCAATAAATAATCTGAAAACAAGTAACTAATTTTTTTTTAATTTTTTATTTTTTTGAGATGGCGTCTCACTCTGTCTCCTAGGCTGGAGTGCAGTGTCTCAATCCTGGCTCACTGTAACCTCTGCCTCCTGGGCTCAAGTGATTCCCCTGCCTCAGCCTCCCAAGTAGCTGGGATTACAGGCACCTGACACCACAGCTGGCTAATTTTTGTATTTTTAGTAGATACTGGGTTTTAGTATGTTAGCCAGGCTGGTCTCGAACTCCTGACCTGAAGTGTTCTGCTTTCCTCGGCCTCCCAAAGTGCTGAGATTACAGGTGTGAGCCACCACACGCACCCTATTTCTGTTTTTTTACAGCTCTTAACTAAGTATAATTTCAGTTGCAGTGGAAAACCCTTATACTAAACAGATTACCATGTATGTATAATTTATTTAACAAAACTGAAAAAGAAAAGTCATTTCCGTTCTTGCTGCCTAACAACAAAACAAGCACTTTTCATTCTTTTTTCTTTCTTTTTTTCTAAGTACTATACTTCATTCCTAACAAGTGCTTTTCAAATGTTTTTATGCTCTTCATGAATATTTTTATGACTGCATAGTATTCCAGTGTTTAGATTTAAGAAAAGGGACTCTCCTAGATAAACACTTACGTGCTTCTTAATTTGTCATCATTGCAAATATAAAAAACTCTGCTCTGACTATCTTTATACATGAAGTCTTTTCCATGTTTGAGTCTATCTCCCCAAGAAAATTCCCGGAAGTTGGATTTCTGGGTCACATGCTGGGCATAAGCCTACACCTGGAGATAGACATATGCCAAATCACTTGCCATAGATTTCTGTTGTGTTCGAGTGTTTATCTTACTGTACTCTTGGTTATGTTGTGAATTGATTTTTAAAAATCATTAGGGCTGGGTATGGTGGCTCACACCTGTAATCCCAACACTTTGGGAGGCTGAGGGAGGCAGATTGCTTGAGGTTAGGAGTTCGAGACCAGCCTGGCCAACATGGTGAAACTCCATCTTTACTAAAAAAAGAAAAATACAAAAATTAGCTGGTGTGATGGCACACACCTGCAATCCCAGCTACTGCGGAGGCTGAGGCATTAGAATTGTTTGAACTCTGGAGGCAGAGGTTGCAGTGAGCTGAGATGGCACCACCACACTCCAGCCTGGGCAACAGAGTGAGACTCTCTCTCAGGAAAAAAAAAAAAAAAAAAAGAAAGAAAGGAAAGTGGGTTCTTCTTTTCTTCTTAGAGTTTTAATAACTATATACTTTTTTTTTTTAAATGTTCTGCCTCTTTTTTCTGTTTAATTCATTATTGGGAATTTTTTTAAATGATAATACAAGATGATAAATTAAATTTTCTTAAGTAACAAGAAAATAGTCCCAGAATATTCATGTAATGATTGGATTTTTTTTTTCATGATTCGTTATGCCTTTTTTGCCATATATTAAATTGCTGTGTATTATAGTATTTCATTGTTTTATGTATATATCATATTTACCACTAGTATCACAAATTATTGTAGCTTTACAATATATTCTGGTATCTGGTAGGGGCTTCTTTACCATTTTTTCCCCTAAATTTAGCATCTGTTCACATCTCTGTCACATTTTCAAAAGGTCCTGTTGTGGAAGTGTGATTAAAATTACAAGTTAACTGGGGGAGAATTTTTATCTGTATAGTAAGGTAGTTGGTTGTGACTATACAACTCAGATGTTCTTTTCACTGGTTATGCGTGTGTTATATAGATTATATAGAGAACTAAAAGTTTATCTTTTATTTCTTTAAAGGACTTTGGGTATCCTTGAAGCTATTGCCAGGTGACCTCAGACAGGTTCAGAAGAATTTTTCACACTTGGTTGATAGATCAACAGCAATCGCCCGGAAGATGGGCTTTCCTGAAATCATACTGCCAGGTAAGCACTTTGCATGACTCACCTGTTTTGCTTCCTCCCCTGCAGCCATTACTTCTTTTCTTTTCTGGAGTCTTGCTCTGTTGCTCAGGCTGGAGTGCAGTGGTGTGATCTCGGCTCACCGCAACCTCCAGCTCCTGGGTTCAGGCAGTTCCCCCTGCCTCAGCCTCCTGAGTAGCTGGGATTGCAGGCATCCACCACTACACCAGGCTAGTTTTTTGTGTTTTTAGTAGAGATGGGGTTTTACCGTGTTGGCCAGGATGGTCTCTGTCTTTTGACCTTGTGGTCCACCCACCTCGGCCTCCTCAAGTGCTGGGATTTCAGGTGTGAACCACTGCACCCAGCCTATAATGCTTTTAAACATAACTCAAATTTTCTTACTCTTTTACACAGACTCAGGAGACTAATTGGCCTCACTTGTGTGTCCCTTTTCTCGTTATGATGTCCGCAGCATATGGGCGCCTTGCTCTCGCCATTCTTCGAAGCTCCAAAAGCACTCTGGCTCTCCCTTTCTTGTCATGATGAGAATGTCAGCATTTTTCTGTTTCATCTTCTTTCTGGTGATCTGCATATGTGTGTGTTCTCTTGAATTCACTGACTTCACCCATTTAATTTTAATCTCCATACTAAGAAAAGAGAATAAGTCTCTCAAGGAACTTTATACATATTGCTATAACCTAATTGATATTAATAGGAATTCTAGAAAAACAACCATGCCGTGTTAGAAAAATTCTAGAAAACCAACTTATCTACTGCATAGAAATTCAGGTTATTTTAGGCCAGGCACGATGGCTCATACCTGTAATTCCAGCTCTTTGGGAGGCTAAGGCAGGCGTATCACTTGAGGTCAAGTCTTCAAGACCATCCTGGCCAATTTGGTGACCCTGTCTCTATTAAAAATACAAAAATTAGCAGGGCGTGGTGGTGGGCACCTGTAATCCCAGCTACTCAAGAGGCTGAGGCATGAGAATCGCTTGATCCCGGGAGGCAGAGGTTGCAGTGAGCCTTGATTGTGCCACTGCACTCCAGCCTGTATGATACAGCAACACTGTCTCAAAAAAAAAAAAAAAGAAAGAAAGAAAGAAAGAAAGAAAAATAATGAGGTTATTTTTAAAGTAATACAGGATCTTATTTCTCCTTTGAGAAATTAAGGGGCACTGATAACTTGCTGCCACCCACATTGTCGTATGTAGTAAGTCTTAAATGAATATTTGCAGAATGAATGAGTAAAAAAGTTTTAAAATGGAGATTACTCTTTTTTCTTTTTCTTATAGAAGAAGAAAGTTTTTTGCTCATTTTGGCCATTACTTAGCTGTTTCACCCTGATATGCAGTCATCAACATTCTGGGAAAATATTTTATCTTTTTATTGTTAAGGGCAAAAAAAAAACTATTAGTAATATTGTCTACCTGAAGGTGGTTTTACTGCTACAAGACACGAATCTAAAAAAATTAAGTAGAGAAAGTTTATTCTTTGATGAAGGTGACAACAGGGTTGGCTTCTCCTGAGGCCTTTAAGTAAGGTGAGTACACCTTTGAAATCAGGCTTCTAAAAGAATATTAAGGTTTTTTGTTTGTTTGTTTGGTTTTTAGTCAATAGGATTGGTTTATAGAAGGCCCAGGGCAAATTAGGTTTTAAAATTCATCTGGAATATGGCCAGGCAAGGTGGCTCACATCTATAATCCCAGCACTTTGGGAGGCTAAGACAGGTGGATCGAGACCAACCTGGCCAGCATAGTGAAACTTCGTCTCTTCTAAAATACAAAAACTAACTAGGTGTGGTGGCGTGCACCTGTAGTCCTAGCGACTCGGGAGGCTGAGGCAGGAGAATTGCTTGAACCCATTAGGCGGAGGTTACAGTGAGCTGAGATCGCACTGCTGCACTCCAGCATGGCACCTGGTGGCAGAGCGAGACTCTGTCTCAAAAAAAAGAAAAAATTAGCCAGGCATGATGGCAGGCACCTGTAATCCCAGCTATCTGGGAGGCTGAAGTAGGAGGATCACTTGAACCCAGGAGGCAGAGTTTGCAGTGAGCTACGATTGTGCCACTGTACTCCAGCCTGGGCAACAGAGTAAGACTTGTCTCAAAAAAGAGAAAAAAGTTCATCTAGAGCAATGGTTCCCGGTGCTAGACTATGGATCAGCTAATCAGGATCTTCTTGAACATGCAGATTCTCAGATTTCTACAGACCAATTCAGAGGTCCCAAGGTGATCTGGTGGTGAGTCAGGTCTGAGATATTCAGGTCTAGGCCTAAATCCCTCAGCTCAGAACTCCTTCCTGTTATCCCATCACCCTGGGAACTGGTTCCGTTTGCCTCCTAAACTCTTCCCTGTTCCCCCTTGCCCTCTAGCAAGGAGCTCCGACTCCCTGTCTTCAGCATCACAGGAGTGATTCTGTCCACTGTTCTCTGTTCTCACCTCTGCCAGGCCACCTCCCGCCTCTGCAGAGTAGCTCTCATGAGAGTCACCCATGATCATGGTATCGCTGCGTTTTCCAGCCTAGTGATCGGCTCTGACCTCTCAGCAGCATCTGACGTTGTCAAAATATTTCCTTCCCTTCTCATTGGTGACCCCCTCACTTTCCTCTGTGTCTCCATTTCCCTGAGACTTCTACAAGGACCCTTTTGCCACCTTCTCATATTCTGCTTGACCTGTAAATGTTGAAGTTCCTTGAATTTGGTCCTGAGACCCTGTGATAGTGTGCTTGGGCTGCCACGGCAAAACACCACAGACCCGGGCGGCGTCAACAACATTTATTTTCTCACAAGAAAGGACAGGACACTGGAAGTTCAAGATCAAGGTGACAGGAGAGTTGGCTTCTCCTGAGGCCTCTCTCCTTGGCTTGCAGATGGCCATCTTCTCCCTGTGTCTTCACTTGGTTGTCCCTCTGTGCATGCTGTGTCTTAATCTGTTCATATGAGGACACCAGTCATATTGGATTAGGACCCACCTGTATGACCTCATTTTACCTTAATTCCTCTTTTAAAGGCTCTATCTCCAAATACGGTTATATTGTGTTTTACAAGGGGTTATGGCGTCAATATATGAATTTGGGGAGGACACAGTTCAGCCCATAACAGCCCTCTTTCTGTCTCAGCTGTATTTTCTCCCTAGAGGTATCATCCACTCATTTGGCTTACATCTACCTGTCACCTGCAAATCTGGAGCTTAAATACCAAGACTTCTTTATGAATTCTAGGGCCATATATCCAGCTATTTCCTGCCTCAGGACTCCCCTCTTTTTTTTTTTAAGACAAGATCTTGCTCTGTTGCTCAGGCTGTAGTATAGTTGTATGATCATAGCTCACTGCAAACCTCAATCTCCTAGGCTCAAGCAGTCCTCCCCCCCTCAGCCTCCCAAGTAGCTGGGACTACAGGCATGAGTCACCACACCTGGCTAATTAAATGAATTGTTTTTGTAGAGACCAACTTTCCTTACGCTGCCTAGGCTGATCTCAGGATTAAGCAATCCTCCTGCCTCTGTCTCCCAAAGCTTACAGGCATGAACCACAATGCCTAGCCCTTCCTTGCTTTAATTGGCTAATTCTTATTCAGCATCCCCATTTGGACCTCATAATTCTGTGCATCTAGGCCTGAGGCACCTCTCTTGTGTTTTATCTAAGAGAACAGCACCTCCATTCATTCATCCATCCATCCATCCATCCACCCACCCACCCATCCAACTGTCTGCCTATCTAACCTTTATTCATCCATTAATTCATTCATCCATCCATCCATCCACCTAACCAACCCCTATCCACCATCTATCCATCCACCTACCCAGCTTTTTTCCATGTATCCATCCACCTACCCATCCACCTGTCCACCTATCCAAACTCTTATCCATCCATTCATCCATCCATCCGTCCATCCATCCATCCATCCACTTACCCAACCCCTATCCACCCATCCATCCATCCATCCATCCACCCACCAACCCATCCATCCCCCTTCCCACCCACCCACCCATTTGTCCACCCACCCATCCATCCACTACACAAGCCAGAAAGTCACCCTTGATATCTTCCTTTCCTTTACAACTCACATAAATTAGTGGATAAGACCTGTCAGCATTACCTTTGAAAGGACTCTCAAATCTATCCCCTTCTCTCCATCTGCATTGCCACTAGCCAATTTGGAGCTAGGATGGCCTCTTCCCTTGACAACTACCATAGCTTCCTACCTTGTTTTCATGTTTCTACTCTTTATTCACTCATTTCCTCTTTTCCATACTGCATCCTGAATGTTCTATTGCGTAAGCACACCTGATCTTACCCCACTCCTTCCTCACTGAAAACATCTTACTGACTTTCATTTATGCTTAGGGCATATATATAAATTCTTAATCTCCTCACTAGCCTCAGTGAGAGCTGGTTTATTTCTGTCTCTCTAGCCTCATTTCACACCAGATACCCCCTAACTGTGAGGATGTCAGTCAGGTTTTTTCCTACCTCTGGGCCTTTGCACAGGCTACTCTCCCAGACTCTGCTGCTAACAGCTGACAGGAAAGATTCCCACACCATGCAGACGAGGTCAGGACCTGGTGTTGTGCATTCACAGAGCCCGGCATGTGCCTCCATTGGTAATGGTGGGTTTACTCATGCAGGTTATTTGACTGGTGCTTCTCTCCGACACTAGACTGTAATCTGAGTTGAGGCAGAGCTGGTGCATGGCTCACCATTGCCACCCAGACACCCAGCACATGCCTGCTGCAGAGTAGGAGTTCAAGCACTTTTTATAATGAATATTACCTCCATCATCTGATCGTACCATAATTTATTCAACTAATTCCCTGTGCTTGGAAATCAAGAATGTTTCCATGTTTCTACTTTTATAAACACCACAATGAATATCCTTATAGATAAATTATTGCCCACATTTTTAGTACTTTGAGACAAAAATTACCAGTGGAATTGCTGTATTAAGGCTTTTGACACATTTTCAACATCTCCATCGACAAACAGTATGTCAAGTAATGTTTTAAACTGTGCTGTGTGAATAAACCCCTTTTTCTTCATTCTCAGCAACTGTAAGTGGAATCTTATTTTTTTCCAGTTGGGGAAATGATCAAAATGATCAGCGCTCTAAATATGCACTCCTGCTTTCTTATAATGTTAAAAGGTTTTGTTTTTTACATTGGGAGGCAGTTTAATATAGGGCAGGTGTTGGAGTCATTTTTTCAATACTTTTTTCATCTAGGAGTTTAATATACTTTCCATGTATTCCAAGTTTCAGTTGTGTACCTCAATAACATTTAATATTTTTATCCAATATATGGGCTACACAATTATTAAATAATTTTTTTTTGGCTGGGTTACCAAAAAAAAAAAAAAAAAACCACACACACAAGCGGAAAGCGTGCTTTCATTGATCAAAGCAAGTAAACTGATTTAAAGAAATATAAAGTACTCTAGGCCAGGCATGGTGGCTCACACCTGTAATCCCAGCATTTTGGGAGGCTGAGGTGGACATATTGCTTGAGTCCAGGAGTTCGAGACTGGTCTAGGCAACATAGTTAGACTCCTTCTCTACAAAAAATTAGCCAAGCATAGTGGTGTGTGCCTGTAATCCCAGCTACTCAGGAGGCTGAGGTGAGAGGATCACTTGAACTCAAGAGGCCAAGGTTGCAGTGAGCAGAGATCATACCACTGTACTCCAGCCTGAGCAACAAAGCAAGATCATATATCAAAAAAGAAAATAAAAACATACTCTATAAGCTTTCAGAAAGAGTATCTTATCTCATCAGGTTGTTTCATAGATTAACAAGTTAATCTATAATTGATTACATTAATACATGTAAGACATTTTGACCAGTGCCTGGCACAGCACATAATAAGCACTCAGTAGACAATTGCCTTCATTATTATCAGATGTTTTCAAAATTTCACACTCTCCAAAGCACTTTTGAAAAACCATCTACCATATTGTTAGGTTACAACATCTGCATATTGTAACCTAACAATATACAATATTTATTTATTAGACAAAAATTTTTAATAGAGAAAATTACTACTGAAAAGTGTTAATTTTCTATAAAACTACAGTGCAAATCCATCTTGGTAGGCATGGAAATGTAAAATGAGAGACGCCAAAGACGGCCAATGCATGAAAGCCTTTTGTCGGATGAGTAGTTCATTATAAAACCAGACCACTTCATATTTTTTGTCTTTTATGTCATAACGACATCCTGAAACTTAGAATGACTTCTCTCAGCAGCACTCACAGCATGCTTGTCATGTTACAGGAGATGTTCGGAATGACATTTATGTCACCCTGATCCATGGCGAGTTTGACAAAGGGAAGAAGAAAACGCCAAAGAACGTGGAGGTGTCGATGTCCGTGCACGACGAGGAGGGCAAGCTCTTGGAGGTGTGTGGCGTGGCCCAGAAATCCTGCTGCCATCACATCCATCACTACAAACACCATTGGCTTTTGGTCTTATTTTTATTCTTCTTTGCATCAGGATGGGTTTGTTTTTCCTAAGAAAAGAAATATAAAGCCTGTTAAATTTGTGATTAGCAATGAGCAGTTTCACTAAGGAAGCTACCTAGACTCTTATTTTTGTATTTCTCCTGTGCTAAGAAATAGCTCCAGCCACTAATGATTTTATGTAAGCTTCCAATGCAGAGGTTATTTATCATTTTCAACTTACTTAGCCACTTTCAAGCTTGATCAGTTCCTCTAGGGCTTCAGCTAAGTGGCCTGGGTACTTGAATGGCATTACAAAGCACATTTCCTTCCGTGGGTAAGCAGAACCAAAGGAGATATGCTCGTTAGAGACTGAAACCGGAAGAGCCCTTGGGTAGGCATTCGCTACCACTGCTCTTTAGTTTTAATGAGCGGGAAACTGTAAGAAACTTTAAAAGGATGAGTTATTTTCTCTGAGAAACATAGAACTTAGTGGCAGAGCTGGGAGAGTATCCAAACATCCTGAATTCCAGTCCAGAGTTCCTCCAACTCTGGCAGCTTTTCTTTTCTTTTTTTTCTCTTCTCTTCTTTTTCTTTTCTCTTTTTTCCTTTCCTTTCTCTTTATTTTCCTTTCCTTTTCTTTTCTCTTACTTTTTAAAACCCTTCCCTTTTTCCTTCCTTTTTCTCTTACTTTTTCCCTTTCCTTTTCTTTTTCTTTTTTTCCTTTTTTTTTTTTTTAATTAAGACAAGATATAAAGCAGGTATCTGCCAGATTTCTGCCCATATAAAGAAGAGTACTGATTCTGACATCAAAGAGGATAGGCAGAAGGTGGTCACAGGAGGCTGCATGGCCTCTCCTGAACTTCAGCTCCTCTTGTATGAGCCGTAGTTACCTGCTTTGGTAACCAAGGACCAAACTCTTGATTGATTTGACTCACTGAGTGTCCTGTTGCATAGTTGTTTGAGGCTACAGTGAAATATAATTTTATTACTTCCCATGGATGTTATAATCTAGTAGGGATGCAGACAGCCAGGAAATTTACTAAGTCAAGTCGTATTCTACATGAGAGGGATAAACTGAATGCTGGGAGCCACTGCATGAGAATATTTTATTTGTGCTGTTGATAAGAGTACATGAGCTCATTTCAAGTAGACACCTTCTCGTGGTTGGTCATTTCATAGCTTCGCTAACTCGTTGGATAGTGCCCCACCAAGGCCTAGTTCTACTGAGCTAAGTGGTTCATGACCAAAACAAGATGCAGCCCTGAGTTTGAGTGAATATGCTGTTCCAGTGCCCCAAGTCCCTAAAACAGAATGTAGACAGGAAAGATAAATGCTTTTTGCAAACAGTGGCACGTGTGCGTGTGTCACCTAATTTCTAGTCATCGTCATGTTCCCTGAGAGAAATGAGGAAAGAATCAGAGGACAATGCATGCCTGGGGAGGGAAGAGAAAATACAAGTTACAGGAAAGAAGGATTTTCAGGTGCTGCTGGGTTCCTTAGCTGCTACCAGATTTATATTGTAGACCCTTGAATAAAGTGGTAGAAATTCAGTCTTCTCTATTCTTTTTATTTATTTTTATTTTTTTATTTTGAGACGGAGTCTTGCTCTGTCGCCCAGGCTGGAGTGCAGTGGCACGATCTCGGCTCACTGGTCACTGCAGCCTTCACCTCCTGGGTTCCAGCAATTCTCCTGCCTCAGCCTCCTGAGTAGCTGGGATTACAGGTATGCACCATCACACCTGGCTAATTGTGTAATTTTTTTAGTAAAGGCAGGGTTCCACCGTGTTGGTCAGGCTGGTGTCAAACTCCTGAACTTGTGATCCGCTTGCCTCAGCCTCCCAAAGTGCTTGGATTACAGACATGAGCCACCTCTCCCAGCCCAGTCTTCTTTATTCTTTGTCCACCAAATTTAATCAGCTGTTCAGTGCCAGTGCAGGGCATGTATGGACATGTTGGGGGATAAGGGGCTTGTGTGTGGTATATGGGATCCTCTTAGTTTTCTAAACAAAATTACTCCCGTCTAATTTCTGCTTTCCATTTGAAGAAAGCAATTCACCCTGGTGCTGGATATGAAGGCATTTCAGAATACAAGTCCGTAGTCTATTACCAAGTCAAGCAGCCCTGTTGGTATGAGACTGTCAAGGTAAGAATGAGTCATTTGTAACCCCTGTTATCCCTTAAACCTCAGTTAGATTCCTATCTTCTGTTTACCCTCAAATTATTCCTACTTTATTTTGAAATTTTTGGATAAGTTGCCTATGGTGTGCAGTAAGAAATGACTTGGTAATTATAATTCTGTATTAAGAGCATTTATTGTTAACAGACTCAGCATTCTTCAATAATGTTCTAATTCATGTGTGGAAATTTGAATAGCAAAGTCTGTGGTTGACGTGATAGATATAATAGACTGCCAAGATGGTGCAAAACCAAACGGAAATTTTCACACTGTGCAAACAGTTTCCTAACATTTTTTTCTTCTTGGCCTCTCACCAAGTGTTCTGGGCCTCTTTTCAACTTCAATATGTGTATTACACATTCCAAAGTGCTTTTCAGATCAGTCATTCTCCTTTGAGCCCTACAGCGGCTCTGCACCTCGAACACGTGGGTCTTGTCATGGCCTCTTTCTGATTAGGTGTGGAGATCCAAAGTTCAGTGACATCCCAAGATCATAGAGCTGACCGATATCAGGGCCTGAACTGGAGCCCACTTCTGAATCCCAGGCTCCATCAGCAGTTTCTGGTTGTTGAAGTCATATGAGTTCTTCATAGAAAATTTTTTAAAAATTGCGTTCATATATCTCGATTTAGAAGTAACCATTTTCAACAGTTTTATATAGTTCATATGTTTTAAATGATGCTGTTGATACAAATTTATATTGTGCTTTTTGAAACGACTTATCTCAAGGCATATAAATTCTTCAGATATGTATTTTTAGATACTTGCATGTTTCAGTATATAATCATGCCATAATTTAACTGCACACCACAAATCTCTGCTTGTTTCAGTGCCCTGAGGCTCTGTTTCTTCTCTCCCCTGTAGATTTGTAAGCAACAGAAAGCTGCTTTATGGGCACTAATCATTACCTTTTCCTCCTCTTATGTCTTATAGATTCGATTATTACTATATTTATACACATCTTGCAGTCTGAAAGGTCCTGTATAGACCTCTGTGAAGTATTACTGTTTCACATGAAAGAAAGTCCTAGAAACTCATAGTATCTCCATGCTCAGAATCTATGATAAGCAGCAAGATGATCTGAGATTCTTTTGATTTGAAAATAGCTTGGTCTTCTTTGAATGAAAACTCTATCAAGTCTCACTCTGTAGTAATTTGTGCTGTGGAAAGTATAAAATTGAGCCTAATTCCATAAAATAAACCATGCCTGCAAAGTACTGTGTATTTGTAAACTACCAATTTCTTACTGTGACACAGGTATCCATTGCTATAGAAGAAGTCACACGCTGTCATATAAGGTTTACCTTCCGACACAGGTCATCTCAGGAATGTAAGTATTAAGAGGTCTATTACATATTTCCACTTTAAAAAATTTACTCTTGCTTGACAGCCCTCTTGTGAATCTGGAGAACAAGGTATTTGGAAACTAGATACTTGGCAACTTTATTTCATAACTCACTGGTGCTAAGGAAATCAGCATAATGAATTTTGCTGGGTTTGCAAGGTCTGTGTTATCACTCTATATTTGGACTTCCTTAAAATGTGTTTTGTGAACACTGATATTCTCAAAGACACCAGTCCTCAATCTTTGGTACCAGGGACTGGTTTCATGAAAAACAATTTTTCTAAGGACCAGGGGCAGGGATGGTTTCAGGATGATTCAAGCACATTATCTTTATTGTGTTCTCTATTATTATTACATTGTAATATGTAATGAGATAATTCTACAACTCTCCATACTGTAGAATCAGTGGGAGCCCTGAGCTTGTTTTCCTGCAACTAGATGGTCCCATCTGGGAGTGATGGGAGACAGTGCCAGATCATCAGGCATTAGATTTGCACAAGGAGTGTGTATCCTAGATCCTTTGCGTGAGCAGGTCACAATGGGCACAATAGGATTCAGCTCCTGTGAAAATCTAATGCTGCTACTGATTCGACAGGAGGCAGCGCTCAGGTGGTAATGTGAGCAGTGGGGAGCAGGGAGCAGCTGTAAACAGTTTTTTTTTTTTTTTCTTTGAGACAGTCTGTCACCCAGGCTGGAGTGCAGTGGCAGGATCTTGGCTCACTGCAACCTCTGCCTCCTGAGTTCAAGCATCTTCTTCCTCTGCCTCTCAAGTAGCTGGGACTACAGGCACACACCACCACACCCAGCTAAATTTGTGTTTTTTAGAAGAGGCGAGGGTTCACCATATTGGCCAGCCTGGTCTCGAACTCCTGACCTCATGATCCACCCACCTCGGCCTCCCAAAGTGCTGGGATTACAGGCGTGAGCCACCACGCCCCTCCACGAGCAGCTGTGAATACAGATGAAGTTTTGGTTGCTTCTCCACCACTTACCTCCTGCTGTACAGCCCAGTTTCTAACAGGCCACAAACTGGTACGGTTCGTGGCCTGGGGTTTGAGGTCCCCTGCTCCAAGGTACTACTAGATACTCTATAACAGAAACTATTTAACAATCAAATAGGTATAGGAGAGGCTATATGTACATTGTATCTCCCTCCTAGACATTCACAATGCATGTTGCCACATTGCAGTAGCAATAAAACTGTTTAGTCACTTGTCTTCCCAAATTTTCATTTTTCTGATCAAAAAACTATTTCGACCAGGCATGGTGTCTCATGCCTGTAATCCCAGCACTTTGGAAGGCCAAGGCAGGCATATCAAAAAGTCAAGAGATCAAGATCATCTGGCTGACATGGTGAAACCCCATCGCTACTAAAAATACAAAAAAAAAAAAATTAGCTAGGCATGGTAGCATGCACCTGTAGTCCTAGCTACTCAAGAGGCTGAGGCAGGAGAATCGCTTGAACCCAGGGGGAGGCTGCAGTGAGCCAAGATCATGCCACTGCACTCCAGGCTAGGTGACTGAGCAAGGTCCTGTCTCAGAAAACAAAAAACAAAACAAAACAAAAACAAAAAAAACAATTTCAAGTTTTAGGTCACGGTTCTTGAAATGGCTCCACTAAAGTGTGAGCAGAGAAGAAAATTGATTGTTTTCAGATTGATCACAAAATTTCTGGAAGCATCTTATTCTCATTTAGTGCTGCATAAAAATATAACCCCTCCTTCCAAAAATGCATGTGTTGAACACCATCTACACAACAGGCTGCAGGTGAGGCCCTGGTATATGAGAGGCAGCTGGACACTGCCATGCAGACTCTCTGTGGTCTGGTTAGGAAGATGAATGAAAAAGTGAGTATGTACAGAATAGTGTGATATGTACATTATAAGGGCAGAGACTTGCAATGGGTGCGTAGCACAGCTCCTTACCTAGTCTGGGGGATTTAGACATATGACTTTCTGCATCTTAGCTGAGACATGAAGGTGAGTAGAAATTAGCCCAGTGAAGGGTGATGGGAGAAATGTGTTTGGAGAACCTAAATGAGCAGAGTATGGCTAAAGCAGACCAGTGGAGCAATAATAGTATCAGGTCGAATCATTTGAAATTGCCATTTTTTTTTAGGTCTAAGTGGCCAAATGTCACTCATTTCATATGTTTCTGCATAATACAGAGCTAACAATTATTAAGGTCTTAGTTTGCATGAGATATTCTGTGAAGCTATATTTGAACATGATCTGTTTAGAATGCACAATAACATAGTAAGGTACATTCTACTTTTATCTACATTTATACACAAAGAAACTAAGGCACAGAGAGATTAGGTACTTGCCTGTAGTCACAAGGCTAGCATATGAGCAGGCTGGGTTGGCACCCAGGCCATGTGATTCTAGCTAGGCTGGAGCCAGGCCATGAAGGCTGAAGATGCTTTTCAACCTTGTTAAGGAGGTGCAATTCAAGGGTGGTTTCTGGTTTTGAGGTTTTGGGAAGGGTTGGTGTATGTTCATAACAGCTTTACCCATAGTACTCCAACACTAGCATAGCCCTAGTCCCCTTCAATAGGAGAATGGACAAACACATTGAGGTATAATCATGCAATGCATGACTACTCCACCAGTGTGGGGACCCAAGAGTCACAGCAGACCACAGAGCCGTGCATGTGATGAGAACAGGTCACAGGTTGCCCCAGTCAGAGCCACTAAGGCAGGGGACCTTGTGAGTTCAGAAACTGGCCCTGAAGACCAAGAGAGGGATACTGCCTCCTCATTAAGCCACACCCTCTTCCCGGCTGCCACAGGGCATACAGATCTTCTTTCCTGGCACCGGAGCTGATATTCTGGGGAGGAAGGGGGAAGAAACCTTGGGCAGCACCATAAACCCTAGAGTATAATAAATATCTTGCAGAGTCTGGGCAGGCATGGTGACTCATGCCTGTAATCTCAGCACTTGCGGAGGCCAAGGTGAGTAGATCAAAAGGTCAGGAGTTTGAGACTAGCCTGGCCAACATGGTGAAACCCTGTCTCTCCTAAAAATACAAGTCTGGCATGGTAGCGGGCACCTGTAATCCCAGCTACTCAGGAGGTTGAGGCAGGAGAATCGCTTTAACCCAGGGGGCGGACATTGACCACGCCATTGCACTCCAGCCTGGGTGACAGAGCAAGACTCCATCTCAAAAAAAAAAAAAAAATATTGCAGAGTCTGTTTTTGAGCAACAGAATTTGAGATCTCTCATTCAAGGTTTTGAAGCAGGGTGGTTGACGTGAATGGATTGGACTTGGGAAACCTCATTCCAGCATAAGAATGCATTGGCTGGAAGAGCCCTGGAGACAGAGAGATGCATTGCAAAGACCTTGTAGAAATAAAGAGAAGAGTTGAGGGTGGCCTGAACTCAGGAAGGGACAGCAGGATGGAGAGAGAAGAGACAGGCTCCAGAGCTATTTAGGACATGGAGTTGATATGGGGTGGAGCTTGTGTCAACACCCACGTTTCTGATTTGTCTGACTGGGCAGATGCTAGTCTCATTTATTAGGGGACGTAGGAACAGGAGCGCATACTTGGGGGTGCCAGGCAGTTTCAGAGACACATGGTATGTGGCTTATTGCAACCTGCTGAATTGTGCTTGTTAGAATATGGTTGAATATCACAACCCTGAGCAAAATGTGGAATCATCTATCATAGCCACTGCCTCCTGGTGTCTTTCTGCACTGCCCGGACATGTCTTTCTGTGTTTTCAGCCAGAGATAAATCGGAACGAGCATTTGGGGTGGCCTTCGTGAAGCTGATGAACCCGGACGGCACCACTCTGCAGGATGGGAGGCACGATCTGGTGGTTTATAAGGTGATGCCAACAGAAAATGACTGAGCAAAATATTTACTCCCTTTCAAATGGGCGTTTAAGGCTCCTTTTACATTTATTTATACAAACATCAGAAACCTTTCTAGAGCTACAGGTACTTGCCCATTAAAGTCTAGAAACCCAAAGGGCTCTGGGACCTCCAGCTGCGTGGTTTCCCACCTCCTTTCTGAAGAGAGTGAGTTGCATTATTACTGAGTCTTTTTTTTTTGCTTTTTTTTTTGGGGGGGGGACAGAGTCTCACTTTGTCACTCAGGCTGGATTGCAATGGCATGATCTCGGCTCACTACAACCTCCTTCCTAAACCTCCAATACCTGGGATTACAGGCCTGTGCCACCACGCCTGGCCGATTTTTGTATTTTTAGTAGAGACAGGGTTTCATCATGTTGGTCAGGCTGGTCTTGAATTCCTGACCTCATGATCTGCCCTCCTCAGCCTCCCAAAGTGCTGGGATTATAGGCGTAAGCCATTGTCTCTGGCCGCATTATTACTGGGTCTTCTGAGGAGGCTCTCACCCTCTCCTGTGAATGGTGTTCCCTAGCAGTGAACAGTAAGGGGCCGGCCTCTCACGATGTGCTCTCTGCATCATCCTGCATGGCATGTGGACAGGTGCACTGCTGGGCTTCAGTAACAGTGGATGTGGTTTTCCTATCACTGTGAGCCATGTACCATTTCTCTGCTCTGGGGGCCTTGTTTCCTTCCCTGAGACTTGTCTTTGCTGTCTTCCAGTTGGTGCTGAGCTCCCACTTCTGCTGAGATTTTAGAGTATGAAGTAGTTGCTGGAATATCTCATTTATCCAACAGTATCTGGGGTTTTCCCCACAGTTAGCTGCTCTTTTGAGGTGCATCTACCTGATGAATATTTTTCTTAACATCTTAGTTTATGAATCATTTTGGAAGGGATGGCAAGCTATTTCTTTTTCCATCAACCCAGTAAAGTGTAATTATCCCCATTTAATGTTGAATAAAATAAAATTTAACCTTATTCTGTAATATATTTATTTACTGTAGCAGAGACTAGCATATTCTGGTTTCTGATTCACAGTTTACTCTGTTTCCATTCAATCATGTAATTATTTCTGGGCTCAATGTCAGCGGAAAGATACAGTATCTCAGAGTTGGAAGGGATCTTCAGGATAATTTGATAAAGCCACGCTTCTCATGCTGGAAATGCATGATAGAATTGTTTCTATTTGCATATACGAGATGTTGGCCATCATTTGGTGTTCCTAACATGTTTCCTTTTTAGGGTGACAACAAGAAAATGGAAGATGCTAAATTCTACCTGACCCTGCCTGGGACCAAGATGGAGATGGAAGAAAAAGAGCTTCAAGCATCCAAAAACCTGGTCACTTTCACACCAAGCAAGGATAGCACTAAAGACAGCTTTCAGATAGCCACCCTCATCTGCTCCACAAAGCTCACTCAGAACGGTAGGAGTGGTGAATAGGTTGACACAAATGAGCTTACTGCTGAGCCTTCCTGGGCTCCTTGGTTAGACTCAGGGCTGGACCATATGGGGCTGCACCATATGGGGCTGGGTCTTATTAGGTAGGATGTTGGCCAACTGGATTCTGCTCTCTGCTTTTCAAGTGGTATTCTGGGTAGTACTGATCACGTTGCACAGCTTCTTCTGAAGTTTCTTTGTCCAATTTAAAGCAGGATGAAAAATATCTTAAGCTGGGTGTGGTGGCTCACACCTGTAATCCTAGCACTTTAGGAGGCTGAGGCAGGCAGATTGCCTGAGCTCAGGAGTTCGACACCAGCCTGGGCAAAGTGGTGAAACCCCATCTCTACTAAAATACAAAAAAGTAGCCGGGCATGGTGGCGTGTGCCTGTAGTTCCAGCTACTCGGGAGGCTGAAGCAGGAGAACTGCTTGAACCTGGGAGGCAGAGGTTGCAGTGAGCCGAGATCATGCCATTGCACTCCAGCCTGGGCAACAGAGCAAGACTCCATCTCCAGAAAAGAAAAGAAAAACATTTTAGTATATTATAAAACCTGTAAATGTATTTATTAACAGCACCTGTAAAATTCAAAAGCCATATTCCCTGACAGTACATTCTGTATAGTATGTGGAGAAAGAGATGTTGGTAATAAGGGGAGGAGCCTGACAAAGAAAATGATCAGTTTCCTGTCCAAACAGGTACGGTAGGGCTTCCTGTTTGAGTTCTGTCTTTCCCTCGATTATTTTCCTCTTCCCAATTTTTTTCCAAGCAGTCGGATATTTCCCATAAATTCAGCTGAATAGTTCAAAGAGGGCTTCATTTGGTTTTTCCTTCAAACTTCTGATAATCAATTTTAACCTCTCGTGTAGATTATGGCATTTGATAGCCAATGTCAACTTCTTACTTATTTAACTTCTGTCATGTGTAAGGAGTCCTACTGAATCTAGTAAACCAAGAATGTGCTGCAGAGGGGACTTGCCCTAGAAATTCTGTCTCCCATATGCTGTGTAGAGACTGGTGCCTTTGACCTTAGAGACAATTTGAGTGAGGTACAGGCAAGAGTTCTCCTGTAAGGATGGCAAAGACGGACAAAATAGGGTAGTTATAGGGCAAACCCAGGGATCAGATCCTGGTTGACCTTTAGAAGGGCTCGGTGTTAGGTTTGTTTTGACAAATCATGGTTGACGAGAAAATAAGGATTGCATTTCAGCTTGGACAAGTGGCCAGACTCAGCAGAGTGAAGTTTAGGGTAAACCCATATGTGCAAGCAAAAGCAGGCTCACCAAAAATTAAGCCAGAAAACATAGAATACATGACAAACCATCAGTAACATCCTTTGTTATGGAAAAAGTGAATATATTAACAATAAATTGCTGGCAGGTTTATGGGTGCAATATTTATGAAAGATAATGTAGAAGGCATAGCAACGATTTTAAATGTCTCCAGACCGTTTGAGCCTGTGATTTAACTCCTGAAAGTTGAACTTAAGTAAACAATGAGAGATGTGCACGAAGACTGATGTACAATGTTGTTTCCCCATTATTTGTAACAGGGAAATTCTGGAAACAACCCGAATGTCCGATAGTTGGGGTCAGTTTAACTACATTTTTTAATGTAATTAAGTGACACAATAGATGCAGCTGCTAAATATTGTATTTCAAAACATAGTGAAGGATACGGTGAACAGTTTAACACTATACACAGTGTGATTCCGGTTTCATTTAAGTATGTGTAAGCAATCTGGAGCCAGATTATCTGGCTTCAGATCCCAGCTCTGCCACTTCCTAGCTGTTTCATCTTGGGCAAGTGACTTGATATCTCTGTGCGTTGGTTTCCTTGTCTTTAAAATGGGAGCAGTAATAGTATATATTTCAGAGAATGCAGTAAATTAAAGTAAGTAAAAACAAAATAGCATTCAGTCTGTATAGGAACTCTATAGAATTTTAGCTATCACTATCATCACCATCATTATTTGTACACTGAGAAAGACAAATAGGACTACAAAAGTTTGCTAATTACTGTTTTTTGTATTCTTTTTGGTGTTTTTCAAATGTTTATGAAATGTCAAAATGTTATTTTTTAAAGTTAAGTATGGTAGCATACTATACAAAGCATTAATGTTCTTTTAAAACTGTGAAGGGATGTTTGAAAGGGATAACACTTACTGAACATCTAGTAGGTTATCCTTTCTCAACTAGAGATCAAAGAAGAATAAAGAAAACAAAAATAAAAGTTTGTGGGATTAACTAGTAATGAAAAGCAAAAGGAATTTCTGTTAGAGATAACTATATTGTTACATTGTTATCTCCATGTCAAAAGTTTAGGTTTCCTGACAAGTTGCAGTTTTCAGTGTAGACCCTTCATTTGCTGATACATGCACTTCATCCCAGCTTCTGAATGTTCTTAACTAGCCTGTACTGCTCTGATACAGTAGCCCTCAGACACATGGAGCTTGTAAAAATTTAAATTAATTAAAGTTGAAGAGTGGAGAGATTGGGGAGAAGTTGGACAAAGGGTACCAAAGTTCAGTTAGACAAGAGAGATAAGTTTGAGAAATCTAGTATATATTTTTGTGGCTACGGTTAATAATATACTGTATACTTGAAAATTGCCGAGAGAGTAGATTTTAAGTGTTCTCACCACCAAAAAATAAGTAAGATAATGTGTATGTTAATTACCTTGATTTAGCCTTCCGCAATGTGTGTGTGTGTGTGTGTGTGTGTGTGTGTGTGTGTGTATCAAAACATCATGTGGTATAGTTTATATATACAATTTTTATTAGTTGATTAAGTTTTATAAATAAAAATATGAATTAGTCCACTAGTTGCCTTGGTTGCATTTTAAGCACTCTGGTCTCCTGCAGCTGGTGACTTTTGTGTTGGGTAGACAGATGTACATTTCCATCATCACAGAATGTTTCTTTGAATAACACTGTGTGCTTTACTTTGTCATCCTTATTCCTGATGTTTTGATTTAAAAAAAAATTCATCTTAACACACATTTAAGAAGTCAGAAGTAATACCTACTTGCAAAGAAAGCTTAAAAAGGCAAGTGTCATGTAAATCAGAGAGGAGTGACCTGCCATGCAAATGGACCGAGAGTAAGTAGAGGGAACAGGGGACAGAGAGGGAAAGGCAGAGACTTGGCAAGGCATCTCGAGCATCAGGGAAAACGGGGTATTCCAGGGACAGATGACTGTAGATGATTCATGCATTTGCTTTCTTCTGACTTGATGGAAATTATAAAGAATGAATTTGATTTAATAAAAAGTTGGAGAACATTAATAAGCCACCAGCTAACTGTATGAGGGCATTTACTGAGTAGAGAGCGTAGCTGTGTTCTCACTTGAGAGGGTGACCAAAGGCATTCCTCCTTCGCCTGAGGAGGGCCATTCAGACTCAAAAGGTTAAAAGCCACTGGAGTTTCAGCATCTTGGAGACTCTCTTTTTGTTTACTTGAATTATTTTTTAAAAACTAGAACAGACCGATTTGTGTGGGATCATTGGTTGCTGGGCCCAATGGAAGGAATAGATTTGTTTTTCTAGGGAAAAGAGAGGGATGTGTAAGTCCCCAGAGATGCATGGCTTTGGGCCAGGAGATTCATACTCATCAGTCATTTCACCCTGCAGCACCAACTTCGCCATGATCACCTCCAGTTTATTGATCAGAAAAGTGAGTTTTAAAGTGGTAAAAAGCCTTTCTTAAGCATCTAAGTGGTGGACTTGGGTTTTGAAAACAGCTCTTTGTCGCTCCAAACAGTTGACAGTTTATCGTTTTGCAGTTACAAAGTCTCCAAGATCTGTTTGTTACAAACTCCAGTGGCTTTTAACCTTTTCAGTCTGAATACCTTTGTCATTCTTTTCTTTTTAAAAGTATGTGTTCTGGCCAGGCGCAGTGGCTCACACCTGTAATCCCAGTACTTTGGGAGGCCGAGGCGGGCGGATCATGAGGTCAGGATATTGAGACCATCCTGGCCATGGTGAAACCCTATCTCTACTAAAATACAGAAAAATGGCCAGGCGTGGTAGTGCACACGTGTAGTCCCAGCTACTCAGGAGGCTGAGGCAGGGGAATCACTTGAATCCAGGAGATGAAGGTTGCAGTGAGCCAAGACTGTGCCACTGCACTCCAGCCTGGTGATAGAGCAAGACTCCATCTCAAAAGAAAAAAAAAGTATGTATTCTTAAATTATCTCCCTTATGGTAGAAGGCAATTACTACCCTAAATTTGGGGATTGTCATGCCTTGCTTCTCTTTATACTTTTGCCACATTTGTAGCCTTTAAAGTATATTGTTTTATTTTGCATTGTTTGTATTTCATGTAAATAAATTATGAGTCAGTCCCTTAGTTGCCCTAGCCACATTGCAGGTGCCGAGTAATCTCCTGCAGCCAGTGACTTTTGCATGCCACCTTACTTATGTTCTGATGGTGAGAACACTTAAAATCTATTCTCCCAGCCGGGCGCAGTGGCTCACGCCTGTAATCCCAGTACTTTGGGAGGCTGAGGCGGGTGGATCACCTGAGGTCAGGAGTTCAAGACCAGCCTGACCAACATGGAGAAACCCTGTCTCTACTAAAAATACAAAATTAGCCATGGTGGCGCATGCCTATAATCCCAGCTGCTCGGAAGGCTGAGGCAGGAGAATCACTTGAACCCAGGAGGCAGAGGATGCGGTGAGCTGAGATCACTTCATTGCACTCCAGCCTGGGCAATAAGAGTGAAACTCCATCTCAAAAAAAAAAAAAATCTATTCTCTTAGCAATTTTCAAGTATACGATATACAGAATTATGCAGTCTGCGGTATTAATGTAGTTAATAATTGAACTGTCTGGTCGAAGTCTTGTGTCCTATGTGAATTCTTTTGTAACTTGCGCTTTTACTCAGCATTACTGAAGATGTGAAGTATCCTGAATTCTTACACATTTGTGACAAGAATGTAAAATGGGGACAGTGACTTTGGATAATATTTAATGTGGTTGAAGATATTCTTCCTGATGCTCCAGAAATCCCACCTTAGTTTTCTACCTCAGAGAAGCTGCTTTACCTGTATACCAAAAGATATATGAGAATGTTCATAGGAGAATTGCTTATGATCATAAAAAAACTAGAAACAACCCAAGTTTTTACCAGCAGCAGAGTGGATAAACAAATTATGTACACCTGTACAGTTGAAAAGACACTGTACAGCAAGAAAAAAAAATTAACTAGAGCTACACAGATAAACCTGTATAAATCTTAGAAACACAGGAAGCCTGGGGCTCTTTATGTAACCCTGTGTCACTCCTCTCCTGGCCCTAAGACCTTACAATTCACCAGATGCCAAAATATATTCCTATGTGAGCAGTGGTCTGGCATGCAGGTATCACTAGGAAATAGACTTCTGGGCTGATAGATGAGGGCTTTGCTGGGGCTGAAGCTGCTGGGTGAATATTCACCCCTGATGAAGGGACTAAATCATTTTCATCCAGCAACTATGAGTCAAGTTATGGAATGAGTAATACCTTCAACTAGCCTGCGGCAGATGTAAGAGCTAGAGAATATGGAAGTGGATGGTGCCTAGTGGAAGGCCTAGCATTGTACCTGTTAATTACTTGCTGAATGAATGAATGCATTAATGATTGGACTGAGTATATTATGAGCTTCCTAGGGGCTACTGGTTCCCTTTCCATTCATTCATTCATTGCTTCATCAAACATGTATTGAACACCTAATAGATGCCTACTACTATGGCAACATAAAAGAATGAACACTGTATGGTTCCTGCCTTCAGATGGCTCAGAACTATGGGAAGATTCAAGGAGACACCAAGTACGTCTTACCAAATACATAGTATTTCTGGGTATCTCAAGCGAAGGGAAGAATAGACAGGCAAATCAGGTGGCTATTTTAAGGAAAAGGTGGAACAGATTCATAGCCCTTAGTATAAGTCTGGGATAAAAATTTTAAGGTGTCTTTTGATTTACAGCGTAGAATTTTGAAACTTTAAGCCACTTACAGCTTTGATAATTGTTGAGCTGTTAAAAATGTCAAAGGGGCTGGGCATAGTGGCTCACACCTGTAATCCCAGCACTTTAGGAGGCCAAGATGGGAGGATCACTTGAGCTCAGGAGTTCAACACCAGCCTGGGCAACATGGAGAGACCCTGTCTCTATTAAGAAATAAACGTGTGTGTGTGTGTGTGTGTGTGTGTGTGTGTGTGTGTGTGTGTCTCAGAGAAACCGCAGTTATCTGGACTGTTAGTATATTATCACCTCATCTAAAAGATGGAAAAAATAAAATCTGTGTGGTCATGATGTTGAAATAAATTAATGTATACATACGCACACACACACACACACACACACACACAGAGAGAGAGAGAGAGAGAGAGAGAGAAGGGGAGAGGGAGGGAAAGAGGCACACATACCTATGTTTCTCTTTCCCTCTGAATCTGCCCAGACATAGAAGTGGTAAGGGACATGTTAAGTAAGGCAGCAAATTAAAAGTAGGAAGGTTACATAAGCATGCTTCTTTACTTCTTATGACCATGATGTCATTAATTGAGAAATGTTAGTTTCAGTCAAACATTCTTTTAAGTTCTTATGCATTAATCGTTAATTTTTTTCTCTTTGAAGAATGGACGAGGACCACAAGGTTTTCTCTTAGATAGGAGATAGTAACTTAAAAGAATATGTAAGGCATCTTAAATTAGCCACTATTAAGAGCAATTATTGTTCCAGAGAATTCTTTAGCTATGTCCTGAAATGGTCTGGATTGTTCTGTCTCACCTGTGTCTAATATTTATAGTTTTTGGTCATTCTTCCTAGTTGACCTGTTAGGCTTGTTAAATTGGCGTTCCAACTCCCAGAACATCAAACACAATCTAAAGAAGTTAATGGAGGTGGATGGAGGAGAGATTGTTAAGGTATGTTTGTATATTCATAGTTAGAAATATACGTATATATGCCTGTTATACCAATTATACCTAATTGGTTCAACATTTAAAACTAAACCATTCATTGTAAACATAATATTTATCTACGTTGTTAAAGAAGTATGCCAGTTTTTTTTAAAATGATGTTTTTAAACATCTTCGATTTAAACCTAGTTGTCCCCAGAATTCTATGGTATGGAGCTGAATGAAAGCATCCGAATAACCTCTGTTTTTCTTATCCTTCAGTTTTTGCAGGATACACTAGATGCACTTTTTAACATAATGATGGAAATGTCCGACAATGAAACCTATGACTTCCTTGTGTTTGATGCACTGGTAAGCAGTTAAACATATTCACTAGTGTTTATTGTTGCAACTGTGTAGTTTTCAGTATTTCACTATTATAAGTTAATTGTGTAAATATCTTCCCACATAAATATTTGTTTACATCTCTCTGGTTATTGTTTTAGGTTGATCCTAGAAGTAAAATTAGAAAAAAATGACTTATATTTCAGGCCTTTATCTGTTTGTTTCCGGTTAGATCTCGTTTTTTGATCTGCTCTCTCTTTCTCATTAGAGAAAAGGAGGTGTTTTATCTTTGTTACAAATCAGGAATCATTTTAACTGACACTATCATTCTCTGGTTGTAAACCAGGTGATACCGTCAACAAAGAAGATTGTTACATGTTGTGTGTATGTGTGCACTGGTGTGTTTATTATGCAAGGGAGACTCAATTCACAAGTCAGAGGTTCATCATCTTAGCCTCATTAGGCTTTAAACAGAATATTTAACCCAGCAGACAATTGAATTTGTCACAGAAATCACTTAGACCTACAACCCATTCCAAGAACTGAAATCAGAACAGGGAGAAGTGGTATCAGAATCTGGGAAGGCCGGAGATAAAGGTGGAGGGGAAGAAGCTGAAAGGTCCAAAGCAAGCACCATTTTCACCTGGGTGGGGTGAAAGTTCAGGGAAGGATTTTACTTGAATGCCACAGTTGAAGAGGAAGGTCAGTTGCCGCTTTAGGTGATTCAACAGCTTGGAGAAACTAGTCAGTTTAAGAAATGATCAGGCGTTAAAGCTAAGGTTTAAGGTAAAGAAAATGCCGCATAGTTGAGATGCAACTGTTTGGACTCAGGTTTATGGGAAAGAGAGACAGTGGTTATGGATGCTGCAGGACAAGGTCTGGAAACAAATTCCTTGGAGCAGGGCAGCTGGCAGTGGGCATTGATTGCTTTTGATCTCTCTGTGGTAAGCAGAGCAGTGTGGCTAATTTTAGTTCATGTGCCTGGCGGCAGTGCAAGGGAGCATACAAGGGGTAATTGGGAGATGAAACTCTAGTGAAGTTATTATTAGGGGCACTCACAGTGTATCCAGGAGAAAAATATCATGGAATGTTTCATTAGCTGCATCCTTAGATTAGAGAAAACTCATTTCCAGAGCCTCGTTCCTGCTGTCCCTTAGGTTACCTAGGCACCAATTCCCCTATCTTAGAGATAGTCAGCTCTGTGAGGCCAGGGATGCTGGCTTGAATTGGTTTCTTCCCAGCATTTAGCACAGTGCCTGACATATAATAGTCTCTCTGTTTATGTTAAATAAATACAATTCTCAAGACTTGACATCAGCTCTGGAATAGTGGAGTGGGTATGCTGCAGAAATAATCCTGAGAAAAAAGGAGGCACCAAGATGTTAAAATCCAGCTTGTTGACAGGATGCTTGGGATTGTGCAGTGCTGCTATTTCTGTTTTTCACTTTTGGCAGGTATTCATTATTTCACTGATAGGAGACATCAAGTTCCAGCATTTCAATCCTGTACTTGAAACCTATATTTACAAGCACTTCAGTGCCACTTTGGCATATGTGTAAGTATGATGTGAGGGAACTGCATGTTGCTGGATCTTTGGATTTGTACTCTTAGGGCTGGATTGCTGAGAAACGAGAGGGACCTATGTTCAGTGCATGTGTCTGTTAAGGCAGAACTCCATTCTAAGCTTCCTCGTGGAAAAAGGGAACCATGTAAGTATTCTAACTCTGGAAAGGAGGTCAAGACCAGAGCCGTCCTTCTGGATAAGGTGAAATCTCCTTAAGAATCCAGAATAGGTCAGGCATGGTTGTTCATGCCTGCAATCCCAGCACTTGGTAGGGCTAAGGTGGGAGGATTGCTTAAGGCCAAAAATTCAAGACCAGCCTAGGCAGCATAACAAGAACCTGTCTTTACAAAAAATTAAAAAGTTAGCCAGGTGTGGTGGTGCACACCTGTAGTCCTAGCTACTCCAGAGGCTTAGGTGAGGGGATTGCTTAAGCCCAGGGAGGTCAAGGCTGCAGTGAGCTGTGATCATGCCATTACACTCTAGCCTGAGCAACAGAGTAAAACCCTGAACCAAAGAAAAAAAAAAAAAAAGAGCAAAATCAATGACAAATGACCCAACTCAGGATCTTAGAGGTTAGATGTCAGTGGGATCAGCATGGAGGCATCAAAGAGATCAAACCATGAATTAAACAAGACAAAGTTTGATAGAAGAAAAGATCATGCCCTCAACCTGTGCCACAAATGCTTTATAAAATGTATTACATCCAAAATATGAGAAGACTTCATTTTCCCATCTTTTGCAAAAGAGGTAGTGGTCTCTACGTTTTCCGTAGTGCAGCCTTCCTTTGTCATTGGTTAATGGGCCCCTGATAAAGGAAAGCAACTAATGTCCAGTCCGCATACCTCTCCAGAGCTCTCAGCTCACCGTGGCATTGTATCTTCCTGCCACACTAACCCCATTACCTTCCAGTTATTGTGCAGAATGTGATAAACAGTGAAAGGAATGTAGCTGGATTGGTAAATGATGTTCTTAGGTATTGGCTTAGGTCAAATCCTGTAGATTGCTGCCCACTGACCTGTCAGTGAGCACACCAGTGACAGTGCCCTTTCCACCTGCAAGACTCACATCCAAGTGGGCAGTAGCTACAAATGAGGAAACCCTCACTGAGCCAAATGCAGCACTCCGGTAGTTATAATCTGGGCCCACTTTGCAAGTCTTGATCAATTCTATATGTTTCCTTTTTTAAAAATAGTGATTCTAGGAAAGCTCAAAGATTCCCAGAAGGAAAGTTTACGACTAAAATATCAGTGCCCTCCAAAGTCTAAGGTATAGCACAAAATGAAGACCATTCCTAGCCCAAAAACTCTAGAAAGTCATAAAGAGCAACCCAAAACCAAAGGACAGTTTTATCTGTTGAATGCTTAGAACAATGAATGTTCTGGAGAGTTAGATTGTGTTCCTCTTCCTTCACTCCATGAAATTTCCATCTGACTCCATATTGATGGATCTCAAAGGATTTGGGCAGAATAAAAGGAATCTGACTTATTTTAAGTCAACTCCTTTAGACAGACATAATCCCTCCCTTAAGGGAGCATCTGAAGATGTCAGGATTGCATATGAGACATTAAAATCTCCGAGTGATTTGGGTCACTTAAACCATTTCATTTCATAACCTTCCTGTTTAATTCCACAAAGGGAAAGGAATCTTCTAGTATTTTTCAACAGAAGAGTAGTTCCAAATGTAGATGGCAGATAAGGAAACTTAATTGGAAAAGTGTCAGTTTTCCTGTTCAGGGCATATTCTAATTCTAGAAGAAATAGTTATCACTTCTTCCAATATGCCAACTTCCCGTCTTAGATAGCTTACCCAAGCCTCAGAGTACCCTGTTGCTCATTGGATTAATTTTTCTTTCTCATCCTTCGAAGGAAACTCTCCAAGGTACTGAATTTCTACGTGGCTAATGCAGATGACTCCAGCAAGACAGAAATGCTTTTTGCTGCGTTGAAAGCCTTGAAGTACTTGTTTAGATTCATCATCCAGTCTCGAGTGCTCTACTTGAGGTAATGTTAACTGCAGTTAAGATGTTTAGGTTATCAGCTGTCACTCTGTAGTTTTTCCCTCACTCTCCACGCTGGTGTTCAGCTCTGTGAGCAGTTAGTTCTTAGAATTGCCTTATTTCAGAACTGCAGGGCTGAAGATGGAGGTGGACTATGTTTCTGTTGGAGAAGATGCATTAGAAGTTTATGTAGATCAGCAAAATTCTGGGGCAGTAATAACCTCAGGACTTGGGGAAGCAGGTTCCTACGGCAAGATTGTACCTAATACAGCAGATGACTTCATGAATGTTTTTTGTGCAAATCTAGGATCATCATCTGCTGTCACTAGCAGAAGAAGCAGTCATCTCAGGGGAGGTATTTGCTGAGATGAGTGTTTACTTGTTGACAATGTGCTTAGCTACATGGGCACCTAAACACTAGAAGTAGGATCATTCCCTGTTTGGATTTCTAGCATAACATTTCCATCCAAAATAGAAGAAACCACAGAAGGGCAAATAGCTTTGCAGGGAACACCCACGACCCCAGTGACTTTCCTACCCATCAGAAATAGCTGTATTTCCAAAGTGTTAAAATTTGTTTCTAAGGCAGTAAGAAGTTTGTAGATTTGAGCATATGTATGTTTAAAAGAAACTTTGTTTATAAGCGAGTGTTGAACATTGAGAACACATGGACACAGGGAGGGGACCATCACACACTGGGGTCTGTCAGGGGGTCGGGGCTAGGGAAGGGATGACGGGGTTGGGGAGATTGGGGAGGGGTAACATTAGGAGAAATACCTAATGTAGATGACAGGGGATGGATGCAGCAAACCACCATGGCACGTGTATACCTATGTAACAAACCTGCATGTTCTGCACATGTACCCCAGAACTTAAAATATAATTTTAAAAAGGTTTGTAGATTTTAGCATTATGTATGTTTAAAAGAAACTTTGTTTATTGAAAAAATAAAATTAAAGACCAAAACCTAGGAAAAAGTTTACATATAGTACAGATGAAAAGTTAATAGCTTTTCTCAGTTAAAGCTTTTATAAGTCAGTAAAAGAATGATACGTAGCCATAATAGAAAACAAAAACAGGTAATTTACAAAAGAAAAACTTAAATGGTTAATAAATTAAAAATTTTTTTCATTCTCACTATCAAAAGAATTTTGATACACACACATGCACACACACAGCATCTTTTAGCTATACATTTGAAAAAGATTAAAAATCTTTGTCCTTTGATGAGATTGGACAAAAATTGTCCCTGAATTTGAAATCTGATTCTAATGGAGATATAAATTCTTTAGAGTAGAAATAGACAGTAAGAATAAAAAGCAAAAAAGGATTTTTTTTTTCATCTTTGATATTGTCCTGCCAAATACCTTTTTTTAAAAAAAGAAAATTACTTTTTTTTTAATTGTACTTTAGGTTCTGGGGCACATGTGCAGATCATGCAGGGTTGTTGCATAGGTACATACATGGCAAGGTGGTTTGCTGCCTCCTTTCCCCCATCATCGATATCTGGCATTTCTCCCACATTATCCCTCCCCACCCCCACTGTTCCTCCTACAGCCCCCTTCCCCAGCTGACTCCAGTGTGTGATGCTCGCCTCCCTGTGTCCATGTGTTCTCATTGTTCAACACCTACCTATGAGTGAGAACATGCGGTGTTTGATTTTCTGTTCTTGTGTCAGTTTGCTGAGAATGATGATTTCCAGATTCATCCATGTTCCCACAAAGGACACGAACTCATCATTTTTTATGGCTGCATAGTATTCCAAGGTGGATATGGGCCACATTTACTTTGCCCAGTCTATCATAGATGAGCATTTGGGTTGGTTCCAGGTCTTTGCTGTTGTAAACAGTGCTGCAATGAACATACGTGTGCATGTGTCTTTACAACAGAATGATTTATAATCCTGTGGGTATATACCCAGTAATGGGATTGCTGGGTCAAATGGAATTTCTGTTTCGAGGTCCTTGAGAAATCGCCACACTGTCTTCCACGATGGTTGAACTAATTTACACTCCCACCAACTGTGTAAGAGTGTTCCTATTTCTCCACATCCTCTCCAATATCTGTTGTCTCCAGATTTTTTTGATGATCACCATTCTAACTGGCGTGAGATGATATCTCATTGTGGTTTTGATTTGCATTTCTCTAATGACCAGTGATGATAAGCATTTTTTCATATGGTTGTTGGCCTCATATGTGTCTTCTTTTGAGAGTGTCTATTCATATCCTTCATCCACTTTTGAATGGGTTTGTTTGTTTTCTTCTTGTAAATCTGTTTTAGTTCTTTGTAGATTCTGGATATTAGTCCTTTGTCAGATGGGTAGATTGCAGAAAATTTTTCCCATTCTGTTGATTGCCGGTTCACTCTAATGATTGTTTCTTTTGCTGTGCAGAAGTTCTTAATTAGATCCCATTTGTTGCCATTTATTTTGGTGTTTTAGTCATGAAGTCCTTGCTTATGCCTATGTCCTGAATGCTTTTGCCTAACTTTTCTTCTAGGGTTTTTATGGTGTTAAACAGTCTTATGTTTGAATCTTTAGTCCATCTTGAATTAATTTTAGTGTAAGTTGTCAGTAAGGGGTCCAGTTTCTACTTTCTGCACATTGCTAGCCAGTTTTCCCAATACCATTTATTAAACAGCGAATCCTTTCACCATTGCTTGTTTTTGTCAGGTTTGTCAAAGATCAGGTGGTTGTAAATGGAAAATTTTTAAGGAAAAGGAAAAAGTGTCACATTTGTCTAATAATACCCCATCTAGAAATTTATCTAACGGAAAAAACATCTATCATGTATGACAAAAATGAACATGAAAGTATGTACAGTCATTTCAAACCTATAGTATATTAATGAGGGAAGATCATCATGATAGATTCTTTTTTTTTTTTTTTTTTTTGAGATGAAGTCTCACTCTGTCGCCCAGGTTGGAGTCCAGTTGCGTGATCTCGGTTAACTGCAACCACCACCTCCCAGGTTCAAGAGATTCTCCTGCCTCAGCCTCCCAAGTAACTGGGACTACAGGCACGCACCACCACGCCTGGCTAATTTCTTGTACTTTTAGTAGAGACAGGGTTTCACCGTGTTAGTCAGGATGGTCTCGATCTCCTGACCTCGTAATCCACCTCCCTCAGCCTCCCAAAGTGTTGGGATTACAGACATGGGTCATCTTGCCTGGCCCAATAGATTCTTAAATGATAAAGGTATTAAGCATGAGTACAGTATGATCTTCCTTTCAAAATCATACAGATTTGAAATATGTATAGTAAAGAAAACTGGGTAGATCACATGCTAAAGTGTTTTTTTGTTGTTGTTGTTGTTTAGAGTTTTTTAGGGTTTTTTGTTTTTGTTTTTGAGACAGGGTCTGGCTTGTTGTCCAGGCGAGAGTGCAGTGACACAATCTCAGCTTGCCTCACTCTGCCTTCCAGGCTCAAGTGAGCCTCCCATCTCAGACCCCCAAGTAACTGGGACCACAAGGGCATGCCACTATGCCCAGCTAATTTTTATATTTTTTGTAGAGACAGGGTCTCACCATGTTACCCAGTCTGGTCTCAAACTCCTGGGCTCAAGGGATCTGACCATCTCAGCCTCCCAAAATGCTGGAATTACAGGTGTGAGCCACCGTGCTTGGTCTGAAATAACAATAACACTAAAACTTCAGGTGACAGAGTTGTAATTTATTTTTTCATTCTTTATGTTTGTATTTTTTCAGCATTTTAATTATATTTATTATTATATTTTTATTTGCTATTTTTCTATCCTTTTTGAATTTTTAAATGAATATTTACCTTTCTAATTGTTTTTTTAAAATGTTTAATGACTTAAAAACCCAGCTGGCTGAATGACTGTTTCTCTTTCCCAGGTGGAAGCAAGTGGTGTTTTCCCCACACATAATTTATGCACAGTCTCTGTATTTGCTTTCTTTTCAGAAGATCTTCTTTTAAAGTTTGTTCATTATATTTTCTAGTTATAGTACATTTCCATATATTCAGAAATGGTTGGGGCATGGAGTGTTATACCAAGGGAACATTCTCTTACCCAAAAATTTGTTTGTAGAGTAAACCCTGATGTCCAAAAATCAGCATCACCTTTAAACCACAGAAAGAAAACCTGAGTGTGAAATTAAAGTGTATTTGCCTATGGTTGGTTCACTAGCTCATTTCCTCTTTATTTGTTGAAGCACATCAGGGTCCTCATTCTGGACACCAGATAGGACAGTAAAGGATGGTAAGTGTGGAAAATGAAAGGCTAGGTCAACAGAGGACCCATGAAATTGTCTAGGATAGAGTTGCCTTATTGCACCTTGTCCAGGACAGGTTGCTTGTGGTTACTTTCTCCTTATGTGTAATTAAAGAAGTACCTGAGCTGGAGAAGAGACTGGCAATGTGTGTCCTCCGGTTGCTTCGACTGAATGGTCTCTTCAGTGCACTGGCCCTGTCCGGAGGCTGCAGTGGAATGTCACCTGGTCCCTAGTCCCCCTGTTGCCTTCATCAGAGCTTAAATCTCTCTTATGAGCCCATTACCTGGCTGGAGATCACCTCAATCAGCAAAACACCAAGAGGAAATTGTAAAGTGCCCATAATAGGATATTAAGAAGCTTGATCTTAATTCCTCAGTTCTCTATCATTAGTACTTAAAAAAAAAATAATAAGTCACATACATAGATTGCCAAGTATTCTGCATTGGTGTAGGGCCCTTGCAGCAGACGTGACCAGGCTCCCACTGTGATGATGTGTGTGAGTCCCATGGGGTTCAGGGAGGCAAGGAGTAAAGAGATCACCCCCTAAATAAGGGCAGTGTTGGGGCGGTAGAGCTAATAGGGAAGGCTGCCTGAGCTGAGCTGGGTGGAGAAGGAGGTGGTGTCATGTCAGCTGAGACTGAAAGATGAAGAAGCGGCCTCCAGGGATGTCAGGTAAGGGTTAGTGAGAGCAGAACCTGCCCCAGGCTGGGACCTATGGGGCACCAAGTGTGCATGCATGAGGACTAACGAGAATTCAGTGTCAGGAGAGAGGGCGGGAGTGGCCAGCAAATAATAGATGATGTGGGGCCTTGTGGGCCATATTGAGGAGCTTGGATTTTATTCCAAGTGCAGCGGGAAGCCATTGGGGGACAACTAGAGAAGTAATAAAATCTGGCTTATATTTTAAATGATCATCTCCTCTCCCACATGGAAAATGGATTATCAAAGTCTAAAAGGAGAGGCCAGTGACCATTTTAAGAGGCCACTGTGGTTCAAGTGTGAGATACTGCAGCTCCCTCTCAGAGGCAGATGGAGAAAAGGGACTGACTCGAGCTCATAGGATTTGCTGTTGAATTTGATCGGGCAATGAGAGAAAGGGAAGAAGCATAGATAGCATCTAGGTTTGGGGTGGATGGTGATGCCGTTTGCTGACACTTGGAAAACTAAGCTGAGCCGGAAAATCAAGCGAGTTCTGTTGTAGGCATGTTAGTTTGGAGATACTTTGGGGACTAAATTGCAAATAAAATTCTTTTCTAGTTCTGCAACATGGATGAATTGAGAATTACCAGTAACCCTCTGATTGATTAACTATCTCAGTGAGGTACATAGTCTTTGGGTACCATGTAAGGTATAGGTGAATGGAGGAAACTAATTTAAATATTCATGTGTGTATTTGAGTGTGTGCTTGAAATTCTGAATTCAGGCCATCCTATTCTTGAGCAGTTGGTGGTGAAATTGCCACCCATTGTCTGTGCATATGCACTATCGTGTAGGACTAGTGTATTTTTTGGAAAGTGCCCAAATATCTCTTGATTTCTATTTATGAGGAAGAACTCACTTTTGAGTTGATGGACAGATCTTTTGAAGACAAGAATACTTTAATTAAGGCAAGCATGTATCAGTGAAGACTAAGGGGTCTTATGTCCTGGAAGGCCCTTTTGGTAGAGCAGGCCAGTATCAGCATGGGCAATTCGGTGTCCAGAATGGAACAAATGGTTTTGCAGGCTGGGTTGAGATCAGAACCTTCCTGGGTTGAGCAGCTTCTCTAATCCATTGCCCGAAACTTCAGATGCCTGGGACTTGATTAGGTGAGTCAAAATTATGAGGATGAGACAAGGAAGGAGAAGTGAAGGAGGCAACAAACCTATTTTAAAATTTCTTTTAACAATGGAAAGTCCAACTACTCTTCTCTTTTTTCCTGCTAAGATTTTATGGCCAGAGTGAAGATGGAGATGAGTTTAACGATTCAATCCGCCATTTATTTCTTTCTTTCAATACGCTGATGGACAGGCCTCTGGAGGAAGCTGTCAAGATCAAGGTCAGCCTGGTGTCATTATGGGTAACCCTTCTTAGACTGTGGTGAGGATGTTTTGGGACCACTTAGAATCGGCCATCATACAGGAGAAACAAAATGAATCATGGTTCATGGATAGCTTATGGATTTTAGTATGATTTATAGAAAGTCAAGGGGAAAAAACCCATTAACTTCTACAGACACTTGTATTTTCAAATGTTAGTTTTCCAAAGACAGGCCACCCAGTTAGACATTCCTTGAAAGACCATTGTGAACCCTGCTTGACCCCATGATTTCAGCAAACTGATTCTGATGCTACTACAGGTGACAATCTTTTATTTTTTGTCCCTCATTTTACCAAGAAGTGCAGAGTCACCATCTTAATTATCATCAATTTTTTTAAAAATATGAAGTACATAATCCCTCAAGACTCAAATGTGAACTTTACTATTCATATTTATTTTTTACTCTTTATGGCCACGTTGTAAGAGAGGCTTCAAGAATTTAACGACCTCCTTAGAGAAATGAACTCCAAGTGGACAGAGCTTGCTCGCAGTAGGAACCAGAAAGCTGCACCCCCTTGCATCTTCAGGAAAAGCATTTTAGGAGATCGTGTAGAACAATGCCAGCTTTCCTTTTTATTGCAAGGGTATCTGTGTCCAGTTCCCTGTTTAAGTTCCAAGCACAGCCTTTTCCTCCTGGGATCAAGCAGTAAATGCTGTTTTTGTCTTGCCTGGCAACTGAATTGCCTTTGGTGTTTTTCTTACAGGGGGCAGCTTTGAAGTACCTTCCTAGCATAATTAATGACGTCAAACTTGTATTTGATCCTGTTGAACTCAGGTAAATAGCAAAACAAAATTCTGTTCCTTAACTCTAACCGAGAAACAACTCCCCTGCTTGGCTGGAGCTGGGCTGCTACACGTGGCTTTTATTTTTCTAAGAAGCATTAGCTGAATACCTTTTGTGCTCAGTTCTATGGAAGATACAAAAGAATATACAAAACCTGCTCGGAGAGAGGTTTGCACTTTCTCTGGGAAAACAAGACATGCAGACATAAAATTAACTACAAAAAATGGTGCATAATGACATGCTTCCAGCCCTGTCCCTAAGGATCCCAGCAGTGCAAACTCAGACTTCAATTGACATGAGAGTGGAGTTAGCCAAGAAAGCCATTTTCACAAAGGCAGGCCTGGAATGCAATGATAGACATGGTGTTCTTTGGCAGTTTAAATACTTAGCTCTAAGGCAGAGGCCTCCTGTAAGTGACGATAAAGTCTCCCTTGCTGCCATGTCATCAACTCTCAGGTCAATTGTAGTTTTCCAGGTAAATCTCTCCATGCCCAAATCTCAGAGTGGAGGAGAAAAATGTATAATGATGCCTTCAACTAATGAAGACATGATTAACCCTGAGGTTTCTCTCCCAGCGTGCTCTTCTGCAAATTCATTCAAAGCATTCCTGACAACCAGCTGGTTCGGCAGAAACTGAACTGCATGACCAAGATAGTAGAGAGCACCCTTTTTCGACAGTCAGGTAAGTCTCCTTCAAAAATTGCTCTGTGAGGTTGCAGTGAGCCGAGATTGCACCACTGCACTCCAGCCTGGGTGATAGGGCAAGTCTCCATCTCAAAAAAACAAAAACAAACTGCTGCGTGCTGAGCTGCCAGCCCCATTTCTGCAGCTAACAGCTGATTTTTTTTTTTTTTAAGACGGAGTCTCACTCTGTCTCCCAGGCTGGAGTGCAGTGGTGCCATGTTGGCTTATGGTAATCTCTACCTTCCAGGTATAAGTGATTCTCTGCCTCAGCCTCCTGAGTAGCTGGCATTACAGGCATGCAACACCACACCCAGCTAATACATGTATATAGTTTTTTGTAATTTTAGTAGAGATGACGTTTTATCATGTTGGCCAGGCTGGCCTCAAACTCCCAACCTCAAAAGATGTGCCCAACTCGGCCTCCCAAAGTACTGAGATTACAGGCATGAGCCACTGTGTCCAGTCAGAACTTGGCTTTTCTTTTTTTAAAATGTCATTAATATTTTGCCAGTTGTTTGTTGGTATGGAAGGACCTCCAAGGAGAGCAGTTTTAAGGAGAAACTGAAGCCAGCTCAGTGTTTCCAACAGTTCCTAAAAGAGCAAAATCATGTGTTCTTTAATCTTTAATTAGAACAATCTGCAAATGGTTCATTAATTAGAGAATTTTGTCTTTAAAACAGGAACATCAGGAAGCAACAAGGAAGTAGGAAAAAGATGATCCTTCTTAAAGAAATTCCTCTTCTTTAACTTATGCTTATTGCATGACCTTAAAAACCAGGGGACAGGGAAGCAGCAATGTGCTGGATCCCACGGGAGAGCTGGTTACGTGCATGCCTTCTCAACTCCACATTCAGTGATTCTACTTTAGTAACTGGAAATTGACTGTGGTGGAAGTATTTACACCAGGGAAATTGACAAACATAGAAAGCAAGCCTTTTCTTTCCTTTTTCTGATGTGGAGTCTCATTCGGTCACCCAGGCTGAAGTGGAGTGGTGCAGTCTTGGCTTACTGCAGCCTCTGCCTCCTAGGTTCAAGCGATTCTCCTGTTTAAGCCTCCCAAGTAGCTGGGACTACAGGCATGAGCCACTATGCCTGGCTAATTTTTTTTTTTTGTAATTTTGATAGAGACAGGATTTCACCATGTTGGCCAGCTAGCTTCAAACTCCTGACCTCAGGTGATTCACCTACCTTGGCCCCCTCAAAGTGCTGGCATTATAGGCATGAGCCACTATGCCCGTTCAAGCCTTTTCTTTGTGGTGGGGGTAGGCTGGCAGAAGTCAGATTACTAGTATATTACTGGGAAAGGAGTGGGGCATGGAGGAAAAACTCTTACACTGGTAAAATACTTTTCATTTTTTAAGTAGAGTATAGCAAATAGCCACCAAGTGTTTCTACCCCAAAGCTATATAAGGAGAAGGTCCAGCACCTGGGCCTTCCCCATAAATTGAAGGCTTGTTAGAGTGGGGCAGCTGTAGAGGCTTCTTTTGGGGCTTACCTGGTCAGGGGCTCCCAGAGGGTGACCTCATGTTATGTGTATATATTTCCTGGGGATCTAAAGACCAGCAGGACTCCTCAACATCGAACAAATTGAGTGGATCATTGGTGGGAGAGCCTTCCTGGCCTTGTCCCTGGCTAGTTATGTAACTGGACAAATAAGTGACCTTCTGTAAGTCTCAACTTCCAGCTCTGTGGAAGGAAGGACTTGAACTAGATCGTATCAGTAGCCTCTTTGGGTTCTGATATTTTCTGACTCTATAAATTGGACTCTTAGAATTGCAATTTCTGACTCTTAGAAATTGCAAATGTTTCTAAGGCACAATTGGAGGCAGAGGTCATGACTGCAAAAAGCTAGTGAATGCTCTTCGCTTTTTGGGTTTTTTGTTTTCATTTTTTGAGATGGAGTTTCGCTCTGTCGCCCAGGCTAGAGTGCAGTGCAGTGGCGTGATCTCAGCTCACTGCAAGCTCCGCCTCCTGGGTTCAAGCGATTCTCCAACCTCAGCCTCCACAGTAGCTGGGATGACAGTCCCATGCCACCATGCCCAGCTAATTTTTGTATTTTTAGTAGAGACGAGGTTTCACCATGTTGATCAGGCTGGTCTCGAACCCCTGACCTTGTGATCCACCCGCCTTGGCCTCCCAAAGTGCTGGGATTACAGGTATGAGCCACCACACGCGGCCTGTGAATGCTCTTAAATAGAAAACATTTATTTCTAAAGTAAGTTATTACTAAACATTTTAATATGCTTTGATAACTTTTGCTTCTAAGGTTACAGAAAAGGTAATTGAGATAGTAGATAAGGTGTTTGAGCAGAAGAGCAAGCACCCACTAGATAATTCTGATTAGAATGTGATCACTTTAACAGTCACTTCTGTAGCATTCTCAACGCATTATAAAATGTGTTACAGTAGCAAAGCTCTCAGAAGACATAATAGATCATACCTTACTTTCTGAAATCTGCAGGCCTGCACAGACATGAGCAGAATCCCATTGAAATGTACTAGGGAAGCTCAGTATTTGTAGGAACTTCTTTTAGTAAATTTTCTCCATTAGGTGAAAAAAATTTTGGAAAAAAAATCATCTGTGACTTGCTTGGTTTTATTTGTTTCAGAAGGCCTCACTGTCATGTATTAGGTTGGCATTTTTAAAAGCTAGAGAAATTGTTAAATAATTTACACATTTTGCTAAGTTCGCACCTTTTCCTGGGGAAGGGGTCATTTTCTTAGTTTGTATAATCCAGTTGCAAAGATGAAGTTCCTTTTTTTTTTTTTTTTAATTCACTCATCTACACACCGAACAAGGGTAAAGTTCCACGTGCCACCACGCCTGGCTAATTTATTTTATAATTTTAGTAGAGACAAGGTTTCTGGTGTTCCTGCGTGGCCTGGGGGGGCTGCATCGCTGCAGGTCTGATTGCAGAGCTTAGAGCCACTGGGACAGGCCGAGAGAGAGTAGCAGGAAGGAGAGGCGGTGCACGCAGTGGCACTCCTGCATGTGAGCTGTCTGTGTTTTCCTTCTCAGAGTGCAGAGAAGTGCTGCTGCCACTGCTGACAGACCAGCTCAGCGGCCAGTTAGATGACAACTCCAGCAAGCCTGACCTTGAGGCAAGCTCGCAGCTTCTGAGCAACATCCTGGAAGTGCTGGACAGGAAGGATGTGGTGAGTTGACTCATATCTGATGCTGCACAGAGCTCACACTGTCCCCTTTGCACCCAGGCAGGAGTGACTCCATGGCCTTCCTCTTTTCCGGTAGTTTCCAACTCAGATATTAAGGCAGGTTGTGCCCATTGTAGAGATAATTAAGGAGGTCAGAGCCTCCAGGGCAAATCTAGGTCCAGGCGAAGTCAGATTACTTCTTGTGCCTTCCACGGGCTGATTGAACTGGCTTGCCCAGTGCGCCCACCATTGAGATTCCTGTGACTATTCTTAAGAAGCAAAGAACTGGCTGGGCATGGTGGCTCAGGCCTATAATCCCAGCACTTTGGGAGGCCAAGGCAGGAAGGTCAATTGAGCCCAGGAGTTCAAGACTGACCAGCACTTTGGGAGGCCAAGGCAGGTGGATCACGAGGTCAAGAGATTGACACCATCCTGGCCAACGTGGTGAAACCCTGTCTCTACTAAAAATACAAAAATTAGCCAGGCGTGGTGGCGCATACCTGTAATCCCAGCTACTCGGTAGGCTGAGGCAAGAGAATCACTTGAACCTGGGAAGTGGAGGTTGCAGGGGTGAGCCGAGATCGTACTACTGCACTCCAGCCTGGTGACAGAGCAAGACTCCATCTCAAAAAAACAAAAAACCAAAAAAGACCCATGACCAGCCTGGGCAACTTAGTAAGACTCTGTCTCTATTAAAAAAAAAAAAAAAAAAGAATCAAAGGTCATTCTGTTTTTATGAAGAAACCAGAAACCTCTTCCTTCTCATCCTCTGATGCCTGACAACCTGCTATTTCTGAGCCGCTCAGTTCTCATTTCCATATCCTATTGGACACTATTGCTTTCTCTGGAAGCCTTGTGGAAATTATGTTTCCTTATCTTGCTTGACCTGGCCCCCATCCCTCTTATAAACCTAGGGCTGAACTTGCCTGTATTCAGCATGTCCTAGATATGCCTAACTAGATGTGCAAGTCACATGCTGTGCCTGTGGGCACATGTCCTAGAAATAGTGCAGCCCACAGGCCTAGCAGAGCCCCCACACAGGAAGCTGGAGAACTTTGCAGAATGCGTTCACTTGAACAGTTAGGGCTGAGAAAGAAAAGGTATCTTGCCACAAATCATAGTCACCACGTCTGTGGAGGTTGCATGGCACAGGTGTTCCCACAGCACAGGGAAACTACTTTGTCTTTGCCTAAACTCTTTATCTCTACAGCATCTTTGGGTTCTGTTCTACCACAGGATATGAATACTACACCTTTTCCTATAGATAAACCTTAGTTCACCTGTCAGAGTCCACCACCATTTGACCAAGGCCTACCTTTTCTTTCTACCTTTTCTCCTGCTCATGGTTTGCACAGGCACGTTGTATTTCTGTGAACCCACACTGCAGCCTCAGAAGTATGTGAGAGTACCATTGCTGTCTCTTGCCACTCCCCCAGTCTCTGTCCCTCCACTTCCCTAATCCCCTGTATCCCACTTACCCTTGCACTGCTTTTTTGATATTTATTCATTATAGGTCATTCCCCCCTTTTTTTTTTATTAAGTATGTTTATAGAAACCACATTATAAAATGAAATAAATGTTCCCAAAGCATGCTGTGATTTTTGATTTGGTTCCTAACCAAGGACTTTGCAGCAAATACATAAATGTGACCAATCACATCATAAACACAATACTTTTTGTTTTTAAGTAACTGTTATAACTCAGTAATTACTTAAAATAATGAAGTAAAGCTCCAAGCCCTATAAATTTGGCAGCAATGTACCTGGTACGTTGGTTTAGGCAGGAATCCATTGTTCTAGAAATCATATGTTTATGATCAAAAGTTAATGTGAAGCACAAGAATCGAGGCTTTGGAATCTAGTCCCATTATTACTCCTCTGTAGCTATTTGTCCTTAGGCAGATATCTCAGTGCCTCAGTTTCCTATCCAGTTCCTTGTATGTAGGAATTGTTCTAGATGACTTCTTAGGTCTCTTCCACTTCTGACCCTATTTTTTAATATGTAGCATCTCTACCAACCTCACCACACAGAAAGACTCTTTAAAAAGACTCTTGAGTGTATTTAAATCCTGTGCAAGGAGACTTAAATTAGCTTTTTATTTCAGTCTTCCCAATATTATGTTCCCTGTAAGGAGCAGAGACATGCAAAATTATTGATCTTGGAGCTCTGGTAAAGTAGTAAGTCCAATAATTTTTTGTCAGTCATGGTGGTATTTTTTTCCCTCCATAAACATTTTGAAATGTGTGCATTGGCTCAATATCTCTTCCCTTGTCCTCTCACCTCCTCAGCTAATTCAAGGCTCTAATTACTGACATTTGTTCTTCCCGCCTTAAAAAAAAATATATTGCAGGATTCCCTCCTCTCCCAACAGCTCTGTTTTGGAATTGGCCTCATTCTGTCAATTCTAGTGGCAGTAGGTGACTCTGTCAAGTTGGCCCTGGTGTGATCCTGCAAAATTCTACTGATTCCCTTCATGCACCCCTCGAGTCTCTTTTGAGGATTTTATCACTTTGTACACTGAGTTATGAATGCAGCTCACAGTAGTCGGACACAGTGGCTCACACCTGTAATCCCAGCACTCTGGGAGGCTGAGGCGAGTGGATCACCTGAGGTCAGGAGCTCAAGACCAGCCTGATCAACATGGAGAAACCCCATCTCTACTAAAAATATGAAATTAGCCAGGTGTGGCGATGCATGCCTGTCATTCCAGCTGCTTGGGAGGCTGAAGCAAGAGAATCGCTTGAACTTGGGAGACGGAGGTTGCAGTGAGCCAAGATCGTGTCATTGCACTCCAGCCTGGGCAATAAGAGTGAAACTCTGTATTTTTTTAAAAAAAAAAAAAAGAAGAAGAATGCAGCTCACAAATCCTTGGGAAACTGATGGCATGCTCCAGGCACTGGGATAGTCTAGGACTATGGCAGTGAACTAGAGAAGCAAGAACCCTGCCCCCAGGAGCCCACCTTCTAGGGGATCCTTGTGTTATGCTTATTTAAATTTATGTCTTACTCACCCCCCACCCCCACAATATAAATCTCTTAAGGCTCAGAGGAGCCCTGTTCATTTCACACCTCCCCACAGGGCACAGCATGTGACTTGCACGTCTAGTTAGTCCCACACTAAGGAAATGTTAGGTAAATGGAAGTGAAAGCTGCATCTCCTGGAGAGGCTGATTTTATGAATCACTTTCATTCAGGGAAATGGGAAACAAGTAAATGACTAACAAGAAGCAAAGGAAGGAGGGAGAGAAGAAGGAAGGGACAGAGGGAAGCAGAGAGGGGGGCGTGGATCCAAAATACTTAATACTGTAATTAAAATACAAACAGCCATACCATAATTAAGAAGTCAAAAAGCAGCCAAGCATGGTGGCTCATGCCTGTAATCCCAGCACTCTGGCATGCTGAGGTGGGCAGATCACCTGAGGTCAGGAGTTTGAGACCAGCCTGGCCAACATGATGAAACCCCATCTCTACAAAAAATACAAAAAATTAGCCGGGTGTGGTAGTGGGCACCTGTAATCCCAGCTACTCAGGAGGCTAAGGCAGGATAATTGCTTGAACTCAGGAGGTGGAGGTTGAAGTTGGCCAAGATTACACCACTGCACTCTAGCCTGAGTGCAACAGAGTGAGATCTGAATCAGAAAAAAAAAAGAAGTCAAGAAACAATAAATGTTGGCATGGATGTGGTGAAAGGGAACACTGCTCCACTGCTGGAGGGAATGTCAATTAGTACAACATCTATGAAAAACAGTGTGGAGATTCCTTAAAGAGCTTAACAGCAGAACTACCATTCAATCCAGTAAGCCCACTCCTTGGCATCTGCCTAAAGGAAAATAAGTCATTATATGAAAAAGACACATGTACCTACATGTTTATAGCTTGGTAATTTGCAATAGCAACAATATGAAACCCACCTAAGTGCCCATTGGCCAGTGAGTGGCTAAAGTGTGGTATATATGCATCATGGAGTACTACTCACCCTTAAAAAGGAACAAAAGTATGTCTTTTGCAGTAACTTAAATGGAGATGGAGGCCGTTATTCTACATGAGGTAACTCAAGAATGGAAAACCAGATATTATATGTTCTCACTTATAAGTGGGAGCTAAGCTATGAGAATGCAAAGGCTTAAGATTAATATAATGGACTTTGTGGGGGAAGGGTAGGAGGTAGGTGAGGGGTAAAGGACTGCACATTGGGTACGGTGTACACTGCTTGGGTGATGTGTGCATGAAAATCTCAGAATCACCAATACCATGTAACCAGAAACTACTTGTACCCCAAAAACTATTGAAATAAAAACAAACATATAGCCGTAGACACATCCTACCTGATCTCACTTCTATTAGAATCTGAAGAAGTTAGACTCCTAGAGGCAGAGAGTAGAACAATCTTTACCAGGGGCTGCAGGGCGTTAGGGAGCAGGATGGGGAGATGTTGGCCAAAGGGTAGAAAGTGTCAGTTATGGGATCAGCACTGGGAATCTAATGTACAGCATGGGTGGCAATGAATGTGTTAATTTGACCATGGAAATCATTACACAATTATGTATATCAAGTCATCATGTTGTACACGTTTCATAAATATAGTCTTTGCCAGTTAAATTTGTAAAAAATGATAAAACCGTTAAGCAAAACAAAACAAAACAAAACAAAAAAACCATACATATAGCAATGATTTAGTTATTTGAAGTATTAAGCCGGAGTTTCAAAATATCTATCATAAAGCAAGGATGGATAGAGGCTATGAAAAGTCAAGTTGCATATGGGTAAGTTGGAGCCAAATGAGTGTAATATCTAGCTACAAAAAAAGAAAGAAGGTGAAAGAAATAATATGCATTTATTCAGCACACTCATGTACGTCAGTCCTGTAAGAAAACTGTTACTATCCCCCTTTGCAGCTGTGAAAACTGCAAGCTCAGCGAAGTTGGATAATTGCTCAAAGTCACACATGACAGAGTCAGAATACAAAATCCTTGCATTAGTCTGCTCAGTCTTCCATGACAAAATGAAACAGAATGTGTGGCTTAAACTACAAATATTTATTTTCTCACAGTCCTGGAGACTGAGCGTCTGAGATCAGGGTGCCACCATGGTTAAGTTTTGGTAAGGGCTCTCTTCCCGGCCTGCAGACAGCTGCCTTCTTGCTGTGTGCTCACGTGGTGGAAAGAAAGAGCAAGCTCTGTGATATCTCATTTACTAAGGGCATTCATCCCATCAGTCCAGGGCCCCACCCTCATGACTTCAGCTAACCTTCATTACCTCCCAAGAGCCCCATCTCCTAATACCATCACACTGGGGGTTAGGGCTTCACATATGAACTTGGAGGAGACACAAACGTGTACTCCATAGCAATCCTCTTGACTTGAATTTCTTGTGTTTTTTTTTTTTTTTTCTCCAACACAGAAGGTGGCAAGAACTTTGCTTTCATTTCCCACACTTGTGCCTTATTGACCTGGGAAGTTCTAGTTTGTTCGACCTCAGAGCAGAATAGGTCACGCTAATGGGGGTCCCCCAAAACGATTTGTTGAGTCAGTGGCCACAATAGGCTCTCAGTGAACCTGAGCAGTCTGAATTATTAGGAAGGCACTCATCCCTGCATACCACCTTCATCTTTTAAATGTTATTTTAAAAGATGATCATTTTCAGTTGATTTTCTTTATAAAGTTATTATTCCGTGAGACCATTTTTCCCTTTTGGACAAGAGATTGCTTTGTAGGGAAGAGCCAGAAAGAGATCTAAAGACAAATCCCATCTATCTGAGGTTCCCTAAAGAAAAGTAAAACTGAGTCAGAAGAAATGGAGTCAAATCCTGTGTTCCCCCCAGGGCGCCACTGCGACACACATCCAGCTTATAATGGAACGGCTGCTGAGAAGGATCAACCGGACAGTGATTGGGATGAGCCGGCAGTCTCCCCACATCGTGAGTATCTCTTTGGTGGATCCCCAGCTGCTGCTGCTTCTCTGCCCCCCCGCCTATCAGGAGGCCTATGGGACCAGTGGCTTCAGGCTGTTCTTCACATGGACCTCTCACATCATGGGCTATTGGTTATAATCTTGAGCAGATCTTGGTTCTGACATGGATTTTCCATTAAGTGAAAATAATCTAGCCTAGGCAATATAGTCAGACCCCATCTCTACAAAAAATTAAAAATTAGCTGGGCGTAGTGATGGTGCGTGCCTGTGATTCCAGCTACTCAGGAGGCTAAGGTGGGAGAATGTGAGAAAGATAAATAGCCAAAAAGTTCATGGACGGACTGTTTAATTCAGAGAAAACGAAATGAAAATGCAAAGTGAGATTAAATAAGCCTCTAATACCCAGATTAGGCAAGGTCCTGGAGAAACAAATTGTGTTAGACACTGGTGGGAATAAAAGCTAGTGATAATTTGGCAATATATATATCAAATGCCTTAGTACAATAAATTTACATTGCTTTATAATTGAAAAAATAAACTTTTTTTTTTTTTTGAGACAGGCTCTGTCTCTGTCACCCAGGCTAAAGTGCAGTGGCATGACCTTGGTCACTGCATCTCTGCCTCCTGGGTTCACACGGTTCTACCTCAGCCTTCCAAGTAGCTTGGATCACAGGTGCCCACCACCAGGCTCAGCTAATTTTTATTTTTAAGAGACATGAGGTTTCACCATGTAGGTGAGCTGATTTTGAACTTCTGACCTCAAGTGATCAGCCAGCCTTGGCCTCCCAAAGTGCTGCGATTACAGGTGTGAACCACCATGCCTGGCCTAAAAAATAAACTTTTTAAAACAAAAGGGACAGTCTAAGGCATATGTTCAGAAAGAGATGGACACAGACAGTCTTTCATTGTTCTGCTTGGGGAATCTTTCCAGAGGGAAAGATTATTGTGCTAAATTCCTTTGTTCATTGAATTCTTGTTGATCTCTGTTGTGCAAAATTCCTTTGTGTTATTTTCATAACAAGATAAATATAGGAGTTTAGTAACCCTGGATCTTTATCCCCTGCCTAAAAAAACAAGTCTATAATTCAAATATTTTTGGACTAGGGGAGAGAACCTTGAATATGTAATTCCTGAACTCACAAATGGAAGCAGTGTTAACCACCCAGTTATTAATTTTTTCTCTTCCAGTCAGGCTCACAGTTCATGTGGGTAATATGTAAGAACAACTGGCTGAAGGGCTCTGGAGTTGGAAAAGTGGCATCAGGTTGTATTAGTCTGTTCTCATGCTGCTGATAAAGACATACCTGAGTAATTTATAAAGGAAAGAGGTTTAATTGACTCACAGTTCAGCATGGCTGGGGAGGCCTCAGGAAACTTAATAATCGTGGCGGAGGGGGAAGCAAACATGTCCTTCTTCACATGGTAGCAGCAAGAATTGCCAAGCAAAAGGGGGAAAAACCCCTTTGTGAAGCCTTCAGATCTCGTGAGAACTCACTAACTATCATGAGAATAACATGAGGGTAACCGTTCCCACGATTAAATTACCTCCCACCAGGCCCCTCCCACAACACATGGGGATAATGGGAAGTAGAATTCAAGATGAGATTTGGGTGGGGACACAGCCAAACCACATAGTAAGGAGTTATCATCACCATTGCTTGCCCTCCTCTCCACCATGATCAGTGTTGCCACCTCTTTTCCTCCTAGCCTTCTTCCCGAATCAGATTTGTTTAACTAATCTAAGTGTTCAGACATTTCTCCATGGAATTCTATACTACAGCTCTGTCTCAACAAGAGACCCAAAGCCCCACAAGTTTTACATCTTCACTGGTAATCTCACTGAGGTGTCCTGTCTGTAGGAATCCACACTCCATAGCTATTAATGGGATTCCTTCACTCAGACATGGAAGGAGGTAGTTTGAAGCAGAAACAGCAAAGCACGTGGCCTTTGGACCTTTAGAATGCAGTGCGTTTCCAGTGTGGTGGGGACCTGCATGGCTCATTGAGTGGGAAAAGCCAAGTTCATGGGGCTCATATCTTGTTGGTCTAAGGAGTCTTGGATTTGTGCTTTCCTTTTCCTTCCAGGGGAGTTTTGTGGCTTGCATGATTGCCATCCTGCGGCAAATGGATGACAGCCACTATGGCCACTACATCAGCACTTTCAAAACCAGACAAGACATCATTGTAAGTTGCCTTTATGGGGTCCTGGTAACCTGAAGACTTCTTATATTTGGTTTAAAAAAATGACTGAAACTGAACACCATGAATCCAGGGTTCTCTTCCCACCCAGCTCCAGTGCTATGTGGCTGTCCACAGTGATTATGGAAAGAAGAGAGCTGATTTCTACTTTCCTTCTTTGACAGGGTTTGAAAAAGAGTACAACACATATACCAAGAGGTTATCACACACCTTAATCTCTCTTGAGTTTAGAGAGAACCCTTATTTAGCAACATTTAGGAGATGTTTTTTGCTCTGAAAAGAGAATATTGCTTAATATGTGGGTACAGTAACTACTGATGCTGTGGCAGGGATTTTAGAAGGCAGGGGTACACAAAGTCTCCTAAGATGTGGTTGATATCATTTGAAAGACAGCAGTAAAAAGAGGTAATCCCTGCCCTTTACAACGGGTACAAGTGGGCCAGTGAGGATTAACTCCTGAGCTCTGCCTCCTGTCTGATCAGCAGAGGCATTAGATTCTCATAGGAGCAGAGTCCTGTTGTGAACTGCACATGGGAGGAATCTAGGTTGCCAGCTTCTGTGAATCTGAGGTGGGACAGTTTCATCCCAAAACCCCTTCCTGCCCTCATCCATGGAAAAATTGTCTTTCATGAAACCAGTCCCTGGTGACAAGAGAGTTGGGGACTCCTGCTTTAAAACATTTCTTTCCTTTCCCTTTCTTTTCTTTTATTGCGTTTTAGTTTTTGGGGTACATGTGAATACATGCAAGATTGTCGCATAGGTACACACATGGCAGTGTGATTTGCTGCCTTCCTCCCCATCACCTATATCCGGCATTTCTCCCCATGCTATCTCTCCCCAAAAACATTTATAAGTTATCTTCAGGTGAAAATATTTTGTTCTCTATTGTTTTAAGCAGGAAAATTGTTCTCCTAGTTGCTATGAAGCATTCATGTGAGAGGCTGAGTTAGGCCTCTGGCTGTGACTTGACAACACCTTCCCTTCAGGGCATTGTTGTTGGCCCTTCGTATTATTTATATATGTAATTATTGCTATATATGTTCAGATGTCTGTGAAGTGTTATTAGACTTTGCAGAGCAGTGGACCGGATGTGCAGCTAGATTAGCGTACTGATGTCATGTGGACACTAGTCTTTGGATAACTTCCCATCATCTGTGCATATTCGAGTCTTTTGGTTCTGGATTCTCCACTTTCTGCATCTGTCATGCTGAGTAGGTGGCCAGTGCCCCCATGGATTGGCAGTTCCTTCCTTGCCCATCACTTTCCTTTCTGTGATGCCCACATGATAGACAAGCATACAAGGAGTTGGAGAGAAAATACTGTTTGTTATTAGTTGGTCCCATGGTAGACGCTCAGTATTAGACCATGTGACTTGAGCCAGAGGTCTCCATGAGCTGCCACTTGGGCCATGGCAGGCAGCATGTCACAGGAACCATAGCAATATGTAGATGTGCCTGTGGAGACCAGAAGCAAGAGGACCTGGATGAGTGGAAGGGAGGGGAGGGGTAAGGCCAAGGGTGCCTTAGCCGTGTGTGAGATCTCTACAGGCAAGTGGTATAGCGGGTAAGAGCACAGGCGTTACAACACCCAGCTCTGGGTTTGAATTCTGATGATTCCACTTCCTTGTATACCGTATGGGGCAAGCTGTTTAACCTCACTCAACCTCAGCTTCCTCACCTGTACCCACCTTGAGTGTAATTTAAGTGTTAACTTGGCTCCACGCATGGGAAATGCCCAGCTTCCTGCAGGTTGGCATGTAGCTAATGCCTATGAGAACAAGCTTTTTATAACAATCATCATTTTGTTATTTCTCTGTAAAGTAAAATTAACATTAAACATTTTAGGGATTTTTTTTTCAAATTTCCTTCAGAAAGCAGGCATAATAGGGAAGCTTTAAATTCAAACCCTAACAATTTGGCTCCATTGTTAACTAAGAAAAAAAGGGGCATACCTCCTCTTTGCCAGCATGATGGCGAGCTCCTCCACCTATATTATGTAATTAAAAGAGGATCATTATCCCCACGAGCGAATGAAGGCCTTGGGAAATGAGGGAACATGCCTGAATTTAGTCTCCAGTGGGTGAGATACCGTGCACAGACAGGCCTTTGCCTCCCAGTGGCCGTTCCTTTGACTCCCTCATGCTGCCTTCTGAGTGAACTGCGTAAAGGCTGTTGGGAAGTGGTAGATAAAACGGAGTTTTGGGATTCTCTGTGAGTTTCCTTTATCATGCTGTCTCATTAATTTAGATTTCTAGGAGTTCAATGGAGAATCTGTATCTGAACCAAATAAGAAGTATCTAAATTCGATCCTTACCTCACAAGCTGTGAATTCCTATGGATTTCAAAGAAAGGTTAACAGAATGGTTAATAAATTGGGGGAAGCACTTAAAGTACATAATGAGGCCGAATGTGGCAGCTCACACCTGTAATTTCAGCACTTTGGGAGGCCGAGGCAGGTGGATCACTGGAGGTCAGGAGTTTGAGACCAGCCTGGCCAACATGGTGAAACCCCATCTCTACTAAAAATACAAAAATGAAAAATTAGCCGGTGGTGGTGGCAGAACATCTTGACACCTGTACTCCCAGCTTCTTGGGAGGCTGAGGCAGGAGAATCTCTTAAACTCGGGAGGTGGAGGTTGCAGTGAATTGAGATCATGCCACTGTACTCCAGCCTGGGTGACAGGCCAAGACGCCCTCTCAAAATAAATAAATAAATAAAATATATGATGAAACAAATTTTGAATTCATTATGTCTGTGATTTCAGAAATGGGGGTGGATATGTCTAACTCACCATAAAACCGGGGAAAACCCACAGTTACATGCACACTTGTTGGCCAGAGAGAGCCATTCCCCGTGCCGTTCAGCATCCAAAGTATAGGAAGTTACCCAGCTTGAGCAGCATCTCAGAAAAATATGGTTAGCAACAGACTCAGGCCTCCTGCCTCTCACATACTGTTTTTACTACTGCACAATATGCAGGTGTCCAGGCGGGACTGTGTAGGTTAGTGCCAGAGAAACAGGACAGGACTTTCAGGAGTCCCACTGGAAAAGGTCTAAATTTAGCTAACTAATAAAAATGCCTTCAAAACGTTTTAGCTTTGCTTTTAACTCTGATTGTTCTATTTCTGAATTAGTTTTGGCTCCCAGTCCCCTTTGGAGCAGAAGAGCCAGGTTTCCTATTCTGTATGCTTACGTGATTAGTTATTAGTCATCACCAGTCACTGTTAGGATCCCTTTCTAAGGACCATTTAGGACCCTTCTTCCAGGCTGCACATGATAACGTCCTGGCACAAGAAGAATCGTGATTCTGCCTCTCATGTGTATCACATTGTCCTGTTCTAACCATGAAAAGGAGAATTGCACTGAAATCTGTTAAATGTACCCATTTACGAACAATTATTGGTGAATTATGTTTAAGTGTATGAGATACATTCTGATAAGCTATGGCAGCAGAGGATGAAAGAGATAAAGGTTTCAGACTTGGGGTTCATAGCCCCAAGTTCTCGTCCAGCTCTTCTCCTTCCCGCTTTCTTTTTTTCTTTTCTTCTTTTTGAGACGGAGTCTTGTTCTGCCCCCAGGCTGGTGGAATGGCACAATCTCAGCTCACTGCAACCTCTACCTCCCAGGTTCAAGTGATTCTCCTGCCTCAGCCTCCTGAGGAGCTGAGAGTACAAGCAGACACATCATGCCTGGCAAATTTTTGTATTTTTAGAAGAGACGGGGTTTCGCCATCTTAGCCAGGCTGGTCTTGAACTCCTTACCCCTTGATCTGCCTACCTCGGCCTCCCAAAGTCCTGGGATTACAGGCATAAGCCACCACTCCTGGCCCTTCTTCCCACTTTCTATGCCCTTAAGTGAGTCCTTTAGTTTTTCTTAGCCTGAGTTGTATCATTTGTAAAATATGGATGATTCCTTTTGTCCTCATCTTCCTCAGGGTCCTACAATACAAAAATCAAATCACATCATAGCTAGCTGTAAGAATGCTTTGTTATTCCTACAACCCTGGAAAGATGGGCCATTACTGTGGGACTGAGGACGTCCTGTTCTGAGGTTGTGGTTCTGCTTATGTACACGCCGGAATAAAGACTATGAATAGAACCCAGTTTTCCCCCAACCTCTCCTCTGCTCTCCACAGGACTTCCTCATGGAAACGTTTATCATGTTCAAGGACCTGATTGGAAAGAATGTCTATGCCAAAGATTGGATGGTGATGAATATGACTCAAAGCAGGTGAGACAGCCCCCGGCCAGCCCTGAGGCATTTGTCTGAATGCCTGAGGCTGCTGTGTGACCTTTGGGAAGTGTCGTTAAATCCCTTTGCCTCAGACCCATCGTCTGTAAAGTGAAGATCTAATTTATGTGCTCGTGATCCTGATTTTCCCAGGGTCATTGCCTTTGCCCACCTTGGGCTCCCGCTCCCTTCTCTAGCGCGGTCTCTTCAGTGCCTTCATGGTCATCGTCCTCCTTAACTCTGCACTGTACCTTTCAATGGCTCCACGGGGCCTGGCTTCATCCTGACATTTAGGGCTCACCTGTTCCCGTCTGTTCTATGACCAGTCCATGATGTATTTAACCAGATTCTTCTTACGAACATTTAGATTTTTTCCATTTTCTATTATGTGAAATAGCACTGTGATAGCCTTCCTTGCCTTAAATATTTAAAAACAACCATGGTTATTAGGATAAACTCCTAAATGAGTTTACTAGTTAAAAGTTTGGCGAAATCATAGGGCTTCCGATACATAGTGCCCAATAACTAGTCGCTTCTGCCACTTCCCTGTGTGTGTACCTGTACTCCAACCAGACTGGCCTCTGCCGAGTGTGTTCACATGGTCTGCTCTGCCTCACACCAGTCTTCCGCAAGCAGTGCCTTTCCTATAACCTCTAACTGTCAGTGTTTCTGCCGTTCTGTAAAGTTCTTCCCAAGCGTCACCTCCAGAGGAAGCCTTTCTGGCCTGGATGCCATCTCTTCTTCCTTTGATTTTCCATACCCCATTCAAACCTTCTCATAGAATCATTTTCAGATTCTATGTTGGATAATGGTTAGATGGACATATTGTTAATTTCCCTAAGTTAAATATTTCTTAAGACCAGGAACTGTGTCTTTCAGCACAGACCTGAGCCCATGCCTTGCAATTACTGGCCCACAACAAATATTTGTTGAACAGAAGTGAAATGAACTGAATACATATTATATTAAAAGAGTGTTGGAATTCAATGAGCTAAATAAAGCAAACCATTATTGTAAGCATTATTGTTAACTCTACATGACACCCGATTTTGAGTAATTCTACTCTGATACCTGATTAGAAGAAGGCTTCCCTGCTAAGTACAGATTAGATTTTTAAAATTGCATCAGAAACCTAAGCCTAAACAGAGGCATTATAATAGACTCTGTGTTACTCTGGTTTGAGGCTTAAGAGGCCTCGTTTGCAGTCTCAGATCTGCTGTCAATTACCTACATTGGGACATGGCCCTGAGTGGCTCGTCTTGTTAGTTCTATAAACTAAGCTCCTGTGCCCTGTCTGCAGATGGTGTTGTGCTTTTGGTCTACCAGGACACTGTAAGATTGTGAGGTCTTATGATGCCTGGTTCAGGTTTGATTTAGTTTTTAACATTGGTGGGAAATGATTTCAAACGGCATAAAGTTGCCTTCTTTATCTGGTGTTTTCCTTCCCCAGGGTTTTTCTCCGTGCTATAAATCAGTTTGCTGAGGTTCTCACAAAATGCTTCATGGATCAGGCAAGCTTTGAACTTCAGGTAGGCATGTGACTCACCTATATGCTTCTGGAATTCTTGGCCCATGGCAAGAGAACTATATGAATTTGGAAAATGTCTCCTCAGATTTCACCATTTTCACATGAAAAAGGTTTTCCTGTGTTTTTTTTTCATTTTCTAAAGCAAACATACCTGTCCCACTGTCCTTTAAACACAATAAAATAGGGGTTGTTTCTTCTTTCTATAAAGGTAACACATTTAAAAAAACAAACAAAAAATTAAAAATAGTAGAAGATCAAAAATACAAATAATCCTCCTTGTCGCTGTAAACATTTGGAGTTGACCCTTTGTATATTTACACAAATACACATAAACACACATGGCTAAAATAAGGACACAGGTAACTCTCCTACCTACAAATGGACAGTTCTAAAGAACAGTTTGTATGCAGTTTGTGAAAGTCTAAAGGAATTTCAGAACAGATTATAGCACTAGCTCTATCTTCATTCACTCATTCATTGATTCACTCATTCATTCGTCCATTTAACAAATGTCAGAGTACTTATATGTACAAGGCACTATTTTGTGCCCCAGTAGGGGCATTTCCCTGGTGAAGACAGGTAAGCTCCTTGCTCTCATACTGCTTACCTCCCAGAGTACTCTGCATTTTGTGGATGATGTGCTTTCTGTGTTCTTCATTTTTGTATCTGTGGAACTGTTATCAGTGGAGGTTCTTAACAACGAATCGTCCAGGTTCTTGGCATTTTGAACAAGGAATTGGACAAAATGTACAAAGAAAGCAATGAAAGAATGAAGCAACAAAATCACAGATTTACTGAAATGAAAGTACACTCCACAGAGTGGGAGCGGGCTCCAGCAAGCGCCTCAAGAGTGCTGGTTACAGAATTTTCTGGCATTTAAATACCCTCTAGAAGTTTCCCATCAGTTACTTGGTTACACCCTATGTAAATGAAGGAGTGACTGGTGACTAGTCTGATTGGTTGTGGGAGGGGACCAATACGTTGAATTTGTCATCTGCCACATGGTGCAAAGGGGTAGTCTCTGATCCTTTTGTTACTTGGATGTGGAGAGCAAGGGTTTCCTTTTGATTCAGTTCTAGCAAGTCAGTGTGAATTGGCCTTAGGTGCCCTGTCTTCAGGCCATGTTTACTTGCCTCAGAACTTTAAAGTGGAAACTCATCATAAGTAGAGGAAAGCGCGTGCGCGCACACACACACACACACACACACACACACACACAGATGAATATATATTTTATGTATGTGTATGTATATATGTATATTTTTGCCAAAATGGAATTGAGTTGTACAGTTCTTTGGTACCCTGTTAAACTATTTTCCTTTCTCAGTTATCTGTGATCTTTTCAATAATGTTGAATATTTTTATATTTTTAATGGCTGAATACTGTCTATTCTATGACTGGTCCATGATATATTTAACCAAATTCTTATGAACATTTAGATTGTTTCCATTTTCTATTATGTTAAATAACACTGTGATGGATTTTCTTGCTTTAAATATTTTAAAATATTCGTGGTTGGCCGGGTGTGGTGGCTCACACCTGTAATCCCAGCACTTTGGGTGGCAGAGGTGGGCAGATCATCTGAGGTCAGGAGTTCAAGACCAGCCTGGCCAACCATGGTGAAACCCTGTCTTTACTAAAAATACAAAAATTAGCCAGGTGTGGTGGTGGGCACCTGTAATTCCAGCTATTCAGGAGTCTGAGGCAAGATAATCTCTTGAACCTGGGAGGTAGAAGTTGCAATGAGCCAAGATTGCGCCACTGCACTCCAGCCTGGGTGACAGAGCAAGACTTTGCCACAAAAGAAAAAACACACACACACACACACACACACACTTGTCATATTTATCTTTGTGTGTATATACATATTCGTGGTTATTTCATCAGGATAAACTCCTAAAAGTGTTTACTCGTTCCAAAGTTTGGGAAAATTGTACGGCTTTTGAAAGATAGTGCCAAACAACTACTATAAATAGATGGACTTCTTGATAGCAGTTTTCCTTTATCCCAGGAGTAAAGAAAAATATAATAGTTTAAATGTTTTTTTAAAGCTAATATTAAGTCTCAAAACTTTTAGGGTTGAATAATCAAAACCCAGGAAAAAGAAATATTGTAGATTGTATTTTGTTGTTTCATTAATCCCTGAGGAATAACTTTTTACCATGTGACAGTGTTTTATTATGACCCTTATTCATGTTATTTTTCATTTCCTTTTACCCATACAATTAATTTTGAACAGCTCTGGAACAATTACTTCCATTTGGCAGTAGCATTTCTCACCCACGAGTCCCTTCAGCTTGAAACCTTCTCACAAGCCAAGCGCACCAAAATTCTTAAAAAGTAAGTGTCCGTTTAAAGTTAAGATCGGGAACGGGCTTCCTCAGTTTATATTGAGAGCAGTATTTTAGGTATCTATCACAGAAATTACTATTTAGTGACTATCCATGTTGTGAGTGAGGTAGGCCTTAAACTAATTACTTAATAGACCTCATATTCCCCAGGTTCACCTCTCTTTTCTTAAGGCCCAACCATCTTCCCATCAGTCATCGCAAGCTTTTTATCAAATGTGTACCTGGAGAGGGACCTCAGCTTTCTGCATGCCCCTCCCCAAGAACAGCTGCGTCTCTGCTTGCAGCTTCCCCAAACTGCAGGCATAGCACCTTCTCGCTCATAGTGCTTCGCAAACCACACTCCAGCACAGTGGCTCTACCTCCCTGTCATTTCAGCAGAGAAAGTCAGGACTCAAACATTGCAGAAAAATGCCCTTGAGATTCCTGGCCTGAAATTCAAAATGAAATTACGTGCAGCAGTGATAAGAGATTTAGGGAAGCGTTTCATTTCACTGAGAGACAGAAAACCCAAAGGCCATGTTGTTAAAAAATAACTTGAGAAATGTATTATTTGAAGACTTTGAAATTTTAGTTCTGTTCCCCTTATTGAGATCTCTGTGATACCTAGGAGAATTATTTAGTCTCTTCTACCTCTGGTTCCTCCCTCAAAACCTGCCAAAAGCTGCAAAGTATTTTTTGCTCCCAAGAACCAATTTGTTTTTTATTTTTTTTTGTTTTTGTTTTTTGAGACGGAGTTTCGCTGTTGTTGCCCAGACTGGAGTGCAATGGCACGATCTCGGCTCACCGCAACCTCCGCCTCCTGGATTCAAGCAATTCTCCTGCCTCAGCCTCCCAAGTAGCTGGGACTACAGACACGCGCCATCATGCCCAGCTAATTTTTGTATTTTTAATAAGAGACGGGGTTTCACCTTGTTGACCAGGATGGTCTCGATCTCTTGACCTCGTGATCCACCCGCCTCGGCCTCCCAAAGTGCTGGGATTATAGGCGTGAGCCACCGCGCCCGGCCCCAAGAACCAATTTGTATCCGTTTGTGGGGGATATCAGTCCCATTGAGAGTGCATGATGTAGAGCCTTCCAATGTGAATACTTTGAAGAACACACTGGAATGGATGTATATTTCCCAAACATAAGTCTGTAAAGTATATAAGTATTGAGTCTGCCTGTTAGACCTCAGTCACGTTACTGGATAATCATGCTTTGTTCATCTTCCTTTTCATCAGTGTTTGCCGTGTTTTGTTTGGCTGTGTCTATGTCTCACTCTTCTCCCTGAAGTGAGTTTGTTAATCTCATCTTCTCAGTTATTTTTCAGCATTTTGATTTGGCTTTTTTATGCTGTCAGGGTCCCCTGGCCTCTGTGTGCCCCATTCCCTTTGGGTGCTCGTTTAGGTATGAACCTCATTTCTTAACGCTGGGCCTTAAGAGTGACCAAGAAGGACACAGACCGTTTTTACTTTCCTTCTTACCATGTTTATGCGATTCATTTCCACTGCAAATCCTCCTTCTGGTTTATGATCTTCTTCCTAGATATGGGGACATGAGAAAGGAAATCGGCTTTAGAATCCGGGACATGTGGTATAACCTGGGTGAGTGTCTAGCCTGGAACAGGACTGATCACAACCTCTGAGTGATAAGCATCCCATGATGAATTCTTTTTTTATTTTAATCCAGATAACCCTGAGATGTATTTGTCTTTGTGTCTGAAAGTGAAAGTTGATTTGTTGGTTTCATTGACAATGAACTGCCTCTTACTCTGGCATCCACATGTTATCAGAATGTAATATTAAGTCGCTCACTTCTGAATTGAGTTGGTTTTCCCACATAAACCTTTTCTTTTCTTATGGGCCCTGTGGAGGAAGATTGTAACACTTTCCTTTCAGTGAAATGTTTTTTTAATATCTTCATTCACTTTCATTTCAGGTCCCCACAAAATCAAATTCATCCCATCAATGGTGGGTCCGATTCTGGAAGTCACTCTGACCCCCGAAGTAGAGCTCCGGAAAGCCACAATCCCCATTTTCTTTGATATGATGCAGTGTGAGTTCAATTTCAGTGGAAATGGCAATTTCCATATGGTAAGAAGTGGTAGACCCTGTAGTATTAGTAAATGCACATGTAGTCAACTCATAACTCATTTCTTTCTATGTAGAGAAGCAGTAACCTAAATAGTACAAGTCAACATTGATCTGAAAATTCACTTTACATTTCATTTTGTAAAGCAATTAGAGATCAAGTCAGATAATACAGCACAGAGCCTAGAAGAGATGTTTTTGCTACATGTCTTTCCTAAGGCAGCATCCTGTCTCTGGATAATTTAAAAAACTTAACTTCATGCATTTTAATCCTGGCTGTTTCAGTATAGCCCAGAGAGTAATGTAGTGAATTGAATTTAAAAACCTATCTAATATAGTACGGCTGAAAGCAGTGCAGTGGATTAAGTCCTAATCCATTACTCTATAGCTTTGAGAACGTGATTTTCCTGATATGCCTTCTCCATGCCTCTGTTTTCTTATCTACAAAGTGAATTAATATTGAAAGGACCTTTTAGCGGCTGTGAACCTCTGCAAAAGCAATCTCACTGCAGAGACTTGAACATGAAACTAAACTAAAATAGAAAAACGAGAATTATTTTTATTTTTGTTTTTATTCTTTTAGACGGAGTCTCGCTCTGTTGCCCAGGCTGGAGTGCTGTGGCACGATCTCAGCCCACTGCAACCTCTGCCTCCCGGGTTCAAGCGATTCTCCTGCCTCAGCCTCCCGAGTAGCTGGGATTACAGGCGCATGCCACCACGCTCAACTAATTTTTTGTATTTTTAGTAGAGAAGAGGTTTCACCATGTTGGCCAGGATGATCTCGATCTCTTGACTTCATGATCTGCCCTCCTCGGCCTCCCAAAGTGCTGGGATTATAGGCGTGAGCCACTGCACCCAGCCTGAGAATTATTCTATTTTTACATGCATAGTTGTAACAGAAAGCAATGTTTTGGATAATAATAATTATTTTTTAATCAAATGTAATGCAAAGGACAAAGTAACATGAGACTATGTTAGAACATTTTGATAGGGTCTTGGTGCACAGTTTATGTGTGACCCTCTGTGATGCTCCCTATCTGTGCTGGAAACAGTTCACAACTTAATGAATGGGTTGACCAAGTCTAGAAAGGTTGGCCATGTTGTCTTCTACAGATGCAATATTTTCTTGTGAAACTCTGCCTTTGCTTTCAGTTTGAGAATGAGCTGATCACAAAGCTGGACCAGGAAGTAGAAGGGGGCAGAGGAGACGAACAATACAAGGTTCTTCTGGAAAAACTGTGAGTATTTCAGGGACAAAACCTTAAGTCAGTGGTGTCATTTTAGTAACAGAGCAAAACAGGGGTGCTGTTGCACTGATAGTCTCAGAGTTGCCGGGGCCACCCCCACTGTGGTCTTCGGTATGGTTATGGGGTGTGTACTGTCCACGGCTGACATACTTATCTGGTGGGAGTCAAATGTCGGTGTTTTCTGGCTAGCCTGGCCCTGGAGAACACAGCAGATGGAAGAGAGGAGGAGGTGCACAGAGCGGTGGCATTTTGCCCAGTGTTTGCATTTTTGAACTTCAACAAAAGTCTTAGCACCTCTAATTATAACTGCAGAGCAACAATGTAAAGGAAGAAATATGTAAAGGTCTGTTGTATATGTCACAAATACCTTATGCCCCATAAAGGACATAAAACCAAAGCAGTTCTATCTCCAGCCAGATTGGTCTTTGCCCTGCCCTGTCATCCACCCCATTCCACACATCTATACCTCTATCTGGGCTCCCATTGTCCCCACTGTCCCCCCTTGCCCCACACCACACTCACCTATAACCCTCTTGCCCTCGTCATCCTCCTTGGCTCCTGTGAAGTCATGAAGATTGGGAAAGTGATTAAAAACCCTTAGGTGCTGACCTCAGTAAGAGACTGATCTTCAGACCCTGTTTTTGCCACATATTAAGAGTTTGGCGGGCTGGGCGCGGTGGCTCAAGCCTGTAATCCCAGCACTTTGGGAGGCCGAGGCGGGTGGATCACGAGGTCAAGAGATCGAGACCATCCTGGTCAACACGGTGAAACCCCGTCTCTACTAAAACTGTAAAAAATTAGCTGGGCATGGTGGCGCGTGCCTGTAATCCCAGCGACTCAGGAGGCTGGGGTAGGAGAATTGCCTGAACCCAGGAGGCGGAGGTTGCGGTGAGCCGAGATCGCGCCATTGCACTCCAGCCTGGGTAACAAGAGCGAAGCTCCGTCCCCAAAAAAAAATAAAATAAAATAAAATAAAATAAAGAGTTTGGCTTTAGTCCAGTCATTCTGCTTATCCAACACCTCATTTTTCTCCCTTTCTCCAAGAATAGCATCTATTTTTTTTTTGTATTATTTTGAGGATTACAGGAGATGATGGGCTAACGTAGCATCTGTTGCAGAGTTCATGCCTAATACATACTGGCTGCTCTAGTGTTCATGGTTGTTATTATTACAGTTTGTTTTGTATGTGTATGTGTGTGTGTGTGGTGTTTTGTTTTTTTTTTTTTTTCTTTTTTTTTTGAGTTGAAGTCTTGCACTGTTGCGCAGGTTAGAGTGCAGTGGTACAATCTTGGCTCACTGCAGCCTCTGACTTTGGGTTCAAGTGATTCTCTTGCTTCAGCCTCCCTAGCTGGGATTCCAGGAACCCACCACTGTGCCTGGCAAATTCTTGTATATTTTTAATAGAGACGGGGTTTCACTATCTTTGCCAGGCTGGTCTCGAACTCCTGACCTCATGATCCACCCACCTTGGCCTTCCAAAGTGCTGGGATTACAGGCATGAGCCACCACGCCTGGCCTGTGTTTGTTTGTTTGTTTGTAAGAGATAGGGTCTCTCTCTGTTGCCCAGGCTGGAGTGCAGTGGTGCCATGATAGCTCACCAAAGCCTTGAACTCCTGGGCTCAAGCAATCCTCCTGCCTCAGACTCCCAAGTACTAGGATATAGGCATGTGTTGCCATGCCTTGCTGTTTGCTATTTTAATTTGTGTAGAAAAGGGGTCTTGCTTTGTTGCACCTCAAAATCTTGCTTTAAGTGATCCTCCCACTTCAGCCTCCCTAGTAGCTAGGACTATAGGCATGTACCACCATGCCCAGCTGGTTATTTTTATTTTTGTAGAGATGGAGTCTTGCTGTGTTGCCCAGGTTGGTCTTGAACTCTTGGCCTCAAGTAAGGTCCCCGCCTCGGCTTCTCAATGTGCTGGGATTACAGGCATGAGGGACCCCGTCTGGCCTACTGTTATTATTATTTACAGACCTACCCTTCATTCAGGTGGTAGCTACTCTAGACCATTGCTTTCTCATGTCCTCTGAACTTTTCTGATGTTGACCAACTGCGTCTCCAACTGAGTGCTTGCCTTGGACACTACATTGCTCACCTGTTTGTGGATGAGGGTCTGTGTTTAAGGACAGGACTCCCAAATGTTTTCGTTTTGAAGATTCCTTAAGGAACTAGTACTCTGAATAGTTAGCAATAAAATTGAATTGATGAATAGTGTGTATTTTAAAGGACTAGAAGTCTTTCTTCTTTTGTTTTTAATGGTGATAAGAACTTTTGTTGGTCTTTTTATCCTGTTTCCATTAAGTCTTTCCATTTGAGCTTCAAACCTCCCAGTTTATATCTTTTGCAATTCTGATCTTATGTGGAATTAAATGGTTATGCACATATGCACGCAATATTTACACATGATATGCTACTATTTTTAATCCTACAGCTGATTATTTTTACATAAGGATCTTACCTCGTTTTCTTCATTCTTCCTAGATCACTAACTCAGAAAAAATACAGATACATAGGTCCCCAGTGGCCAAGAATAATCCTAAATCTGGACTAATGTTTTGGACCCATTTCTTTCTCTTTCCCTCTCCCTCTTGTCCCAGATTTTCTTTTAGTTACCTAATCTAATAAGCCCCAGAATTTGTTTCTATGAGCATCCAAAGGGACAGGATTTAGATTGAAAGTTTAGCCTCAGTTTGCTTCTCTATCACTCTGCATTTTTATCTGAAGCTAAGACTCTGAAGAGCCATGTTTCAACGTTTCAGGAGGTGTGCTAGGTTCCTCTAGGCTGGACATCCATCCAAGGCATTCCAGAATGTTCGAAGGATGCCCTGAGTGCCAGGCTTCAGGGAGAATAGAGACAGGAAGAAAATGGTCTCATCCAGCTTGATTAGAGTCCTCAGAGTGCACACATAAGCCTTTTGAGCAAGGGTTTGTTGACTGAATAAAACACAAACACAAAAGACGTTGTAAGAAGAACACTGTGGGCTGGGATTCTAAGTGACGGTGGGACTTGAGCTGAGTCCTAAAGAAAACTGGAACTCGAGTCAACAGAGAAGCGTAGCATAAGAGAAGGTTCCAGGACAGGAAGGTGTTGCCTGAGGTGTGTGTTGGCGTAACTGTGTCACTTCATATCTAAGGCTGACATTGTGTGTCATCAAATCCTGCCCCAACTGCTGCTGAGACCCTCGTCAGTGCTGCTGGAATGACAGTGCGGGACCTGGGCTTTTGTCTCTCCCTCCGCCCCTCCAGGCTTCTAGAACATTGCCGGAAACACAAATACCTCTCCGGCTCTGGGGAGGTCTTCGCCCACCTGGTCAGCAGCCTCTTAGAGAACCTGCTGGACTACAGAACCATCGTCATGCAGGATGAGAGCAAGGAGAACCGCATGAGCTGCACCGTGAACGTGCTGGTATGTGACATGCCCCTGGGATGGCGGGAGGGCACTGCCAGGCCGCCCCTGCACCCCACAGCACAGCTCTAGGTAGATCTCACAAACACAGAGGTGCCCTGGGGCACCTTTATAGAGCCAGTGTCTTTCTGAGTCTAATCGGAATGGCTGGCTCAACTCACAGGTATCTGCAGCCACAGACCCTGAGGATAAATTTGGAGTGTTTTTTGTTTTCATTTTGATTTCAATAGGTTTGGGGGTGCAGGTGGTCTCTGGTTACATGGTTAAGTTCTTTAGTGGTGATTTCTGAGATTTTACAGCACCTGTCACCCAAGCACTGTACCCAAAATGTAGTCTTTTATTCCGCAACCCCCTGTCACCTTCCCCGCTGAGTTTCCAAAGTCCATTATGTCATTCTTGTGCCTTTGCTTCCTGAGGATAAATATTCCCTTTTCTTACGGGGATGTTTGTTAAAGGGAAACAGTGAACTCTTTGGAAAAGTGAAACTGTGGGAAAGCGACAATAGCGGTTTGGCTATTTTTGTGGCCAGCTTGTCAATAGCTCTTGATTTATGTTGGGATTTTGTGATCCTCTTTTTTTATTTTCTGGCAGAATTTTTATAAAGAAAAGAAGAGAGAGGACATATACATACGGTAAGCTGAAGGAAACATCTTGCTTCTGCTATTTATTTCATGGCTTTGTGATTGATTTCTTCAGTAAACAAATACCATGCCCAACACCATGTTTGCTGCTTGGAGAGACCCCTAAAAGTACATCATATGCCTCATTCACCCTGAACAGATAAACTCTTTAGACAGATACGTGAGTAAGTACGACTAGAAGGAGTGCCTAAGTGAGGTCATGTCAGGGATCAGGGGAGAGATACACAACTTCTCTCTGCCTGGGTGGGCAGGAGAGGCTACACAGGGAGAGGCTGTGTGGGGAGAGGCTACACAGGGAGAGGCAGGAAAACCTGCCAAAGAGTCCTAACCTCAAGTCTGCAAACCCCTGAACATAAAACAAACTTGCACCTAACCAATATACAGGTTCTTGGGGAGAGATTTCATAGCTTTCATTAGCTTCCCAAAGGGGTCTAAGATCTAAAATTTAAAAATATTAAGCATCACTGCCTTAAAAAAAAAGAGGAGAGACCGGGCATAGTGGCTCATGCCTATAATCTCAGCACTTTGGAAGGCTGGGATCACAAGGTCAGGAGTTCAAGACCAGCCTGATCAATATGGTGAAACCCGTCTCTACTAAAAATACCAAAATTGGCTGGGTATGGTGTTTGGCACCTGTAAGCCCAGCTACTCAGGAGGCTCAGGCAGGATAATCGCTTGAACCCAGGAAGCAGAGGTTGCAGTGAGCCAAGATCACTCTACTGCACTCCAGCCTGGGAGACAAAGCAAGACTCCATCTCAAAAAAAAAAAGGAGAAACTCTGTCTAGTTTAGATGGAGTCGGAAAAACATGGAAGCTAGAGGCTGCACAGAGTATTAAAGAAATGGGGAGGAACCAACTCCTTGGCTCAAGAGGAAGGAAATGCTTCTGTACAGTAATGGGGAAGGGGGTCAGGCAGGGAAGCAGGCTGGGGTCTGGTTATGGAATGAGCTGAACACTAGATCAACTCTTGAGCCTGGGCAACATGGCAAAACCCTGTCTCTATAAAGCATATGAAAATTAGCCAGGCTTGGTGGCACATGCCTGTGGTCCCAGCTACTCAGGAGGTTGAGGTGGGAGGATCACTTGAGCCCTGGAGCTCAAGGCTGCAGTGAGCTATGATCATACCGCTGCACATGCCAGCCTGGGCGACACAGCAAGACCCTGTCTCCAAACAAAACAAAACAAAAAACTCTTGAGTGACACTTCCTTTCTCCCCTTCTTGCCAGATATCTGTACAAGCTTCGAGATTTGCACCGAGACTGTGAGAACTACACAGAAGCTGCCTACACGCTTCTCTTGCATGCTGAGCTTCTGCAGGTGAATGGCTGAGAGCCTGTTTCAACGGGGTGGAGTACAGTGTCCTTTCAGACTAAATTCTATACCTTTCAGGAATTTAATGGGAAAAAACCTTATTCCAGGGATATCCTTTTATACAAGTTGGGTTTTTTTTTTTTTTAATTCTTTTTAATTAGGCACAGCTAGTTTGTAGATCAAGTATGGGAAAATTCCAGTTATCTTTTATTTAAAAATCCTTGGAAAGCAGACCATGTCTTAGGAACCTTTGGTAATTGACGCTCTAATTAAAAATAAAACACACATTGATGAATACATTAAAAAATGTGTAAAATTCAGAAAACTGCAGAAAGATGAGTTGTAAGTGAATATAATACCATAGAAGTACTCTACTATTTATATTCTCTCCCTAAATAGATTTATGTTGTGGCTTGGATATAAATACATCTATATGTTATGAATCTCAAGTAATTATTTCTGGCCCTGATCACTTCCTCTAACTTTGGATTGACGTATAAACTTTGACTGGCTAATACGCAGCTCAGACTGAACAAACCAGTAACAGGAACCTTGATTTCTCATTCTGCTCCTCCCCAGCCCGTCCTACCGCACCTCGTTACCATGTTACTAATAACATTCCTATCTATTTAGTTGCTCAGGCAACCTCATAGTCATCTTTGATTTCTCTCTTTTACTCACCACCTCCCACATTCTCCGCAAACAAGAGATGTGTCCCCTCTGTTCAGAACATGCCCCTAACCTATCCACTTTTCTTTTTCTTTTCTTTTTTTTTTTTTTTTTTTTTTTTTTAAGAGATGAGTTCTCCCTATGTTGCCCTGTCTGGTCTTGAACTCGTGGGCTCAAGCAATCCTCCCACTTCAGCCTCCCAGGGTAGTAGGCTTACAACTGTGGGTCACCACACTGGCCAGTCCACTTTTCTTCATCTCCCTGGATACCACTTTGGTCCATCCCATCAGCATGTCACACCTTTAGGACTACAGCAGCCTCCTATTGGATCATTCTGCCTCCAGTCTTGTTCCCAGCTATTCATATTCTTTTACAGTTAATTTTTTATTTTATACTAAAGTAATATACATGCATTGTCCTAAGATACGAGTTAAAAACAGGATTCCTATGCTTCACCACTTCCCAAAGGAAATTCACAATTCATATTTAAGTGGATAATGGGCCAGGCACGGTGGCTCACACCTGTAATCCCCACACTTTGGGAGGCTGAGGCCAGAAGATCACTTGAGGTCGGGAGTTCAAGACCAGCCTGGCTAACATGGTGAAACCCATGTCTACTAAAAAATACAAAAAATTAGCAGGGCATGGTGGCACATGCCTGTAGTCCCAGCTACTCAGGAGGCTGAGGCAGGAGAATTGCTTGAACCTGCAAGGTGGAGGTTTGCAGTGAGCAGAGATGGTGCCACTGTACTCCAGCCTGGGTGATAGAGCAACCTCTGTCTCCAAAAAAAAAAAAAGCTTATTATATATAGCTTAGAAGGTGAAGCTGTTGACTATGGGTTTTCCCATTGCACGATCAGAAAGAAATCCCCAGTGCCTGTAACTGTAGGTCTTTTCATTTGGGCGATTCAGAAACTGTCCTATTCTGGTGTAAGGTATGAGACGTAAATGTAGCTTTTTCCCCTTAGCATGCTATTAAATAGAGATGCTGTTTGTTAAGTATAGGTCACATTTTGCTTATTGGTATAAGATTCCATCTTTATTACTAAATCCTTGTTTTTGGGGGGAGGGAATCTCTTTCTAGATTGTGTATGCTTTTACATGGATCTCTGTCTATTCATGTACCAGTACCACATTGTATTAATTATGAGTTCTTGATAGTATGTTTTATTACCTGGTAGTTACTCTTGGTTGCTCTTCTTTTTCAGAGTTTTCCTACCTATTCCTTTTTGTTTATTTTTCCATATGGACTTTGGAAACAGGAAATTTAAAAATTAATTTAGTGAGAATTTACATGTTTATGAAATAGAGTTTTCTTATCCAAAAGCATGGTATGACTTTCCATTTGTTCGAGTCTGCTTTTGTGCCCTTCAGTGGCTTGTGCAAGTTTTCTGCATATAAGTCTTGTGTATTCCTTGTACTGTTCACTCTTAGAAATGTTACCTTTTTGGACTTATTTTTATTTGGTTCTGTTCTTGTATTCTGTATATTTAGTTTCCATGTATCTGAAGTCTCTTTTAATCCAAGTATATTAATGTTTTTCCTGCTGCATAACTTAATTCTCATATTGCGTGTAGCAGTTTGTTAGTCAACAGCCTTGCCTTATGAGGAATACAACCATAATGTTTGCAAATTGTGATAGTTTTGCCTCTTTCTATTCATTTTTATACTCCTAATTTGTTTCTTTTAACTGACTATATTAATGATGGCCCAGTACAGTGATAGTCATGCTGGTTAGCGACCTTCTCTTTATCGCTGATTTTGTGGGGGAATTCTGCGAGTGTTCATTCATTTGGCATGATACTTGTTTTGGAGCTGGCATGTGTCTATGTGTGTGTATGTAACTTTTGAGTTTAATACATAAGCTAAAATACAATGTCAATGAGTCAAATATATATGCAATACTGTCTTGATTGTGAGGGGCTGAATATTTGTTGTATTAACTATGTGTTGCTTTCCTTCCTTTTCAGTGGTCTGACAAGCCCTGTGTGCCTCATTTGCTTCAGAGGGACAGTTACTATGTTTATACTCAGCAAGAGCTTAAAGAGAAGCTGTATCAAGAAATCATATCGTATTTTGACAAAGGCAAAGTGAGTATTGGATTGTTTTTGTACTGGAAATGACTGCAGTGTCGCAGGATAATTCTGATGCTCACCGCTTAGGGTTGTCACCGACTACACAGGTTCAGGGCACCATCTCCAGCGAGACTGTCCCTGCTTTAGATGCCATACGCAAGTTTTTAGGGATCCCCAGTCTCTTCACAGTTCTGGGCCACTGGATGTAAATTTGGGGGGCTCCCACTACCCCCTCAGACTTCATAGTCTACTAGAACAACCAACAGAACGCAGTAAAGTGCTATATTAACGATTCTAGCTTCATCAAGAAGGATGTTAACTGGGGCCAGCCAAATGAAGGGACCCACAGTGTCTTCCCCTGTGAAGTTGGGGCATCTTCCCAGCAAATCAGTGTGTTCCTCAATCAGGAAGCCTACCCAAGCAATGGGTCCACAGAGTTTTCATTGAGGTTTCTTTCTTTCTTTCTTTTTTTTTTTTTTTTTTTTTTTTTTAGTAGATATGGAGTCTCACTAGTTGCCCAGGCTGGTTTTCCAGGTTCCAGAACCTGGAACTCCTGGGCTCCAGTGATCCTCCTGCCTTGGTCTCCCAGAGTGCCAAGGTTACAGGAATGAGCCACTATAGGGTTTCATGATACAGACATAATTGATTGAATCTTTAACTACATGATAAAATTGATCTTTAGCCTTTCTTTTGTCCCTGGAGGTCAGGCTGATACCACGTGGCTCACAGCCCTCACCTTCTAGTCACGTGGTTGGTATTTCTGGCATGGTAGCCCCCATCCTGAGGCTGGGAGGCCACCATGAGTGACTCATTAGCATAGACTTGGGTGTGATCCTGGGGTTGTGGCACCAGAAATAACAAAGACTCTTATTACTTGAGAAATTCTGAGGGTTTAGGAGCTACCTCACTGGAACTCAGGACCAAGACCAGATACATTATTTAATATACAACAATAACAAACAACTGCTGTTTATTCTCTCCTTGAGTATCCTTGAATTCTGACATTTCAGAGGGGGACAAATTTTGCAAACAATGACTTTAAAAGATTTAATTTTGAAGTGTGTCACAGTGGCTTGGGGCTCTGCACATGTTCCTTCACAGCCAGAAATGATGGAACATAGCACCTTGTGAACAGGAATGAAGCAGGAAGTGACCCAATGCTGTGGGTTGAATAGTATCCGTCTAAGAGACAGCTCATGAAATACCAAAGTGATTAGAAGGCTCAATCTGGGCTGCTAGCCTCAGACACTGAGGACACGCGTTGGTCTGTAACTTACAAGGTTATACATGCTCGGAGGCATTTCCTAAAACTCGCATCTACTAAGTAGGGGAATCAGTGCCCTGCATGGATATACAGATTGCCAAATTCCACACAACAGTACTGTTAGCTTTTTCCATCCCACAAACAGTGTAACTACACCCCCCCACACACACACACGTACACACACAAGCACACATGTTTCTGAACCAGAGTCCCACAGAAGCTTCCTTTCCCCCTCCAACAAGACTTGCATGCTCTCCAAACCTCAACTGACGGTGGGTCCTCTCTACTTTCAAGCGTTGTAGGTGTTTTGCCTGTTAAATGCAGTATTGCTTTTTGGGGGACACGTGGTACTTATTCTTAATGTCCTTGCAAACAGAACTACAGAAGCTGCCCCTGGCAAAGCTGCCAATCTACACTATCTTTATGATGTCAGAAAATGAAGTTTTCATTGACCCAAGGGATAAAGCAAGTGAGGAATATCTACTGAAAATCAACCCCCCGACCACTTGCTCATTCCCAGTGACTTGCCAGCGGCTTCTGCCACTGGATCAATGACCGCCTTGTTCTCTACTTTAACCCTGCTTTCCTTTTTCTGAAGATGTGGGAGAAGGCCATCAAACTGAGCAAAGAGTTGGCTGAGACTTACGAAAGCAAAGTATTTGACTACGAGGGCCTTGGCAACCTCCTGGTGAGTCTGAGTCAAAATCTGTTCAGCCTCCAACAGCGTTGCTAAAATTTGTGCTCATGAAAATGTTTCTGTAAATTGGTAGGATGAATTGTGTCTTTTACAGTGGAAAAGTAAACTTTGCTTGAAATGAGAATGAAAAAGAAAAGATGTAGTGCAAAGGCTCTCTCATCAGTGTTTCTGCAAATTATTCTTCACGGGAGGCTCAGAACTTCCCTGGAAGTGGAATGGGGTTGCCTTGAAGGTGTAGAATATCGAGTTTCAGATAATAGTGACACACCTTCCACATCCCTTAGGATCTCCGTCTGCAGCTCTCTCTTTCTTCCTGAAGCAATTTTTCTTTCTGTGGACCTTCCATATTCCCAGCCATCAGTAAAGCAAAACAAAAATGAATGCCCCGTGGAAGGCAGCTGCCATTCCCAGTGCCCAGTGGAAGGCACCCACTATTCTGAATGCCTGGTGGAAGCCACCCACTATTCTGAATGCCTGATGGAAGGCACCCACTATTCCGAATGCCCGGTGGAAGGCAGCCACCATTCTGAATGCCCAGTGGAAGTCACGCACTATTCCAAATGCCTGGTGGAAGGCACCCACTATTCCAAATGCCTGGTGGTAGGCAACCGCCATTCCAAATGCCCAATAGAAGGCAGTTGCCATTGTAAATGCCCAATGATAGATAGCCACCATTCTGAATACCCAGTGGTGGCAACCACAATATTGCATTCAGTAATTTTTAGTAGAGGAGTTAGAAAAGATCAGGTCACCCATACTCATGAAATTATCATTTATTTGAGGAGCCATGTGTCAAGATCACTTTGTAAAAAGTCTACCACTGTACTATACCAGCCCCTGCCGTCACATGCAAAAAAACTCACATATTAATATTGTCAACTGGGCCGGGTGCCATGGCTAACACCTGTAATCCCAACACTTTGGGAGGTTGAGGCAGGTGGATTGCTTGAGCCCAGGACTTCCAGACCAGTCTGAGCAACATAGTGAGACCCCCATCTCTACAAAAAATACAAGAAATTAACTTGGTGTGGTGGTACATTCCTCTAATCCCAGCTAGTTTTTGGGAGGCTGAGATGGGAGGATCACCTGAGCCTGAGAAGTCAAGTCTACAGTGAACTGTAATCATGCTACTGCACTCCAGCCTGGGCAACAGAGTGAGATCCTGTCTCAAAAAAAATTTTTTTTTCATCAACTGAACTGAGCTGAAGTACTAGTAATGCAACATGTTACCAGTCTAAGAAAATCCCAGCACTTTGGGAGGCCGAGGCAGGTGGATCACAAGGTCAAGAGATCGAGACCATCCTGGTCAACATGGTGAAACCCCGTCTCTGCTAAAAATACAAAAAATCAGCTGGGCATGGTGGCACGTGCCTGTAATCCCAGCTACTCAGGAGGCTGAGGCAGGAGAATTGCCTGAACCCAGGAGGCGGAGGCTGTGGTGAGCCGAGATCACGCCATTGCACTCCAGCCTGGGTAACGAGAGCGAAACTCCGTCTCAAAAAAAAAAAAAAAAAAAAAGAAAATAGTATTTTGACAGAGCCCATCACCTAGATAGAAGAGAAATAGCATGCAAAGTATTGTGGGGATGGGGCTCAGGTCATTGCTCAGAGCTGCCCAGGTCTGGCTAGCTATTTTGCTTTCTTTAAGGCCAACCCTGTAAGTCAGAGCTGGGAAGCCCCTCGTCTTGTAAAGAATTAAAGATAAAAGTGGTAGCAAGTACTGAAAAACAGAACATCACCACCACCTTCTGGGCACTTACAATTCACCAGACATTTTCATCCAAACCACCTGCATGGACTGCACAGTTCTTCTTAAAAAAAAAAAGTTATTAATTTTATTATTAGAATGTTTTTGAAACAGGGTCTCACTGTCACCTAGGCTGGAGTGCAGTGGTGCAGTCATGGTTGCAGCCTTGAACTCATGGACTCAAGACAACTTCCTGCCTCAGCTGCTGGCTAATTTTAAAATTTTTCATAGAGATGGGGTCTCACTATGTTGCCCAGGCTAGTCTCAAACTCCTAGCCTCAAGCAGTCCCCCCACCTCTGACTCCCAAGGTGCAAGGATTATAGGTGTGAGCCACTGTGCCTGACCTTGGAAGGAAGGTCAGGAGGAAGAATCTTTACCTTCTCCCATGGGTTTCTGGTTAAGTGCAGCCACCTTCTGTGAATCTCAGAATGCACCTTTTAACCTTTCATAGGTCCTGAGCCCTGTTTGAGAAATTGCTCAAAGTTGTGCACTGCCCTGTTATGCAGAAGAATTTGAATGTGCACACACTTCTGCATACACCCTCAGGGAGTCCCAGCCCTCCAACACCCATTCATGGAACCCAGGTCCATAACCTGTGATCCGAGAACAGAATCATCCTTTTCTGCCCATAGGGTGTTTTCCAAAGACCTTTCATTGCCCTGCGTTACATGGGAAACAACAAAACAAAGTCTGACTTTTTATCCCCCCACCGTGTCCTTATAACCTCCCCTTGGAATGTCTTGTTTTGTTTTGCAGAAAAAAAGAGCCTCGTTTTATGAGAACATCATTAAGGCAATGAGGCCTCAGCCTGAATACTTTGCTGTTGGATACTATGGACAGGGCTTTCCTTCTTTCCTACGGGTAAGAAACCTGATGGTGGTCTCCCAGGCCATTAGGAGGAGGGAGGAAACTCATTTCTTTTCCAGATGGGCAGCAGTGTGTTAGCAGCTGCCGGTGTTCTCGCTGTGGGAGGTAGGGGAGGGAAACCACTTCCTGAGCGGCCGGCCTCTTCACCCCACACCCCCGGACACCCCTGGTGTTCTGGCAGGTCTTTTGTGAAATGACTTTTCCCAGGTGCAGTGAAAAAGGGAAAAAACAGAACCATCCCCTGCACTGGTCAGCTGCCATGGGTCACACCAGGGAAAAGTGTGGACTGATGTATTTTGTTGTTTATTTTGTTTCTAGCCAGAGCTAATTTGAAAGTAGGTATCCCAAGAGCCAGACTGCGAGAGTCTCTCAAATTAAAACATTTTATTATAATAATAATAACAACGATGGTATTTTCTTCCATTTCAAAATTGTCTGTAATGCGACATTCACTTTACAATTTAATAAACAAAAATTTTTATCTGTTACTAAAAGAAAGTTTCTCTTGGAGCTGAGCTTTGCTTAAACATTTATTATCCATCTTCTTTCTCCTAATTTTAAAACAAGTGGTAAAGCAAGCAATTTACATTCCTAAGAATGCCTAATGAAGAGACAGTTTATTCATTCAGTCAGTAAATATTTATTGAGCGTCTACTCTGGGCCAGGCATAGAGAAGGCATTAAAAATATCTTGTTGATTACAATCAAACATAGTTCCTACTGTCATGGATTTTACAACCTAAATTCATGAGGGGAGATTTTAATCACACATGAATGTAAAATTTAAACTGCCGGGCTCAGTGGTCTGGTCCGTAATCCCAGCACTTTGGGAGGCTGAGGCAGGCAGAACACTTGAGGTCAGGTATTCAAGATCAGTGTGGACAACATGATGAAATCCTGTCTGTAGTTAAAATACAAAAATTAGCCAAGCACGGTGGTGCATGCCTGTAATCCCAGCTACTCAGGAGGCTGAGGCAGGGGAATTGCTTGAACCCAGGGGGAGGAGGATGCATTGAGCAGAGATCACACCACTGTGCTCCAGCCTAGGTGACAGAGCAATACTCTGTCTCAAAAGTAAATAAACAAATAAACTGTAACCAAGCAAGATATCCTGTACTATAAGAATTTGTAACCAGGAAATATTTACCAAAGTGAAATAAAAACTTACCCCTTTACAAAAAATGTACAGGAATGTTTATAGCAGCAGCTTTAATCACAGTCACCAAAGACTGGATCCAGGCCAGGTGTCCCTGATGTGGTGACTGGATGAACAGAATGCTGTGTATCCACACAACAGAATCCTGCAGCAACCACAGGCAGCAAGCTCCTGAAATGTACAACTGCAGGCGCGATTCCCACATGCATCTTGTGAGGTGAAAGAAGTCAGACTTAAAAGGCTGCAGACTCTGTGGTTTTATTTATGTGACATTCTTGCCAAGGCAACACTTCCTATCAGGGCAGAAAATAGATCAGTGGTTGCTGGTCAGGGGGAGGTTGGCTGCAGAAGGGCCTGGGGAAAGTTTTGGTGGCAATGAAACTGTCTGTATTTTGATTGGTCTTGGTTATGTTTGTCAGAACTCACAGAATTTTACACTGAAAGGGGGCCATTTTACTGTATATAGATTATGTCTTATTATTTATTTATTTATTGAGACAGTGTCTTACTTTGTCATCCAGGCTGAAGTACAGTTGTGTGATCTCTGCTCGCTGCAACCTCTGCCTTCTGGGTTCAAGCAATTTTCGAGCCTCAGCTTCCCAAGTAGCAGGGATTACAGGCATGCACAGCCAGGCCCGGCTAATTTTTGTATTTGGTAGAGATGTGGTTTCACCGTGTCGGCTAGGCTGATCTGAAACTCCTGACCTCAGATGATCCATCTGCCTCAGCCTCCCAAAGTTTTGGGATTACAGGTGTGAGCCACCACACACAGCCTATGTCTTAATTTGAAAAAAAAAAAAAAAACAATCAGGGCTTGGAGCAGTGGCTCACACCTGTAATCCCAGCTACTCAGGAGGCTAAGGCAGGAGAATCACTTGGGCACAGGAGGTGGAGGTTGCAGTGAGCCGAGATTGTGCCACTGCACTCCAGTCTGTGCGACAGAGCTGGACTCTGTCTCAAAATAAATAAAATAAAACATGAGGAAAGGCTTTCCAGGGAACTTCTGTTTCAGCTGCAATCTGAAAGGTAAGGTGGGAGTGAAGGAGGTAAAGCGGGTAGGAAAAAGGATTGCAGGCAGAGGAAGCAGCAGGCAAGAGCAGGGCAGGGCCTGGGAAGGAAAGGAGAGCTGGGCTGCCAGCGGGGAGGCGGGAAGCCCTGGAAGAGCCTGCAAGGCCTTGGGGTTTCCTAGAGCGTTCCGTCTGTATCCTGAGAGCAGTGGGAGCCGCTGCAGATTTTTCGTGTTGGAAAGGTCATCTGGCTTTGGTCTTCATGGTCGTCCAAGGAGAATGGACAGAAGGTGCTTGAGAATAAATCGCTAAGGGACCATTGCAGATGTTCAGAAAAAAGATGACAGGCTAGACTCAGGAAGTAGGGGTGGTGGCTTTAGAGAGAAGCGGAAAGACTGGAGTAGTGGAGATGAAGTCACTGCATCTGATGATTGATGGGCTGTGTGGGTGAGGAAGCGAGAGGTGCCGAGAATGATTTCTGGGCTTCTGTCCTGCGTCATTGGAGGGGGTAGTTGAACCCCCGTTTACTGGGACAGCAGGACTGGAAAAGGCCAGAGTCATGGAGGAGAGAATGAATTTATTCCTTGGGTAAATATTTATTAAACTCCTACCATGTACTTGGCTCTGATATAGGCATGGGAGCAGAGTCAAAACGAACCAAAATCTTGAAATTATCAAGCTTATGTTCCAGCTTGGAGTGATCAAAAAATGAGATCAATCAATCAACTATTTAGTATGTCAGATGGCCTGGAACACTGTTCAATAAGTATCCTGGAGAAGAGGTCTTAGGGATGGTGACTAGAGAGGCAGGTGTTGGGGATGGAGTTGCAGTTTTAAATAGAGTAAACAAGAAAGACTTCCAGAAGAAAATGGCACTTTTGGAAAAAACAGAAAAAAGGTTAAAGAGTGAGCCATGCAGCTCTCAAGAGGATGAGCAAGGGTCCCAGACCTGGAGAATAGCAGGTCCCGAAGCTATGAGGCTGGAGTAGTGTGTACAAGAGGGTGCACAGGAGAATGGGTGGATGGCTGTGGGTACCAGATAGCAGAGGGCCTCCCAGGGCTTTCTAAAGTATTTGCAAAACTTTGGTTTTGCACATACTCAAGGGGAGGTAGATTTGGAACATCCAAAAGGTACAAGTCAACCATTAGCTGTATAGATCTGGAACTCAAACGAAGTTACAGACAGGAGGTAAAAGTTGGTGAGTTACTTTTATATGTAGTTAAAATAACCATGGTTGGGGATGAAATGGACCAGGCAGAGGAAAGAGAATAAAGAGTGGAAGGTCTGGAGCCAAGTGTGGCGACTCATGCCTGTAATCCCAGAACCTTAGTAGGCCAAGGCAGGAGGCTCACTTGAGCCCAGGACTTTGAGACCAGCAGTTTGAGACCAGCCTGGGCATCATAGCATGACCCTATCTCTAAAAAAATTTTTTTTTTAATTAGCCAGGCATGATAGCATGTGCCTGTGGCCCTAGCTACTCAGTAGGCTGAGGCAGGAAGATTGCTTGAGGGTTGGAATTAGAAGCTGCAGTGAGTTGTGATCAAGCCACTGCGCTGCAGCCTGGATGACAGAGTGATATATCCTGTCTCAAGAAAACAAAAATTAAAAAATAGAAAAACTATAGGCTCTAAATGCATCAGGGTCTAGCGTTAGCTCTAGTTTAATCCAGGTCAACATAAGAGAACCGGTACCCCAGCTGTACTTGTTACATATTCCTGTGTATTGCATGAAATCAGGAAATGTGACCACAGAGACAGCCATGGTTCCATGAAATCAAGAACACCAGACTTTCAAGTGAAACCATTCTAGTCTAAATCACCTGCTGAGTGAGTGTGTGATTTTGGTCAATCACGTAATCTGTGAGTCTTGATTTTCTGATCTGTAATTTAGAAAAATAATGCCTATATCACAGGAAAGTTTTGAGAATTAAATAGCATATAGGAGTGCTTAGTAAACTGTTAAGTAGTTTATAGCCATTAACATACCTGAAAGTGTACAATAGAATATAAAATCCTTAGGAGTGATGTAACCTCAGTGCCCTTCCATTCTATGGGATATTTCCCCAAATTCAAAATATATAAAATTACATCATCTCCTTCCAACCCAGTGAGATCTCATTATCTGCTTTGTTTCCATCAAGGGTACAACTGTTCTTCCCACTCCATGACCAGTGACTTTGTTTTTTTTCTAAGAGATGGGGTCTTGTTCTGTCATCCAGGCTAGAATGCAGTGGTGTAATCACAGCTCCCTGCAGACTTGAACTCCTAGGCTCAGGCAGTCCTCCTGCCTCAGCCTCCTGAGTAGGTGGGCTAACAGGCATGCACCACTCCTCACAGCTAATGTTTTTAGTTTTTCTTAGATATGGGGTTTCTCTGTGTTACCTAGGCTCAAGACCAGTGATCTTTGAATCCGCGTCAACTCCCCTATTTTCCTTCTCTTCTCCCAACACCCAAGAGGCAAACACTGAATGCTGTTACTTTTCCCTCTCCTGCTGTTACTTTTTCTTCTCCTGCTCGGTTCAGCCTGTGAGGCTTCATTTGGGCATGGATTCCACTGTTGGCTTACGTTGTCTACACTTCTTCTTTTGTCATGTGGCTACCGCCTTCCAGAACCTCCAGTGAACATACCTTTGAATCTTTGAAACCTCTGTGTGCTATGCAAGACCATTCATAGTTTGGCTCATTCTTCCAATCCAAGTTCATCTCTTCTCCAGGAACTCTGATCTTTCTGTCCCTGGGCCTTCCCCTTTCCACGTACCCGCCTGGTCCTTCTCACCCCTTCTTTTTACCTTTCCTTATCTCATTCATCCGTCTGTGTCCATCTAAGGCCCATGATTTCCTTAAAGCTTTCTCTTTCCAGCTCTGCTAATTCTTGCTGACCTGCTTCTCTGATTCCTTTGACAGTTACTGTCTGCATCATACAACTAGTGTTTTATAATACTCTGAAACTTTGCCCACCTTGTTTCATCTGAATGATAGAATTTCAACAGGCTTAAGTCCCATAGAGTTCTCCTAGCTTGGAAAGTGTTACCATGTATTCCAAAAGATCCAGCAGTTTTTACTCCCTTCATTCAGTGTTTGCCTGGAAAGTGTCATTGCCTTCACGGTACTTACACTATCATGTTTACTTATTCATTTACTTGCCTGTTTTTTATTCTCTCCTGTAGCAGGTAAGTTCTGTGAGAGCAGGATCACCATTATATTCCTGTTTTCCAGCTGATCTTCTGTTTGCTCAATAAATATTTGTTATATGAATGGACAGGTGATTTTCAAAGACATTTTACAAGACAACCTGGGCCCACGTCTTGGCTAAAAGTGAAGCATGTGTCGGCTACCCATCCAAACTGCTCATTTCATACATGCTTGTGTTTGCACTTACCCAGGCAACCACAGCTGTGAGGCAAAATACTCCCATTCCTGGGGCCTAGGAAATTTCTTTGGAAACAAAAAATCGATTAAACAGATTAAATTTACAGTTTAGGGTGGAGAAAATAATATTCAATGCAGTGATTTTCTATCAGACTTTCTGGATTGGCTGGAGACTGTGGTCCATTGCTCCTGTTCTCTGTGACTCTGTCTCTGTGCCAGAAGACACTTAGGCAGTGCTGTTCAAGTGCTGGTCCACAAACTTACTGGATCATGATGAGATCGTTAAGGAGTTCCTCAGTGTAAATTAATGCACTTCCTTCCTTCCTTAGGAAGATATTTTGTCTTGCCGTGAAAATATCAGCATGCCTGGTCATGCCATTGATTTAAACGAGGGCCCAGGTTCCTTATTTCCTTGTAGATGGATCCTGACTGTTTACAGACTGGCCGTGGTCCTTGGGCCACACTGGAAGAAGCACTGGCCTAAGTATTTTTCATGCCTATGATTTAACTTCTGAAATAAACCGCAGCTCTTGTGAGATATGACAGTTACTGTTGGTCATGGACTAGATATTCAATGAGAACTCGATGGTGTGGATTGAACTTCAGCTAGGGAGTGCCATGTCTCCCTCAGAACCCAGAATGCCAGTTGCCTCTTCACTCTTCCTGTTTAATGACTTCCCTTGCTGTCTCCCCTGCAGAATAAAATCTTCATCTACCGGGGAAAGGAATATGAGAGGCGAGAGGACTTCAGCCTGAGGTTGCTAACCCAGTTTCCCAATGCAGAGAAGATGACCAGTACCACGCCTCCTGGGGAAGACATAAAGTCCTCTCCCAAGCAGTGTATCCTTCCCGTGGGGAATACGCTCTGAGGCTCTTACAGCTTTGCACAGCCCCAGCTAAGCCAGTGAAGATAGGAGCTACAGTCCCATCCTCTCAAGCACTCTGATGCTGGTTCCCATTCCATGTAAAATCCTTGGGACCCTAATGATGTTAGCTGGTGGTGATGACATAGTGTAAGAAGAGATAATAGACAAATGATGGATATGAAATATACTTCCTAGCCAGATGGCGAGCTTAAGTGGAACACAGACTTCCTATTCTGAATTCTGGATTCTGTTGTAGACTTTGAAACAGTATCTCTGCACTGGTGGGTTGAGGTGCTAAGACTCTCTAAGACTCCATCATTAAACCAAACCAGGCGTCCCTACCCTCGAGCAGGTATTGAACTTAAGTTTACCACTTACCAGTTGTGTGATGTTGGATTTTAACCTCTCTTATCCTCAGATTCTCCATCTGTGAAAAGAGAATAATAACATCCCTCTTGTAGAGTTGTTGTATTAGAGAGAACATATTCAAAATACCAAGCACAGTGCCCAGCTATGGCACGGGATAAACAGATGGGATCCAAAGATAAAAGCAATTCCTGTTGCCTGGGCTCTGAGTCTGGTGATTTCAGAGGGATCCTTGTCCCAAGAAATTGTTTAAATCCACTTCCAAGCACCTATTTCCTGATATTGCATTGACGTCTGTTTCCTTGTGGCAAAGGTGTTGATGTCTTACCAAAAAATAAATAAATAAGTAATAAGAAGAAGGGTCCTAGAATTAATTGTAATCATTGAATAAGACATTTTGGTGATACATAAAGGAACTCCATTTTCAATGGAGTCCTGGCATTTGGGCCAAAGGGAGTGATTGATGCTGGTGGCATTTCTGGCTGTGAACCAAGAAGAACAGGGGCCTTTGCTGTCTGACATCTTGGTGGCCCCAGCCCTTCTCCTTTCCTTAACGAGCTCCTCAGACATGCAGTGCTTCACCGTAAAGCCAGTGATGAGCTTGCCGCCCAGCTACAAGGATAAACCAGTTCCAGAGCAGATCTTAAAGTAAGTGGTTTTTCATTAAAAGAAAAAATAAAAAAATCCGTGTCTAGGCACAGTGGCTCACATCTGTAATCTCAACATTTTCCAAGGCTGAGGGAGGAGTTTTGCTTGAAGCCAGGAATTTGAGACCAGCCTGGGCAACAAAGTGGGACTCTGTCTCTGCAAAAAAGAGAAAAGTTGGTTTCTGTGTCACACTTGTTTGGAGTATATCAAAACCAAAGCCTTGTGTTTATTACAGTTTGCAAGACCTACTGTCTTTTCTACTTTGAGTGTAAGATAAAAGCTTGGTAATTCACAGGGATGTGGGGGTTTTGCTTTTTTAGGCAGAGGAAATTCAGGAATTTCTCTCCTAGCTTTCATATCCCTGAGCGTTTATTTTCACCCAGAACCATCACGGAGGAGTGGCTGGTCCCCAGTGGTGGAGGGCCTCATTTCCTCTGTTGAAAAGCTGAATGCTAATAGGGTTGATGGAACTCTTATAAAACTGTACAAATGAGATCACAAATGTAAGTGTAAGTGCATACACTTTTTTTTTGGAGGCAGAGCCTAGCTCTGTCACCCAGGCTGGTGTGCAGTGGCACAATCTTGGCTCACCGCAGCCTCTGCCTACCGGATTCAAGCAGTTCTCCTGCTTCAGCCTCCCGAGTAGCTGGGACTATAAGCATGCCCCACCACGCCCAGATAATTTTTTGTGTTTTAGTTGAGACAGGGTTTTACCATGTTGCCCAGGCTTGTCTCCTACTCCTGAGCTCAGGCAATCCACCCGCTAAGAAACAGGATCTTGCTGTCAGCTAGGCTGGGATGCAGTGGCATGATCATGGCTTATTGCAACCTCAAAACTCCTGGGCTCAAGAGACCTCCCTCTTCAGCCTTCTGAGTAGCTGGGACATGTGCCATGTGTGTGTGTGTGTGTGTGCGTGTATGTGCGTGTGTGTGTGTGTGATCTTGCTGTTCTACCCAGAGTGGCTGGTCTCAAACTCCTGAATTGCAGCAATGCCTCCCACCTCTGCCTCCCAAAATGGTAGGATTGTGGACATGAGCCACCACACCTGGCCACATATACCTTTTAAAACTGTGTGCTTTCACTGGGGTCTGTTGGGGGGTGGGGGGATAGGGGAGGGATAGTGGGGGGTGGGGAAATTGGGGAGGGATAGCATTGGGAGAAGTACCTAATGAAGGTGACAGCGGGTGGAGGCGACAAACCACCATGGCGTGTGTATACCTATATAACAGTCTTGCAAGATCTGTACATGTACCTCAGAACTTAAAAGTATAATAAAAAAAATACAAATAAATAAATAAATAAAATTGTGTGCTTTGACTTTGGGAGACTGAGGCAGGTGGATCACTTGCGGTCAGGAGTTCAAGACCAGCCTGGCCTACATGGTGAAACCCCTTCTCTACTAAAAAATACAAAAAATTAGCCAAGCATGGTGGTACATGCCTATAATCCCAGCTACTTGGCAGGCTGAGGTAGGTGAATCACTTGAACCCAGAAAGCACAGGCTTCAGTGAGCCAAGATAGCACCAGTGCACTGCAGCCTGTGCGGCAGAGTGAGACTCCAACTCAAAATAAATAAATAAAAAAATAAAAATAAAATAAATAAGATTGTGTGCTATGAAATAAATTCCTAAATAATATGAAAGTAAGACATGAAATAAAATCAGATTGCGCTTTCTCAGGCCTTCATGTGGAGGCACTATTGTTTGTGAGCCAGCTTAGTGGGAAACACTCAGACCCAGCAGATGTGTCATAGGTTTTGTTGAAGTCAAATCCAGGAGTGGTTGTTCTGAGAGAGAAAATACAGCTTTGCTATGTCCTTCTGCAGCTACTACAGAGCCAATGAAGTGCAGCAGTTCAGGTACTCCCGGCCATTCCGGAAAGGAGAGAAGGATCCAGACAATGAATTTGCTGTGAGTTCACCCCTTTTGTCCTTTAAGAGGTAAAACTGACATCCCAAGTGGAGGTCTTCCACCTACCTAACCAGCTTCCATAGGAAAAACGATAGCATCCCTGGGAACAGGGGCCTCCCCTGCTAATTACCTAGCCAGCCCCTGTCATCTCCATGGAAAATGCTGGAGTAGGAGTCCAGAACCTGGACTCTTCCTGGGGCTGCTTATAATGACTTTGGGCAAGTCGCCCCTCTCTGGACCTCACATTTCCCTCTGTAGGGTGAGAAGTTCCAAGTAGATGATCCCTTTCAGCCTTAAACATCCAGAGTACTTGAATTTTATGAGAAAATTTGGCTCATGTCCTACGAGGCATTTGGGAATAGAATCTCACTTAATTGAAACAGGGAGTTTTGCTGTTTTCCCTGGGAATTGACCAACATTCTATGTTTTCCTCCTGGGAATTGACCAATATTTCATGTTTTCCTTCTTGCCACCAGACGATGTGGATTGAACGGACCACATATACGACTGCATATACCTTTCCTGGGATTCTCAAATGGTTTGAAGCCAAACAGATTTCAACAGTGAGTCATTTGAAATCGGCACTTAGAAAAAAACTTTCTGTCTCCAGATATAATCACAGGCTTTGTTGAATTCCCACTGCTGTTCACACCAGCTTGGCCAGACTTCTCTGGCCAACTTTGTTTTTCAAAAGAGAAATAAAAGGCATGCTTGTATAGTAGAGCTCCTTTGTAACACTGATGTGACAACACCAGCCCTAAAGGTCACTCACAGTGAATGGCTCTTTTATGTCCAGAGGAGTGGTGTCTGCTCAGCCATCCAGCTGGCACCCAGAAACATTTTTGGAATGCCGCTTTGGAGTTTCCAGTCAATTACATCTTCCCTCCCAAAGCCTTTTCTTTTATTCTCAGTTAATCATGTCACCAATCACCCTAGACTCCTCCCTCTTCACCTTTCCCAAAAGCCACTCATTTTACCTGTTTAGTTTTTATTAAATCTACTTTGTTTCCTACCTCCTCAGTGGCCTCCCTGCCATGCATAGCCTTCTCAGGTCCAGCTTCCTCATGGCCTCACTGCCTCATTGGGAATTCCATTAAGGAAACCTCGCCTTTTCATCCACTCTCATGCTTAACGCCCTTCCACGGCCCAAGTACCTGGAGTATAAAGTCCGTCCTCCTTAGCACACGCACATACAGCCTAACTCTTCCGCGTCATCTCCTAGGCAATCTGTTGGAACCATACTGCTCATCCCATGCTAATTACAGCCCTCTGTGACATTGGATTATTTTCTCTGCCTGAAACACACTCTTGCAATTTCTGTACCTAACTAACTCCCGTCCAGGCACCCCTTTCTCAGTGTATGCATCTCTGGAACACCCAAGTTGGGTGATCTGCCCTTAGTCTGTCCCCTGTGGCACCCTGGTCATGTTTCTAACCTACCACGTTTACATGTCCTGAGATCCTGCTAACACCATCGGCTCCTCCAAGCCATGAAGTACATGCATCTTAATCACTTTTGTATATATGGTGCATAGCATGGCACTTAGCCTAAAACAGATGTTCAAGAAAGTGTTTCCTGAACAAATATGAATTGAAGTTTGATGTGTTACAAGTCATGGCTAGGTACAATGGCTCATGCCTGTAATCCCTGAACTTTATGAGATCAAGGTGGGAGGATCACTTGAGCTCAGGAGTTGGAGACCACCCTGGGCAACATAGCAAGACCTCCACCTCTACCAAAAGAAAAGCTGGGTGTGGTGCCATGTGCCCATCACCCTAGCTACTTGTGAGGCTGAGGCAGGAAGATGGCTTGAGCCCAGGAGTTGGAGGCTGCAGTGAGCTATGAATATTTGCACTACTGCACTGCAGCCTGGTCAAATGAGTGAGACCCTGTCTCTAAAAGAAAAAAAAAAAATTGGCATTATTCCTCAAGTATGGATATGATTTTTAGATGGAGACTTTTGGATTCAAGTCTGGAATAGGAGGTCATGTTGGCTGATAATGGGTAAAATGAAGAAGGGGATACTTTTTTGGAAACCTGATTTTGAAGGCATTTCCATAGGAAGAGCTCTATAAATCTGTACTTTGTCTTATTTTCTTTTCATCCAAAATTCAGCCTGTAGATTCTAATACACCCTATTATTTCTGACTTCTGATAACCGTAGAGTTCATACTAAGATTATGTATGGTCTGAATGCATGGCCTCCAAGATCACTTACCTCCTTTCATGGAGGAAGCATCAAACGTTTTGTCACTGGACAAGCTCGGTGGTGCAGAAGTGACTCAGAACTGATAATCCCACTATTCTATTGTCATTGATCTTCCCAAAAGTCTCCAAGGAAGCATTGCCTAAGAAATGATTCTTACTACAGATCCAATTCTTTTCTTTCCAAATTTTCTGTAGACATTTTGTCCAAGGAATAATTATTACCATAGCTCCCATTTTTAAGTCATCATTCTACTTGGTAAGGAGATTTTAAATATCTTATTTTGCATCTTACCACATTCCAAAAAATTGTGGTGTCCTTATAAGCTAGTGGCCCCCAACCTTTTTGGCACAGGGACTGCTTTGCTGGAAGACAGTTTTTCCATGGACCTGGGGTAAGAAGGTGGAGGGTGTTGGGGGATAGGGATGGTTTTGGAATGATTCAATCACATTACACTTATTGTGAACTTTATTTCTGTTATTATTTTATTATAATATACAATGAAATAATTATACAACTCACCATAATGTGGAATCAGTGGGAGCCCTGAGCTTGTTTTCCTGCTACTAGACAGTCCCATCTGGGGGTGATGGGAGACAGTGACAGATCATCAGGCATTACATTCTCATAAGGAGCATGCAGCCTAGATCCCTCTCATGCACAGTTCACGATAGAGTTTGCACTCCTATGAGAATCTAATGCTGCCACTGATCAGACAGCAGGCGGAGCTCAGGTGGTAATGAGAGTGATGGGGAACAGCTGTAAATACAGGTGAAGCTTCCCTCACTCACCTGCTGGTCACCTCCTGTTTCCTAACAGGCCACAGACTGACACTGGTCCATGGCCTGGTGTTTGGGGATCCCTGTTATAAACCTAACTTTGATAAGCAAATCTTCCCTTTTCTGTAGCTCGTGGGTATTTTATACCTCTTCAAGGGAAGAGTTAAACCTTTTCAGTCTTTCCTTGGAGCTGAAAAGTGTCCTTTTTCTCCCATGCGCCCTGTCACCCAGGAGGAGATCAGTCCTCTGGAGAATGCCATTGAAACCATGGAGCTGACCAATGAGAGGATCAGCAACTGTGTTCAGCAGCACGCCTGGGACCGGGCCCTCTCTGTGCATCCCCTCTCCATGCTGCTCAGTGGCATCGTGGACCCGGCTGTCATGGGGGGCTTCTCCAACTATGAAAAGGTTTGCTTGGTCCCAGAACCCCCTAAGGATTCACAGACCTGGGTGTCTCTGTGCCTCCCTCTGTGCCATTTGCCACTGACAGATTCATTTCCTACAGCTCCTCTAAGAGATGTTCACTTTCCCTTCTAGCACGGAAAGTCAATGAAATGATAGTCCCTTATCTCTTAAAGACTATCAGCAACCCAGCTGGTATAGAACATTGCCTAATAAAGCATCCCGGCTGGGGGTGGTGGAGGGGGAGGAACCCAATATACCTCTGGTCAATGCACCTGTTAGTCTGTCTCTCCTGAGCGGTTTAAAGCTAATGGGTGGACCTTAGAACCCAGGACACACTGGAAATGGAGCAGCGTCTCCGGGGATGGCAGAGCCACAGTCTCTTTAGAATTAGCTTCTAGGGGCCGGGCACAGTGGCTCACACTTGTAATCCCAGCACTTCCAAGTCAGGTGGATCACGAGGTCAAGAGATCTAGACCATCCTGGCCAACATGGTGAAACCCCGTCTCTACTAAAAAAATACAAAAATAAGCTGGGCGTGGTGGTGTGCGCCTGCAGTCCCAGCTACTCCAGAGGCTGAGGCAGGATAATTGCTTGAACCCAGGAAGCGGAGATTGCAGTGAGCCAAGATTGTGCCACTGCACTCCAGCCTGGCACCTGGCAACAGAACAAGACTCTGTCTCAAAAAAAAAAATTAGCTTCTAGGGGCTGGGCACAGCAGTGGTTCATACCTGTAATCCCATCACTTAGGGAGGCCAAGGCAGTTAGATCACTTGAGGTCAGGAACTTGAGACCAGGCTAGCCAACATGGTGAAACCGTGTCTCTACTAAAAATACAAAAATTAGCCAGGCATGGTAACATGAACTTGTAGTCCAAGCTACTCAGAAGGCTGAGGCACGAGAATTGCTTTTAACCCCGGAGGCGACGATTGCAGTAAGCCAAGATTGTGCCACTGCATTCCAGCCTGGGCAGCAGAATTAGCTTCTAAGATCCCTGCCCTGACTTGGTGTGGCAGAGGCTGTATGGACAACTGATGGCCCTAGCTCTACAATTAAATTAGTTCAACTAAGTATTCTTAGTTGAGACATGTAAGCAGCACTCAGCACAGTTTAATCCATGACATAAGGTTAGGATGTGACAGCATTTAAAATACCCATCCTGCATTCAGTGTATGTTAAGTATAACTGATAGAGGCAGAATTTTTCATTGCTGTGGTATGTTTTCAGTGGCTAAATATTTTTTGAATATAAACTTTTTAGATATAAATCCACATTTGGCAAAGGAGACCTTTATGGAGCTGCCTGGAGAGTTGGTAGAAATTAAAGCAGCCAGAGGGGAATGGCAAACAGCATTAACTGGGTGGCGCTCTTGTGTCTGTGTGTGTGTGTGTGTGTGTGTGTGTGTCCTGGGAAGAGCAGGGCTTTACACTCAGTTGCTTCCCGAACCCAATGCTTCCCATTGGCCACTGTGTGCTCTTGGCAGCATGCTTCATCTCTCTGAGCTCCACATATCTGCAAAGTGAGAATAATGCCTGACGTGGCCAGGCGCAGTGGCTCATACCTGTCATCCCACCACTTTGGGAGGCCAAGGTGGGAGGATCACCTGAGGCCAGGAGCTCAAGACCAGCCTGGCCAACTTGGTGAAACCCTGTCTTGAATAAAAATAACAAAAAGTTAGCTGGATATGATGGTGGGTGCCTGTAATCTCAGCTACTCGAGAGGCTGAGGCACGAGAATTGTTGAAACTGGGAGTCGGAGGCTGCAGTGAGCCAAGGTAGCACCACTGAACTCCAGCCTGGGTGGCAGAACAGCACTTCATCTAAAAAAAAAAAAGAAGAAAGAAAAATGCCTGACTCAAAAGGTAGATCACAGGATGGACTGGAAGATTAAGGGAGACATCCTTTATAAAAGGAGCATGAGACAGTGCTTGGCACAGAGTCAAGGCTTTGCCAGTCTTGGTTTTCTTCCGGCCTCCTCCTGCCTACTTGGAGCAGCTGGTATAATTTGAATGCTCTTCATAGGTGGTGACTCTGTCCTCTGTGGCTGCCACTACGATCATCTTTCTTACCCTTTTTCCCAGCCTTTCAGCCTTCTCTAGCCTTACGATACTCAGCAGCTGGGAAGGACTCCACACCAGACAGAAATTCTGATTTGTCCATGTTAGGTGCCATAGTAATATCCAGTGTTACAGTGGCAGTCAATATAAAAACAGGATCTAAGATTTTAAAAATATTTAAATATCTTAAATGTTTAAATATTTTAAATATTTAATATATTAATATTTTTAAATAAAAGTACTTTTTACATACTGTAGTGCTTTCAGTATGTACTTTTTATACGTAGTCTTTGGTACTAATCTTCATGTGTTTTTTCCAAGTATTAATTTTAACAAAATACCCCCGATCACAGATTTGTATATGCCAATATCTGTGAATAAAATACATAATTTCATATGAAGCTTTTCCAGTGTGACAGTGTTCTAATTAAAGTGAAAAAAAAGCAAGGATATATAAATAAATAAATACATTTCAGGACCTTTGGCTTAAAATACTAAGGTATTCATTTAATTAATATGTATGACTGCACGTTTCTAAACGTAAGAAAAAGTTCAACTCACTAATCACCATGACGTATTGCAATCAATTGGGAAGCTCATCATTATATATTTGATGTAAGTAAATATTCTAAACAAGCTCTTTATTCATCGTCAAGGTGTTAAGAACACAGGAGCTGTGTGCTGTAATTCATCACCCTTTCTGTTCTGAGGCACAGCTCTGCTAGAAAAATGAAATTCAGGGCACTCTGCTCCAGTGTTTCCTGATCTACCCAATACTTGGAAAATTTCCATGTATTTTATCATTTATCAAAAAACAATGATTATAACTTTCAAAAATTTCAAGTGCTTGTGCTTGAAAGGTAAAAGTCAAAGAAGAGCCAAGTAAATATTCCTTTGTCATTTATACCAACAGTCCCTCTAAATACGACTCTGGCTAGAATGAGCTGTTTTGCTAATGCATGATATTATCATGCTTCTTTCTGTCATCATTGTTTCCTACATATTCAGATTCTCTGTTTCATTAGCTTGCTAGGGCTGCTGTAACAAAGTCCTCCAAACTGGGTAGCTTAAAACAACAAATTTCTTGTTTCACTTTTCTGCGAGCAAGAGGTCTGAAATCAAGGTGGCCACAGCGTTGATTCCCTCTGAGGGATTTGTGGGAGAACATTTCATGTCTCTCTTCCTGGCTTCCCGTGTCTTCTTGGTGGTCCATGGCTTGAGGATGTGCCATAGCCTGTCAGTGGCCATCCTCTTGCATCTCTTCACATGGTGTTCTCCTAATGTTTGCACTTCTGTCTCTGAATTTCCCCATTTTATAAGGACACCAGTCATACGGGCTTAGGGCCCCACCCTACTCCAGTATGTATGACCTCCTTTTAACTAATTAAACCTGCAACAACCCTACATCCAAATAGGGTCACATTCTGAGGCACCAGGGGATAGGACTTCAACATAGGAATTTGGCAGGGATGTAATTCAACCCATAATGTTTGGCCACAAGGTAGACTTTGCACATATTTTGTTTGCCACCAAAGTGGGCCATTCACTTTGTAAGTCCGTCCTGTTGTTCCAGGAGCTCTTGGTTTTATATAGTGGGCCAGTGGGAAGGGCGGGTGTTGGCTTTCATGGCTGTAAAGCAGAAGACGAAGGGGGAATCTGAAGGCTGGTCTTTGAAAGCACTTTCAGAAATGAACATTAAGATCTGAGAAGAAAACATGTCAGTCCTATTTTGGACCCTGTTGGAAACATTTACTGCAAGCTTGTATTTCTCTTTCCTAATAAATTATCTCTTTAAAACAGTACCCTAGGTAAGGCCTGTGTTTGGAATTAAAGTTTTGGGTTTTATTTACCTGTTACAGGGACTCAGCTGGGGGGGTCATGAGTGTTTACTGACGAGCATGGTGCTGGTATGTAATAATAAGGGCAACAAGCATTTAATATTTTTGAAATGTCTTCACATGTATATCTCATTTTTTTTTTTTTTTTTTTTGAGACGGAGTTTCGCTCTTGTTCCGCAGGCTGGAGTGCAATGGCGTGATCTCGGCTCACCGCAACCTCCACCTCCTGGGTCCAGGCAATTCTCCTGCCTCAGCCCCCTGAGTAGCTGGGATTACAGGCATGTGCCACCATGCCCAGCTAATTTTTTTGTATTTTTAGTAGAGACGGGGTTTCACCATGTTGACCAGGATGGTCTTGATCTCTTGACCTCGTGATCCACCCACCTCGGCCTCCCAAAGTGCTGGGATTACAGGCGTGAGCCACCGCGCCTGGCCTCATTTTGTTTTTAAAATGGCGTTTGGGATAGGTGATTAGTAAGAAAGTACAGATATTAATCTTCACTTAATATAGGAAAAAAGCATGGCTTGTTAACTTTTTACTCTTTCCCTTATGATATCTATGCACTTAATTTAGTGATTGGCCTTGAGATATTGTCATTTGGCCTTTGCTTTGTTCTTTGGGAGAGTTCTTTTAATGAATGACATTTTGCTTTGTTGATGTCGATGATTTGATTAGCGTGTGTGTGTGGTGGGGTGGTGACTGCCGAGAATGTAGTCTTGCTAAGAATTAGCTAATTAAGGAAAGAACACACAATAGCACACACTGTTTTGCATTGCCCGACATGGTATAAGAGCTATCCCAGGAAAGGAATGCATTTTTAGTTAGACACACCTGGTTCTTCAGCACAGGAGACATGTTTCACCCTTCCAGGCTTTCCTGCACAGATAGGAATGTGTCCTAATTAATACTTGCATATGCTCTGCCTTTAGGCTTTTTTTACAGAAAAGTACTTGCAGGAACATCCTGAAGACCAGGAGAAAGTTGAGCTGCTAAAGCGACTCATAGCATTACAGGTACAGGACGACTTTCCTCTACAGGCCTGGGGAGGCGACCGTGTGGGACGCCCAGTATTCCCCAGGGCTTAAGTCAGCAAGCCCACTCAGGGTTACTTTGCTTTCTTTAACCCTTATGGAACCACAGCCTATCTATGTATTTGTTTGCTTGGCAGACAGTTAAACTGCCCAGGGTTGACGGAGGCTTCTTAAAACTGAGATGAAAGTTCATCAGCTGGGGCTGGGCTTGGTGGCTCACGCCTGTAATCCCAGCACTTTGGGAGGCCGAGGTGAGTGGATCACCTGAAGTCAGGAGTTCCAGACCAGCCTGGCCAACATGGTGAAACCCTGTCTCTAAAAATACAAAATTAGTCGGGCATGGTGGTGCATGCCTGTAATCCCAGCTATGCGGGAGGCTGAGGCAGGAGAATCATTTGAACCTGGGAGGCGGAGGTTGCAGTGAGCCGAGACCGCGCAACTGCACTCCAGCCTGGGCGACAGAGTGAGACTGCATCTCAAAAAAAAAAAAAAGTTCATCATTTGGTTTCCTGGCATGTGTTTCCAGCTGAGATGCTAGCCTCATTTTTTTCTCTCATGACTTCAGGGGGCAGTGGTAGAAAAAATGACTATCAAATTGGGTCTAAGACTTAAACCTATCAGTTGCTCATCCATGGAAGTGCCCCAGGGCTCTGTTAGATTTGCCTCATCCAGCAGCCCTTCCCCAGTTTAGGGCCAACCTATATTCTTGGTGTGTACATTTTCCCACATCCTTGACCAAAGTCCAACCAGGCCACAAGCCCTACACTGAGAAGCGGCCTTCCCATAGCCCAGCACTATGTCTACCAGTTTACCTGTCCACCACCTCCCTCCCTTCCCCAACCACATCAAAACGATTCCTCTTCTCAAAGCACATTTCACTCCTTGTTTGCCCTTCTTTCCAGATGCCCCTGCTCATGGAAGGGATCCGCATCCATGGGGAGAAGCTGACGGAGCAGCTGAAGCCGCTGCATGAGCGGTTGTCTTCTTGCTTCCGAGAACTCAAGGAGAAAGTAGAAAAGCGCTATGGGGTTATAACACTGGTAAGCATGATCTAAGTGGCCATCATGCTTTTTTCTAGTCTCCTTGACCTTTTACGATACTGATTCGTTTTTCAGATGCCAAATGAGTTGTGACAGCTCAGGTATGGCATGAAAATACTGGGACTGGTGGGAGACAACATGTTCCCCTTCGGTGACCTTGAACAGTCCTTGTGCTGGACAGAGGTTCTCCAACTTGAACAACCATCAGAACCACCCAGAGTGCTTGTGAAAATACAGATGGCTGAGCCATAACCCTGGAGTTTTTGATTCCACAGATCTCAGAGTGGGGCCCAAGTATTTGCAATTCTGAGAAGTTCTTGGGAGATATTGATGCCGCTGGTCTGGGGACAACGCTTTGAGAACCACTTTACTGAAATCAAAACCACTCTACTAGAAATTAGGGATGCAGTGGCTCTCGCCTGTAATCCTAGCACAAAGGGGCCAAGCCGGGCTGATCACTTGAGACCGGGAGTTTGAGACCAGCCTTGCCAACATGGTGAAACCCTGTCTCTACTAAAAATACAAAAAAATTAGCTGGACATGGTGGTGAGCACCTGTAGTCCCAGCTACTCAGAAGGCTACAGCAGGAGGTGTACCTGGGAGGTGGAAGTTGCACTGAGCCGAGATCACACCATTGCACTCCAGCCTGGGCAACAGAGCGAGACTCTGTCTCAAAACAAAACAAAACAAAACAAAAAAAACCCAAGTTTTCTGAATCCCAGACACTGGTTATTCTTGTCCTGTCTGGCCAAATTCTTCTATTTTTTCCTAATCTTAGGAAATTGTATCTATTTTGATGAAAAGTGTACAGTTTTCACGCCTCTGAAGGGAAGAAGCAATTATGAATTACATTTCATATGCCTGTAGCTGCTTTCCTAATTGTTTTTGACAAGCTCCTCACAGCTACAATTTTCTTTTCTCCTCCTGAGCAGTTGAGTGAATAGTGCATGTACTAACCTTTTCTCTCCAGTGGGTGATGGTGCAATACATTCCAGCTTTACTTATCTGCATTTTTTTCTTTGAATTCATCCTGTTCTCTTTAATGGTCTTATTCTTTTTGTTTTGTTTTTATTTTTGAGACAGACTCTCTCTTTGTCACTCAGGCTGAAGTACAATGGCACAATCATGGCTCACTGCAGCCTCGACTTCTAGGCTTAAGCCATCCTCCCACCTCAGCCTCCTGAGTGGCTAGGACTACAGGTGTGCTCCACCCAGCTAATTTTTAAAATTTTTTTGTAGAGATAGGGTCTTGCTATGTTGCCCAGGCTGATCTTGAACTCCTAGACTCAAGTGATCCTCCTGCCTCAGCCTCCAAAAATGCTGAGATTACAGATGTGAGCCAGTATGCCCAGCCCTGTAATGGTCTTATTCTTAAACCCCTGACTTTAATACTATTTCCTCAAACAAAGCTCTGTGTTTCTTTTCATGTTCTTTTCTCCCTGTTTGCTGTCTGCCCATCTTCTGTACCGTTTCCTCCAGGGCATCTTTTGACCGTCTCTTTCAGCCATCGCAGTGCTCAGTCCTGCCTTCTTCCTAAGACTGTGCCTCCTAACCTTCTGCTACTCAAGGGTTTCTTCTAGGAGCGTTTCTCTTTTGCACACACATTCCTAGACAGCAAAGACTGTGTCTTCAATTTAATGAGCTTAGTCATTATTAGAACTAGGCCAGTATTAGTGAGTCAGTTTCATATGGTGGCATCTGGGGCTAATCCTACTGGTGACATTTCTAGAGAACGTAGGATTCACCAGGTTAAGCTGCATGTCTGCGGTGTCAATCTAAAAATTTTCTCTTACCCCAATATTGCATGTTTTAAAAAGCTGAAAGAAGCTGAGCTGGGGAAGCAGATGGAAGGTTTTGCTATTTATTGGAGAGTCTAAGGAACATCTTAATTTCTTCCTCTCTCATGTAGGTGGCAGAAAATTATGACAACTTTGTCTCTAGTCTTAGAATCCGAGAGGTTTAACCTAAGTTGTACCCATAGCTAACAATATCAATATCTGCAATATTTAACAATAGAGGCAGCACAGGCACCAGCCCATCAGAACTGAGTGCCAGCCAATAAAGATGGGTACTGGTTCGCCACAAGCAAACAGGGCAGCTGCGCCAGTTCATAGGGGCTGAATTCCAGGCACATTAACCCTTTGGAGTTGTGTATTTTCAGCCATCCAACTTGACGGAGAGGAAGCAAAGCCGCACAGGGTCTATTGTGCTCCCCTACATCATGTCTTCCACTCTGCGGAGGTTGTCCATCACCTCAGTCACTTCCTCTGTGGTTTCCACCTCTTCAAACTCATCTGACAATGCTCCTTCCAGACCGGGATCTGATGGGTAAGGGTTTGATCTTTCAGCTGCAGGGAGGGTGGGGTAATGACTTACTAATGTTTGCCTTTAGCCACACATCACCCCATTTAAGAAAAATAGCCTTTGGGTCATTCCCATTGTTTCCCTAATGAGGAATGTCACAATTAGCAGAATAATAGCAGTTAGTAAAAATGAAAAATGACAAAAAAACACCCATAGTCTCACCACACTATTACATACCTATAGTCATTACCTATTTTTTTCATTTCCATTTTAAAAAATAAATTTTTATATTTATTTTATGAATAGGTTTTATAATCACATGATACGAAATTCCAAAAGTACCAAAGGATATATAACAACGAATCTCCTTTTAACCCCAGCATTCCCACTCATAGAACCCCCCAGAGCCAAATGATGCTGACATTCAGGTTCTTGGTACCCCATGGCAGCTATGTATAGGTTCACAAGCATCGCCTAATTATATTTTCTTCCCCACACTTTTTTTATATGAATGGTAGAATTTACTTTGCTTTTTTCATTTGCTGTAATATCGTGAAACTCACTCTGTTTCAGAACATAAAAAGCCCCCTCTTTATCTTTCTGTAACTATATATCTCATTATATGTATGTGGCACGATACAGGTAAAGTATCCCTCATCCACAATGCTTGGGACCAGAAGTGTTTTGGATTTCATTTGTTTTAGGATTTTTGGATGTTGGTATAACACCAGTTCAGCATCCCTAATCCCAAAACCCCAAACCTGAAATATTCCAGTAAGCATTTCTTTATAGCGTCATGTCAGCATTTAAATGCTTCCCATTTTGGAGCATTTTGGATTTTGGGATTAGAGATACAGCTAGTGCTCAACTTACCACCACGATTGGTTCCGACAGACTGGTCGTAACACAATTTGATTGTAAGTTGAGCAGGCTATATGCATGCGGAGATGGTAGTGCTGACGGAAGCTTGTCCGCACTGTCATACGCCCAGCTGGGCAACGTTTGTGCTGCCAGACGCGGAGCAGTCGTGGCTAGCGATTGTGGTCGTAAAGTCGAATGGTCGTAAGTTGCATAGGTCGTAGGTCGATCAATACCTGTATTCAACCTGTATATTCTACCATTGCCTACTGATGGTCATGTAGTTGGTTTCAGTCTATCACTGTCGCTTGAGCGTGACAGTGAATAACCTTAAATACAAGTTATTTTGTACATATACAAGTATATCAATATGGGAAAAGAATCCCACAGATGAAATTTCTCTGTCAAAGATGTATATCTGCAATTTTGAAAATTATTCCTAAACCGACTTCCATGAAGATTATACCAGTTTACACTCCACCAGTGACACACAGGAGTGCCTAGTTACTCACACCATAGCCCCCAAACTGTACTCAGTCTTTTTAAATGTTACCAATCTGGTAGGTAGAAAATGTTTTCTTGTATAGATTTTTGGTTTGTTTGTTTTCTGGTTTTTGTTTATTCTCTTGTTTGGCCTGAAGTGGAACCTCTTTTCATCTGTGTATGTTTTATTTCCTGTGACCTGTGGTCAGATACTTTTTTCTGTTGAATTGTTGGCCCTTTTTCTGTGAAATAAGTGGAAATATTTTCTCCCAGTTCTCCTCCATCTTTTGACTTCTAATTTGTTGCTTCTAATTTGTTACCGAGTTGTGCTGATTTTTTTTATATGGTCATATAATCAATTTTTTATTTTATGAATTCTGCATTTTATTTCACAATTAAAGCTCTTTCCCACTCTAAGATAACAAAAAACATATTGGTTTTTTTCCATTGACTTTTAGGATTTCACTGTTCACAATTTTGTATGTAATCCTTTGGAATTCATTCTAGTATAAGATGTTAGGTATGGGGCCAACATGTTTATTTCCAAATGGCTGCTCAGTTCTTAAAACATTTAGTGAGCAAGTCATCTTTATTTTTTTTAATGTCAATCATAACAAATTAAATTTCTACATACTCTTTAGTCTGTTTGTGGACTTTTTTTTTTCTATTTCTTGGATTTACCTGTCTATTCATGTATCAGTATTATGCAATCTTAATTACTATAGATATAAAACATTTTTTATTTTCTAATATTCCTTTTCAGAATGTAATCTGCCAGTGTTGCTCATTGCTAGTGTTGCTGTTGGATATTGTCCAGAAACCTATTACTTTTTATATTAGGATCATGTTAAATGTATGGACCAACTTTAGGAAGACTGATGGTTTTTTGATGCTGAGGCTTCCTTGCCAGAAACATAAAACGCTTTTCCGTATGTTCAAATTTAAAATATTTGAAAGCAGTTAATTTATAGTCGTGTTCTTTCTGCCTGAGATTACTATTTTTAAATAATATATTGCTAAAGTACTGGAAACTTTTAAAAGAAAACAATGCTTTATAACTTCGTCACTCAAAGATAACCACTGTTAAAGTTCAGTTATATAACACCAAAAAAAGTATGTTTACTTTTTATACAAGTAGAAAAGCATTGCATCTATCCTTTTGTGGCATACTGCTTAATAGGATCTAGGTGATGAGCATTTATAAATCATTAAGTATTTAAGATAGTGTTGAATATAAGTCACCAGTTGACTCACCATTTATTCACAAATGTTTAATTCCGTAGTGTAATATTTACATCATAAAAATAACCTACCTGAATGCCATCCTGCCTGGAAATCAAATATGTAGTATTTCTTAAATTGTTTATACATCCTTTTCGTTGATATACATATCTTTACATAGTTCCAATTATAGCATAGATATAAGTTTGGTACTTTGCTGTTCTCTTCTCATCTTTTTATTACAAGCATTTTTCATGTTGCTGTGTAATCTTGATTATTATCAGTTTGTACCATCATGTTTGATGGCAGTGGACATTATATCATACAAATGTGCCATGATTAATTCTTCTCCTACTATAGAATATTTAAGCTGTATCCTTTATAAAGAAAAACTTCATTATAGACTTTAATACAAAATATGTAACTTGTATCAGTGTAGAATATATTTTTATTAAAAACTGTAGCAAACATATTTGTACATGTAGCTTTCCTATTAGTTAGGATGCATTCTTAGAAGTGCTGGGATTACTTCTAGAATATAGTCATCTAGATTACTACATGCTAGTAGTATGTAGTTTGTGGGTAGGATTTGAACACAGGCTTTCTGGCTCCAGAGTTGTGCTGTTACCCACTATATAAAGACGCCTATTGAATCTCTTACTTTGAGGATTCTGTCTTTGTCTGTAAATTTGAATTAAGACCTTCTCTTCCTGGGATAAGATACTCACTAATATTTTCGTCCAGTCATCTGATGGTCTTGTTTCTGTACATTAACACCTTGAGATGTTTGTTCACGTGTAACTAAAAATTTAGATTTCGAATCAGAGTGAAGTCGTAGGTCCATGCCTCTAGTCTTAGCACTTTGGGAGGGCCGAGGTAGGAGGATCACTTGAGCCCAGGAGTTTGAGACCAGCCTGGGCAACATGGTGAAACCCCATCCCTACTAAAAAAAATAAAAATACAAAAAATTGGCCAGGTGTGGTGGCTCACACCTGTAATCCCAGCACTTTGGGAGGTTGAGGTGGGCAGATCATGAGGTCTAAAGATAGAGACCAGCTTGACCAATGTGGTGATACCTCATCTCTACTGAAGAATACAAAAATTAGCCTAGAGTGGTGGCGCATGCCTGTAGTCCCAGCTACTCAGGAGGCTGAGGTAGGAGAATCACTTGAATTCGGGAGGTGGAGGTTGCAGTGAGCCGAGATCATGCCACTGCACTCTAGCCTGGGTGACAGAGCAAGACTCCGTCTCAAAAAAAAAAAAAATATTAGCTGGGCATGGTGGTGCACACCTGCAGTCCCAGCTACTCAGAAGTCAAGGCTGTAGTGAGCTGTGATCCCACCACTGCATTCCAGCCTGACTGATGGGAGTAAGACCCTTTCTCAAAAGAAAAGGAAGGTAGGCTGAAGAGTCATAACTGCTTGTACTTTCATCGTGAATTTTGATTGCAAGGTGATCAGTGTTCGTGATGTTTGTCCTTGTTCCTGGCCAATAGCTCAATCTTGGAGCCACTTTTGGAGCGCAGGGCCTCATCAGGGGCCAGAGCTGAAGATCTGTCCCTCAAAGAGGAGAGCAGCGAGAACCGAATCAGCAAGTGTAAGAGAAAAGACTGGAGTCTGAGCAAGTCCCAGGTCATTGCAGAGAAAGCGCCAGAACCTGATTTGATGGTAAAAAAATAAAAAAGAGAAAAATAAATCTCTGGAGGCTTGCCCCCACCTTCCCTGGATCCAGGCACATCACCATCCCCTCCCAGATTGAAGCTGGGCTGTGGCTTGTCTCAGGACTCAGCAGCCTGGGTTAGTGATAGACCGCAGGTTGTGGTAAGGAAGGCACATTCCAAGGAGCTCCAGTCCATAAATCAGTATCACTGAAGATCTTGTACCCACAATGTAAACACGTGGGTTGATACTTAGAGCCGTGGTTCTCACCACTCTGTCCCCTGAGTCAGTGCAAACATTGTCATTTCTCTCCTTTAATTTTTTAAAAAGGTATTTTTCTTCCATAAGCCACATCAAGTTGTTAAATGTGGGAAGACCACCTTTTCCTGAGAGTCAGGGTGGCTAATTTCCAACTTAAGTGACACAGTCCAACTATGATGGAAATCAGGCCTGTGGCCAGCCAGGAAATCATCTGTGGTTCAGTGGTTCTAGTTAGTGCCTGGTTGGTGGTGCCCACCATATGACAATGTAGCAAGTTTAAAAATCGCTCCTTGAGTTAAGTCCTTTCCAAGTGTCTGCTCAGAAGACAAGGCTGATGAGAGTATTGTTGAGCTCAGCCTTCCTCACCGTGAAAATGTTTTGCTCTCTTTTTCTCTCTGGTTCTAGAGCCCAGCCAAAAAAGCACAAAGGCCAAAGAGTCTCCAGTTGGTAGATAATCGGCTATCACCATTTCACGGTTCTTCACCTCCTCAGTCAACACCCTTGAGACCACCTCCACTCACTCCCAAAGCCACTAGGACCCTAAGTAAGTTTTCCTATATCCCTTACAGTCTTTTCACTAGGGTATGGAGTATGTGTATGAATCTGGGCAGTCTGTAACTAAACCAGCCACCACATATGTAAGGCCATTGTAAAACTGGTTCAATTCAGTGGTTGTGGGTATAATACAGTTGGACTGGAGTTTGGCAAGGTGGCCACTAGGACTCATTAAACTTTTCTGAGTAAGCCGGGCATAGTGGCTCACGCCTGTAATCCCTGCACATTGGGAGGCTGTGGTGGGTAGATCACAAGGTCAGGTGTTTGAGACCAGACTCGCCAACATGGAGGGACCTCAAGCCAGGTGTGGTAGTGTGTGCCTGTGATCCCAGCTACTCAGGAGGCTGAGACAGGAGAATTGCTTGAACCCGGGAGGCGGAGGTTGTAATGAATGGAAATTGCACCACTGCACTCCAGCCTGGGCGACAGAGCAAGACTCGGTCTCAAAAAAAAAAACAAAAACAACTTTTCTGGAGAGTGATCCAAAGGGCGTTAGGGTCCATTTTATAATTGTGAAGGTATAAATAAGACAGATCTGCTCTAGGACTAGACAGATAACAAGTAACTTACAAGCTAACCGGTAGGTTAGGTAGACCTCAACAGGGACTAGAAATAGACCCATTCCATCTACTGCTTACAGTCTGGCTTGAGGAGCCAGCAGTGCACAACACTTGAGAAGAATTGCAAGGCGCCCATTGTCCAGAGACATGGTGGAGGGATAGGTTTCTCAGAGCCAGATGGGAGACAGTTGTCAACCAGGAGTTAATCAGTTACAGTTTCCTGGAGGAAGTGAATATTTTCCTAAGCACTTGGGCTCTATCAGAAAACAGAATAATACCATACGTTCCAGAAAATGTTCTTATCTTTAGCTTAATTGCAAAACCCTGAAGAAAAAATAAAGTGTTTGCTTCAGAACATCTTGTGAAGCTCTTGAAACTTTCTGGCAAGGGCATTACCTGTGTAATGTGGGGTGAGAAATCTTCATTCTATCCACAGAAACCACAGAATGTGGCTTTCACAAGTGGGTTGACCAGGTTGGCTTAGGTGTTACGGTGCCAGCAGCGTTTCTGTGAGTTTCCTTGCTCAGTGCCTCTCTCTGCCCGTGTGCCCTTTGTGTCCTTTCTAGGTTCCCCATCGTTGCAGACAGATGGACTTGCAGCCACTCTCGTCCCACCGCCGCCTCCCCCTAAAAGCAAGCCCTATGAGGGCAGCCAGAGGAACTCCACTGAGGTAGGGAAACCACAGCTGGCAACTATGGCCAGGGAGTGCCACTCCTGGCAGGCAGCATCGGGTTTTCCAGGCTTTCTAGTGGGCAAGCTTGCTCATAGACCTGTCGCTGCAGTTGATTCTTGGCTCATTCCTGAAACCACAAGCGATAGAGAAGTTTTCAGTGGGAAGGACAGACATTCAAGCAGATGATAAAGGTAGAGCAAGTGTTCTCTGTACCTCATCCTGGGTACCTGTGAAATAAGTTGTGAGTCCTGGTTCACTTTTTTGGGGGGTTGGAGTGGGGGTGGGGGCAGGGTCTGGCTCTGTCGCCCAGGCTGGAGTGCAATTGTGTGTGTGTGTGTGTGTGTGTGTGTGTGTGTGTGTGTGTGTGTATGTCTGATTAGCTCATGGGAAACGAGGACAAATGAGTATAGTTTTCCATTTCACCTTGCAAAGCTTGGGTAGATAAACTCAGATCAATAAGAAGCTAAAGCAGAATGTGGGAACTAGGAGGAAAAGGCAGAGTTGGGAAGAAAACTAAGACCTGCTTCTAATTTTCTGTTTCTGCTCCTGCAGCTCGCTCCCCCACTGCCTGTCCGAAGAGAAGCGAAAGCACCACCTCCTCCACCTCCAAAGGCTCGGAAGTCCGGCATCCCTACTTCCCAGTCTGCATCCCAGTAAGGGGATGCATACAGAGTGCCTTAGACAGCTGCTGCCTGAGAACTGGCCTCCAGCCAGTGTCCTCATTCCACAGGGCTCCCTGCTGACTGCGTTTCCTGATCTGGGATGATGTTTACCAGCTCAAAACCAGTTGTTCTTCCAAACACTTCTCTTTGATAGATGTTTGAGGCCATGTCACCTCCCTTCCAGTCCACATGGAATTCCAGAACAGCCACATCCTCTGAATTTTTCAAAGAAGAGATCGCATTCACCATTGTTAAATGTCAGCCTGTACCGCAGAGACATGGTGGTCTGCACAAGCCTGGACGAGTTCTTCCACACTGATGGTGGAGCAACGCCTGTAATCTACTGCTTGGAAGGATTTTTTGCTTTGCTTATGGAAAGCTGTGCTTGAGACTTAGGTATTTTTCTCGTGCAAACACATCCATCCCATCCTATATTGTATCTTGGAAGATATGGACATCAAATACACTTTGGTAGCTGAAATAATCATATCTTTCTGATGTCGACTGTGTCTCCTTTGAGGAAAAGAACACACGTTTTTAATGGAGATCGGCTGCTTTCAGGTACGTGTGGCTGTCATTATTGAAAGAGCATGGACTCACATGTGAGCCCTGAGTTCTTGCGTCCTCCCATCTTCCATCTTCTTGCGGCACGGGACAGCTGTTGTCTCCCTCTCCCACCACTTTGCTGACTAATCGCCTTCCACGCACTGCAGCCACTCCTTCCCTATGGACTTCTTTGAAGCTCTTCCTTTTGCACATGCGGTTTTTTTGTCCTGTAACCTCCTCTGAGCGCAAATCACTGGCTACAAGGGACTTAGCAGTCGGATTCAGCAGCTTCTTTTCCAGACCCAGTTTGGATGACTCAGCAGCCCCATCTGCTACCTGATTTTACCCTGGAGAATACAGTGCAATATCTCCCTTCCATTATTTATTCCTCTTGATTGTGGAATTAATTTGATTACTTGCTAATGGTACTAATCGTATTCCTTTCAGAAGAAAAAAATGGAGTGATTTAGGTGACCAAATATTACATACATACATAGCCACATGAAGTTTGAGACGTTTGGAGCTGGAAGCCTCAAAGATCAACCAGCCAGCCCCTTACTTAGTAGGTAAGGAAATTGAGGCTACACACAGAAAACTGTACTACAGATTCTAATAACCCAGCTTGCTGAATTAGACTATACCCAGGTAACTTCTAGAAGACAACTCGTGACAAACTCTTTAATATTTACTCCCGGTTGGAACAATATTTGAAATGTCCCAGATATTTCTATGCAACTGAGATATTTGTGGCAAAGCAGAAAGCTTTTTGACTGTGAATCCAAAGGCCATCACTGGGCGAAGCTCGATAGTGGTCTCTTCCACAACCTTGCCCAGAGTCCTTTGCACTAAGGAAGTGAAGAGAGCAGAGAAAGAGATTTCCGCTGTCAGAGCTGGCATTTGCCTGCCTGATTCCCTGTGTTTCCTGTTTCACCGCCACCCTTTCAGTTCATCACAAAGGGCAAGGAAGCAGAAAGCTTTCAGATGTGTCCAGGGTGTTACTTCAGAAATGTATGCAGATTTTAGAAGGGGTGTGGAAAAGGTGACCCTTTACCCCCACCCAGGAGAACCTTCAGTGTGCTAGCATGGAAATATGACTGGCTTTGGAATTAAACCCATTTGGTTTCACATCCCAGCTATGACATCTATTAACTTTGCAAACAAACAGAAATTATTTGAGATTATCAGAATCTTCATTTTGTTACCTTTCAGAATGGGGATAATGCCTCCTGCGTGAGTTGTTGTGAGGTTTTAGTGAGATGAAATACGGGAAGAGAGACTCACATGATGGTCCTTGCTTTTCTCTGCTAGGCCTGAGTAAGAACTGGAACTTTCTAAGAGCATTACTGATACTTTTTTTTTTTCTTCCAAGGTAGTTTGGAATGTGAGTGCCAGGTAGTTCTGCACATGTGGTCCTTCTCCAAGTGGTGGTTTCCTTTGGAGTCTTTTACATGATTATTTATGACTAGAGACAAACTTGATAAGAACTCAAGAGGATTTTACATGGAAAGAACTTAAGCTGTAGAGAAAGGAGGAGCCAACAGAAAGGACAGGTAGGGCTTACCTAGAGCCTGGCACGACTTCTGAGAAGTCACTCAGCAGACCGGCTTGGGGGCATTTGTACCACAGTCTATTTTACAGGCTGCCATTAAAATAGAAAGATATAAACTGGGTCACCAAAAAAAACAAACCTCAAGGCTGTCCTTCCACAGCAGTAAAAGTGAATCCCACAGCCTGGTCTTTGAGCAGAGGCTGGGAAGCTAGGATACATCTGGATACCTTCTTTTTTTAATAGAACATGCTATTCCATGTGATTCCCTTTCTACCTTAATGGAAATAGCTCTCTCCTGCCTGAACAAAAGGGATTCCAGGAAGTGTTGTGACTAAGAGATTACAGCGGATGATGGAAGGTTCATTTTTTGGGGAAGCTGTTGGGTAGGAAGTCAAATTTGACAAAAAGTTGTAAGTAATGCCTGTCCTGAAGTCAAAGAGGAGGACTGCAAAGAAACACCTCATGATTACATTGAATATAGAGAGATAAGGAGCAGGGAGGAAAAAAGAGACTTGATCTTTGTTTTTCTTGCTAAGAACTCTCTAGAGCATTGAAAGACATTGAAATGAGCCCTAAAATTACCACCACTTTTGTGAATACTGGTGTATGGTTGGAGGTGTTGTTTTTACAGCTTTTTTTCCTCTATCTCTGTTCTAGTGACTTGTCTTGCTTTGAGACTTTTTAAAAAGAATTGTTTTATTCAACATATATCAAGTTCTTATGGAATGCCAGTCATGGTACTCGCCCTTGATTTGTAGCAGTTGAGTGTGTTCAAATATACAAAGACAGTTCACTCTGGTGTGCTGTAGGATTGGAACTGGAGTGGTACCAGATGAAAACGAAACCCTAAATAAGATTGCTGGGCCATGGGGTGCTTCCTCCTGCTTCACCTTAACCTTTTGATTCCGGAATTGCAGTCATTTTCTCCTGCCAGGAAAACCCATTAAAAACTAGCCACACTCAGGCCGGGCGCGGTGGCTCAAGCCTGTAATCCCAGCACTTTGGGAGGCCGAGGCGGGTGGATCACGAGGTCAAGAGATCGAGACCATCCTGGTCAACATGGTGAAACCCCGTCTCTACTAAAGATACAAAAAATTAGCTGGGCATGGTGGTGCGTGCCTGTAATCCCAGCGACTCAGGAGGCTGAGGCAGGAGAATTGCCTGAACCCAGGAGGCGGAGGTTGCGGTGAGCCGAGATCGCGCCATTGCACTCCAGCCTGGGTAACATGAGTGAAACTCCGTCTCAAAAAAAAAAAAAAAAAACTAGCCACACTGCAAATTCATAATGAAAAAGAAGATGTAAAGCAGGATTTGAGACAACAATCTACCTTTGTTTACTCTTTGCAAGCTGAAAGAGTCCTTCTCCTCTAGTTGCCCCTATGTCACTGGCTGATTTCTAATTTTGGCTCATGCCTGTAATCCTTTGAGAGGCTGAGGTAGGCGGATCATGAGATCAGAAGATCGAGACCATCCTGGCCAACATGCTGAAACCCCGCCTCTACTAAAAATACAAAAATTAGCTGGGCATGGTGGCACATGCCTGTAATCACCGCTACTGGGAGGCTGAGAATTTAGGAGAATCTGTTGAACCAGGGAGTCAGAAGTCGCAGTGTCTGGCTTTTACAATTAAATTGGAAAAGGTAAGTTTCTGTTTGGGTGGGTTGAGAGTCAAACCATCAATTCTAATCTACAAAAGGAAATTCAGGACTACACTCTGACGCCTAGGATCTAGCCAGGGCTGATCTGCAGTATCAGCTGTTCAAATTCAACTATTCGCCATATTTTGTGAGTTGTTCATCTAAACTTTGTCAAAAATGCCTTTGCCATGATTTTGTTACTAGCTGGGTTTCAAACATGGACAGTTAAGAAGATGTGCATTGAAGTAGGAAGATTTTGTTCAGATTTGCTGTTATTTATTTTTTAAATTAAAAATGGAAATGTATTTTAAAGTTTATTGTGTGTTTAGTTTGTTATTGCCCTTATTTTAATGAAATGAACTCATTCCTAAACTTTGCAGTTTTTCCTTATGCATGCCTCCTTCACGACACATTACACCCAGCATTTTTCTGGCTTGTTTCCTTACAGGTCCTGTTAGGTTAAACCTGCACTGTGGGGTCCCAGAGTCATCTTTGCTCGGAAATAAGAAAAATTACAAACCACTTGGTTCTTTTCACCCCTTCCAACTATTTTTTTGCCATCCTGCATGACAATTTTCTGATAGCATTTCATTTAATGTACATAGGTTCTGTTCTTTACCCATTCCTCAGAGATATTTAGACAAGTAAAGAGAGAAATAAAAAGGTTAAAGGGGATATCTTACATGAAATAAGTTAGATGAAAATGATAGGAACTGGTTCTAAAATGGTTAAATGTTTGTATCACCTGTGGAGAGGCCACTCCCAGACCAATTATATCAGCATTTCTGAGGATGGGGAGTAAGATCGTGGCATCCATATTTCTTTAAAGTCCCTCCCATATTATTCCAGTATTAGGCCAAGGTTGAAAAACCACCACATAAAGGAAATAAGACTTCAGAAAATTGGTATTTAAGGTGTGTTTCATAAAATCCCTTGCTAGTAGTGGGTCAAGTTGGAAAGAGGGAAGGGGCAGTCACACCTTTATTAGCACCACTGTTTAGTCCTGAGCTTATGCTTATGATTTTTTTCCCCCCAAGAAAAAAAAAATACCACTCCTGTTCTGTTCAGGAGCGGTGGCTCAAGCCTGTAATTTCAGCCCTTTGGGAAGCCAAGGCAGGAGGATTGCTTAAGCCCCAGAGGTCGAGGCAATAGCGAGCCCTGATCATGCCACTGGACTCCAGCCTGGGTGACAGAGTGAGACCCTGTTTCCTCAAAAAATTTTAAAAAATTAGCTGTCACAGTCGTGCATGCCTATACTCCCAGCTACTTGGGAGGCTGAGGTAGGAGGATCGCTTAAGCCTGGGAGGTCAACCCTGCAGTCAGTCATGATCATGGCACTGCACTCCAGCCTGGGCGACAGAGTAAGACCCCGTCTCTACAAAAAATAAAAATTAGCTATGCGTGGTGATGCATGCCTGTAGTCCCAGCTACTTGGGAGGCTGAAGTGGGAGAATCATTTGAGCCCAGGAGGTCAAGCCTACAGTGAGCTATGATTATGCCACTGTACTCCAGCCTGGGTGACAAAGTGAGATCCTATTTCAAAAAAAAAAAAAAAAAAAATGTGTTCCAGTGCTTTGCTTTTTAGAAGCACTAATGCTTCACTGCATTCATGTAATTTATAAGAATCACTGCTTCTTTACCCTAGCATTTGGGCCCTAAATACTAAATTGGCAGACCTGGGTAATCTTTTGGCTCTAGGATCTCCAGAGAGAAATACTATGTCTTTCTCTGTCCAGATCTAAGTGCTATTATCTTATGTAGTGATTCTTGGCTTTTTTGTAATCATCTGTAAGGTACTGCAAATTCTAAAAGTTTTGCTATAATAGAACTATTTTCAAACCATTCTTTTTACTACTTGATCATTTAAAGCCGTATACATTTGAGAACTCATTTCATTAAATGTATCATTTGATATATTTCCCTACCCTTTATGATAAAAGGCTTAGGGTTTTTTTTGTTGTTGTTGTTCCTTAAAGCTACATTGATGAGTTAGAGTTATTCAGATTCAGGGAAGAGTTTATGATTTCTGTAAGGAGACCATTTTCAGTTTTCAGATGGAGTCTCGCTTTGTTGCCCAAGCTAGTCAGAGTTGCAGTCATGGCTCACTGCAGCCTCAAACTGGGCTCAAGCAAGCCTTGCGCCTCAGCTCCCTAAGGTATGAGCTTAGGTGTGAGCTACCACGCTCAGCTTAGGTGCTGGTGTGAGCTACCACGCTCAGCTCCGCAGGGGCCATTTTCACTCTCCTCCTCCTCCTTAGTCATTTGGACCATTTGAGAATCAAGGGTACCTCCTGAAAGTCTCTTAACATCAGCATCAGGCAGTTGGATGAGCATCTTTTTATCCCATTCAAGGGAGGCTCGCAGCTGCCCCTAAAAAATTGTCCCAAAGACTAACTTTGGCTAGGGAAATCCGATGCTTCAAGCAGATGTGTAAGTTAAGTGAGTGTGTTGCTTTTTGTTAATGTGTTAAGTAATGTGAAGATTGTAAAGTATATTGTTTTCATTTAAAAAAAGTCACTGAGTAATTAGCTAATGGAAGCCTCTCATCTTGCTCACATGTATTAATAAGGCAGTTTTGCTTTTGTTTCATAAAGCAGATTGTGGATCACATCATTGCCTAATTTTACTAAAGACGGAGTGAAGAAATTATTTGATTCCACTTTAGAGACTCTTCCAATGAAGGTATTTGGGAAATTGATCATTGTACTGTAGCAAATATTTGCGTTAAAAAGGGGTGGTTCCCCCCTCCCCGGGATGTTTCTCGCCCCTGTTCAAATTTCTTAGCATAAGTCTTTTCCTTTTTGAGGGAGCCTGAGATCTCTTTTGTTAATAACAGACACTTTATCTCATCTGCCTTCCCCTCTGCCACCTGTATATACACGTGGAGGGCTCCCTTTGGTGGGCTTATAGTGCCCCTTCCCCCAGAGTTCTGAGTTGGAGAAAGATTTAACATGTACGCCACTTAATTCACAGCACAGCACTTTATTATGGAATGTGTGTGACTTGGTATAAGGATTACTGAAATTAAGACAATTTACAGGTATTTCGTGGGTTATAAATGTCAATGTCAGAATTATACTTTAGTCACGTTAGTAATGGTGACTCCTTCCAGCCCAGTGGATTTAAATCTTCTTCTGCCCAGTTTCCTCCTCAATCAGACTTTCCTGAAAAATATATAACAAATATATCAAGGTTGACTTTACCAGCTGAATTTCATTACATTTTTGACATTTTAATTTCCAAAATATCAGTCTGGAAGGAATTGGTCTGTTTGATTTTTACTCTAGTTAGTGCTAGGGAGACACAATAAGTTTTTTGTTTGTTTGTTTGTTTTTTTGAGATAGAGTTTCGCTCTATCACTCTATCCCACAGGCTGGAGTGCAGTGGTGTGATCTCAGTTCATTGCAACCTCCCCGTTCCAGGTTCAAATGATTCTTGTGCCTCAGCCTCTCTGGTAGTTGGGATTACAGGCATGTACCACCACATCTGGTTAATTTTTGTATTTTTATTAGAGACAGGGTTTCGCCATGTTGGCCAGGCTGGTCTTGAACTCCTGGCCGCAAGCGATCAGCCCACCTCAGCTTCCCAGAGTGCTGGGATTACAGGCATGAGCCACTGCGCCCAGCCTAATGGGTCTTTTTAAGTTACTTAATATACATAAAATGTACATTAATAGTTTAAGGATGAGCTGTGAGGAAGGCAGTGAAAAAATAGTCCAGTCAATTACTTGGCTATTAAACCAGCCTTTGCTTCAATTTCTTCATAATATCATGTTTCGCAAATTTCACTGCTTGCTGTTTTTGTAATGTGATAAGCAAGATTAGAAAAAGGAAATAAACATGTCAGCCCACTTTTTTCTTTGTCTTGTGGGCATACTAAGTTCAAGTCACTGGAGACAATTAAAATTACAGCTTATTTTTATATATGACTTATTTGGGCTTTCCCAGCTCCTAGGCATAACTGGTAATTAACTGTAATGCCTTCTGATTGCTGCAAATAAGTGGACAGTAGAGCTCGGAGAATATCAACATTGAATCCAAGATTCAACTTAAGTCAGGCAATGTGGCTCGCACCTTTAATCCCAGCACTTTGGGAGGGTCACTTGAGGCTGGGAGTTCGAGACCAGCCTGGGCAACATAGACCTTATCCCTACAAAAAATTAAAAAATGAAATCAGTTGGGTGTGGTGGCAAGTGCTTATAGTCCCAGCTACTAGGGAGGCTGAGGCAGTCTCGAGAACTGCTTGAGCCTGGGAGGTTGAGGCTGTGGTGAGCACTGAGTACACCATTGCACTCTAGCTGGGGCAACAGAACAAGATCCTGTCTCAACAAATAATTTTTTAAAAAGATTCAATTTATACATCCAATTCTCTTTATATTTTTTCATCAAAAACTTAATATGTTTAGTGTATTTCCATTTGCGGTAGCGGGGATTTGGAGGTGGTTATAGTCCTATCAGAAAACGTTGGCATTTCTCATTCCAAAGGAGAAAAAAACCCATCTAGATCAGCGTTTCTCATGTCTATATTCCCCAGGGCTCTGGAAACCCATGTAATATAAAGTACAGTAGCAGGATCAGGTGGAGGGCTATGGAGTCACCTGGAGAGGAGTCGTCTAGGGTGTTTGGTGATTATACTTGAAGAACTAAAATCCAGCAGTGGGAAGAAATTTGTTTTGTTGGTTATCCCAAAGGCTAGAGCCAGGCTTAACAGATAAAATTTATAGAGAGATTTCAATTCAACTTCAGAAAAGAAAACAAAAATGTTTCAGCCGCCAGTGTTGTCTTACGGACTGGGATTGCCATGAAATACAGTCCTACCACAGGAGGTATCACAGGAGTCAAGAATGTAAGCCCGGCAGTGGCTGGGAGGTGGCTATCCTAAGTGATCCCCAAGGGCCTGCCTACCTCTAAAGCTCTATGTTATGATCACTTTAACTTACCAGAGCTCCTTTTAGGTCCCGAAGGGGAAAATGTGGCTGGTGCACGGTGCATTCGAAGTGTTGGGTTTCTTCCAGTTGACCAACCTCTTTGACTATCTGAAGAAAGAGAATGTAATTCTTTGAGATGTAGATAAGGAAATGAAATGGTGTTTTCTGTTTCCACCAAAAAATTGTGGAGAGTGGGGTCAAGGGGGCTGTGGGGCTGAGGGGGACTGGGAAAGTCGTAAGGTAAGCATAGGGACTTTAAGCACACAGATCTGCCATCTGCTACTTCTATAGAATGGCAAGGGGATCTGGACATAACGGAGACAGTAAGAAGAGATCCTATTTTCCCCTTAGAGATGACAAGGTGCTTTGAGTCTCAGGAGAGACATGAAAGACCCAAAACAAACAAACAAACAAAAAAACCCTGAAGAGTTTACAGTTGTAAAAAGGGTTGGTTTTTATTTTCTAGGTTTTACTAAACATGTCATAGTTAAATGAGATTTGTTTCATGTATAACCTGCAGAAAAGAGGCTTCAGATTCTGGGGCTTCTTAAATACTAAATTATATTTAGTATTTCTCAAAAAACAGATATTTCTTTCCAATGATAATGAAATGATTTAAAAATTTTCCCATTCTTAGCCCTGGGTTATTTTTTGGGTTAATCAGCTAACAAAGATGGCTTCTCTCCCTCCGTGACCCTGAGAGGTTATATTTTATAAATAAAAAACCTCCCGGTGCTTTGGGAGGCAAAGGTGGGAGGATCCCTTGAACCCAGGAGTTTGAGACCAGCCTGGGCAACATAGGGAAACCCCATCTCTATAAAAAATTTAAAAATTAGTTGGGCGTGATAGTGCATGCCTGTGGTCTCAGCTATGCAGAAGGCCGAGGTGGGAGGATCACTTGAGCTCAAGAGGTCAAGGCTGCAGTGAGCTGTGATTGTGCCACTTAACTCCAGCCTAGATAACACAGCAAGACCCTGTCTCAGAAAACAACCCCAGAAAACAAAAAAGCAAGGACCACATGTTAGTGTTTGTGCCGTTCTATAATCTAACCTATATGAAATTAAATCCAGCATGTTTTCCACCATACTATTTTATCATCTTGAGTTTGCTATTCCTGTATTCTACTAGTCTCCAACTTTGCTTAAATGCCCCATCGGTGAAAAGAAATTATAGGGTGTGCATCCTTGATAAGGATACTCATTTATAAATTATACAAATGTACTGATCTAATATCATAGATATTTTTAAAAGATGAAATGAAGAAAAAAAATAAGTTCTAACTTTTTTTTCCAAATGCCAATGAATCATCTTCTGATACAGACCTTGATCCTATCGGATCGTGTCTAATTCCTTTAGCAATTCCAATACACTCAGAGGATGACATACTATCTCATACTTGCTGCTATTCTTTTGGAATTTTTCTGGCCCTTTTGTTTCTTCAGTCCCTGTCTGAATTGAAAGTAGGAATAGGACCTCTACTTTGTAAGTGCCTTATCTCACCTGGAGTATCTAGGGTACAGCATCACAGAACGTTGCCATTGGGGTTCATCCTGAATGTTTAATATAGTTAAATTGAATCAAATAGCTGTGTCTTATTCTGAAGCTGAGAGAAACTTACCTCTTGGAAAGAATCAATAAAATTCTCGGCATCTCTCTTTCCTCCAGGGCGCAGTCCATAGGACCAGTGCTGGCTGGAGCAGCCCGCCACACACAAAGTCAGCAGAATAAGGCCTGCTACGAGTTTTGGAATCAGCTCCATTCTAAGGCACATGAATGCACAATCAAATTAGATCCACACAAGGTTGAGTAGAAACTAAAGACCTCTTCTGTGAAACGGCTAGCATCTCTATCATTAACCCTGCAGAGGACGAAGTCAGAGTCACCATTTTTACACACACACTGAAACTCAGCCTCAAGAAATTCAGTCACCGTTTTTACACATAGACACTGAAACACAGTCTCAAGAAACAGAAACTCAAGGCAACGCCTGCTGGTTTGCCTTGAGTTTCTTAGCCACTGGGGACAAAATTAGTACTTTAAGCTCACGTGTTCAGGACTTTTTAGTGCTAAAACAGACTATACTTTTATTGTTTGGTTATCCAAACCCCATAATTCATCCCTTATCAAATTCACCATTTTTGGCTTAACATTCTTCCTGCTGTGGATTGGTCTTCAACTCTTTCATTGCTGAGATAAAGGGAACTGAGCCATCTGTTATGAAAAGTAGCTTCTACTAGGAATATCTGGCTAATATAAAGTTGCTTGACATTAAATGGCTACCCCATGGTACTAAGGACATTTTTCTGTTTATCCTTCAGTCTTCCTAGCATTACTGCTGGCTGGACCATATGTAGGAGAGAGGACTCAACAGTGTTCGAAGTAGTTAGTCCCAGACCAGATGCCTTCCTAGCCAAGTGGACCTGAAACTATCTAATGAAATGTTTCTCCAAGTTAATTTTCATTTGATGGCAAAGAGGCTAAAGACTAAATCAAATACTGGTCGATAAGCTGTGGGATTCCCCAAAGGCTGGATCTCTGTGACTGGTGATGGCAAGGACAGTGAAGGACAGAACTTCATTAGATACTGTCACACCTGGATCTAGCCCTTGGGCTGTCAAATGCCCTATAGACATACAATAGCATGCAATCTAAAAAAGAAAAACTCATGCTAGAAATAATACAAAGACTTTTACCTGTTTAGAGGCAGAGAGCTTCTTAGAGGCAAAAACCCTTCAAGATCCCCTTGAAGTATGTTGAGCACTGTGACTTTTCTAATTTCCTATCTTCCTTTTTATAGGGAACTTTTCCAGGACATTGAAATCTTTCCTGCTGGTAAATTATACTGCACATGGATTATGCTTTCTTTTTAATGGTAATTTTTTTCAAATCCTCACATAAAGCCCTTTAATGGTGTATGTAATTGGAACACCCCCTGGTGTATCTGTTACATTTACTTAAGTGCAGCCATTAAAACCTCAGCTAAAACTTTTATAGCTGAGGCCACAATTCAAAGAGATTAAAATCCAGCTAGGTTGGATTCCCTTGAGGGAACCAGCAGACCCATCAAGAGTTCAAGGAAAATAAATGTCTTAGATTAAGTAAAGTCAAAAGCATACATAACTTCCACAAAGGAGGCTATGCAATCAATACGGGATATTGAGTCAGGATGTCTGAAAGCTTCTGGCTCTTGGATTCTTCATTTGTACAAGGAAGGATGTAGACTAGATGGATTAGATGATCAAAGAGTTGCTTCCAGTTTTAAAAATCTGATTTTTAAATAAGTGATTATTGACAGTATATACCAAGTTCATGTAGGATCCTAAATTAGATAATATGTGTGTGAAAATTCCCTTGTCTACTCATCACGTTCCCTGCTTACTTTGAAAGCCTTCTAAAGCATCAAAAAGGCAAGAAACATATACCAAGAGCAAGACCATATTGAGCATACTTACATCAACAGATCAGTTCATTCAGTAGATGCTTATTGAGTTAAATATGCAAACCACTGTTAAGGGAAGTGGGAACAGAAAGATGAGAAATTATAGTTATTTAATATATAGCATATGTATAAGAGCACTCATTACAATAGCCCTGCAAAATGGATATCATTATCAAAATTTTATAGCTGTTCCACCCTAGAGATGCAACCTCTTGGACACATACACACACACACACAGAACCATTACTCTTAATTACATTTATTTGAATACCTTGTTGTCTCTCCTAATTTAGCCCTAGGCTGAAACCTGTAATAGTCAAAGATCCCATCTTATTTAAATGTCTCTTAATAAGCCCCTGGCATTTAGTCAGTATTCAGTAAGCATAGGTTTGAATGAATGAATGAATGGCAAAAACCTTTTAACCAGATAAGGCCTAATGCTGTCTCTATTTCTGCATCAAAGATATGCTTTATCTGACACAGAATTAAACTTTCATGTACAATTGCCTGTAAATCCTGTTACATTAGCTAAGTTGTAAGATGCTAAAAAATAATAACTGGATATTTGTCCATTTTACAGCTGGAATTGGCAGTTTCCCTGCAGGTAGGATGCTAAACCCTATCAGTCATTGCCCAGTGTCCTCTGGAATAACTACATTTGCAGGGATTTCAGAGTAACGAGAAATGGTGTCTTACCTAAGTTTACCCTTGCTTTGTCCAGCCATCTCTGTGGAGGCTGTCCAGTCTTCGTAAGAGGATAGAGAAGGGGATACATTTTAAAGTATAATTGCAAATAGAGGATAATTTAAAAATAAAACATAAGTATTTGACTTTGCTCCATGCAAATTATTTCATTTAGACATTTTGACTCATATAGGTGCCATTCTGACATGAAGATTGGAATCTCTTCTCACTACAAGACACAACTAGGGACAGACTATTTTTCAACAAGAGTTCATTATGGTTGAGTAGTGCTAAACTGTCCGATTGATTTGTGTTTGCTGAGAGATGTGCACCTAAGTATTGCTTAAACAGAAAATGTGGTCTCTGGATAGGACTAATAAAATGGGAGTTAAGACTTGTGACGCCTATTGTCAGGTGAATCACTTATCCCTGGGTAAGTAGGCCTCATTAGATTTCGTGTAGGTTATTTCTATCGGTTAGCATTAAATTTTTGACAAGTGCTTTGCAATTATTAAGATGAACACAACAACATTGTATTAGTCAGTGTTCTCTAGAGGGACAGAACTGATCTCTGTCTCTCTGTCTCTCTATGATATATATATATGATATATATATATATATATATCATATATATATATCAATCATATATATATATACACACACACATATATACATAGGGAAGTTTAAGTATTAACTCACACGATCACAAGGTCCTACAGTAGGCCATCTCCAAGCTGAGATGCAAGGAAAACCAGTTTGAATCCCAAAGCTGAAGAAAAACTTGGGAGTTTGATGTTCAAGGGCAGGAAGCATCCAGCACAAGAGAAAGATGTAGGCTGGGAGGGTAGGCCAGTCTAGCCTTTTCATGTTTTTCTGCCTGCTTTGTATTTGCTGGCACCTGATTAGATGGTACCTACTCAGATTAAGGGTGGGTCTGCCTTCCCCAGCCCACTGTCTCAAATGTTAATCTCCTTTGGCAACACTCTCACAGACACCCAGAATCAATACTTTGCATGCTTCAATCCAAGTTGACAGTATTAACCATCACAAACATGGTCTATGAATTCATTATTTAATGAATATTTATGCTGTATGTCCTTAAAGTCTCCATTAGCATTGTCTTAGGTCACACAGATCTCAAGGCAAGAGTTAACTTTGTTTTGTGTTACTTTCTGTAACACCAAATAGGTTATCAAATAGCTATGCAATTAATGAGTTTTTGATATTGAATGACAAACTTTAAACCATTTAAGGATTCTATGGTTAGGTCAATTTACCAAAAAGTTAAATATAATTGGGTTTAAATAATTAGATTTTATAGTTGTCATATTTTTTCTAAATTTGAAAGAATGGCTTTAGAGAAAAAACTGCTTCATCAATATGAAAACACCTAAAAATTATTATGATGATTTCATAATCTCACTGAAATAACAGAAATGAATTATCTTTTCTTGCCCTAAAGTAGAATCTCAGCAGGAAGCACTCAAGGTTAATTCCTGCTGACATGTCTAATCAGGTTGTGAAAGGGTTTCAGAGAATTAATCCTTGGATAAGGTGCTTTATACTGAAATAATGTAACTACTTTTCTTTGTAGTAAGGAACCTTTTAATTTTAAAGGTACTTCTTCCTTGGGGACTTAATGCAATTCCAAGTTTTTTTTTCATATATTAAAGATGATTTAAAGATGATATAGGCCAGATTTACAGTACACGAGTCATAAAATGAAGAGAAAATATTCCATTTGATTTATAATTGAACTCTTCATAAGAATATTGAATTTATAAGATTTTCTACTAAAATTTCCTTGAGACTGTAGTTGAAAGAACTAGGCTACAATAGATAGTATTGCTTAGACAGTTACTTGAGTACCAAATTTTGTTAATGCAGATAAACTAGCCAGTTTAGATTTAAAACCTTTTCCCTGTCATCCCAACAACTGTATTTTTACCTATGTGTACTGACATGTTTCATCACTAGGTTTAATGGAAGTTTTACTATTTTGACAGTTTCCTCCTTCTTTAAAATTCTCTATCCTAGTTATCAGGCAAAAAATGCTTTGGGGGCATACTATTTATCCAGTCTAATAAAGCTAACTGGTAATATTCATCACGTAAAGAGTGATGAATTTTACACAAATAAATTAAATGAATTCTTGGGGAGGCAGTCTTTTGTTCAGCATTCATAAGGTTTGTCTTAGGATGGTGAATTTTAAAAAGAATGATAAAAATAATCATGTTTAAAGAAAGAAATTTAATGGTACTTTCAAAAAGACTAATCCATAACAAATTAAGTTATACCGTATTTCCTTTGCTACCCAGAACCACAGGGCTGGTTGTCAACACGTATTGAAGAAATGTAAGCAAAATACAGAAAGTGATGATTTTCAAAAGCAAGAGAAGAAACTCCTTTTCAACACTTTATATTGTTTATTAATGCAGTATACATTAGATCTAAAACCTGCAGTTTCTAAGCACACCATGTTTAGATCTCTCAGATCCTTCTGCAGTTTTAGGTTATTTCTATGGAGGTACCTTTAAGTGAATGAATAACACATTCTATAATTCCTGAAAATATAGTACAGAGTGAAATGATTTAAATATAATTTAGGCACATATTGATTATGAAAATAGATTATCTCTCAATACAATACTTCTCTGTCTTGGTAAAAATAATAAAGCAAAGAAAATAATTCATTTCTGAAGTTGCTTTCCTTCACTTGTAAAGGTCTGATCTCCTCCCACTATGCATATGTACCCTTTACTGTTAAGGAAAGCTTTGCATATGTAGATATAGAAGAATAAGCTACGTAAATACTAAAGATATGTCATTCTCCCAAAGGAGACAAAAGTGGTTTTCAATGATTCCTTGCCTCATGTTGATGAGTCTGTAGAATTCAGAACCCATTTGGACACAGCTAATATCCCTGCTCTTGGGGTAGACGTAAGGACACCAGGTCAATGGTAGGGAGGTACGGGCCCTTCCTCTGCTGCTGCAGAGAGATGACAACTCAAGAAAATTGGGCTAACATTTGTTTAAAAAAAATAAAAATAAAATAAGTTACAGAATCACAGGTGCTGACTGATTGTTACATCTTGGACCAGTCAAATGCCTTTATTTTTACTTTATATGTATTTTCTGGTGGCTATAATCAAATGTCTGTTTAAAATTCCTCATTCCTCACTATAGGGTTCTAGCTGCAATTATATTAGATTGCCTTTTAACAGGCAACTCTACCACATTCATTCATATTGTGTAAGCTTTGATTGCAGTACATCTGGATTTAGTGTCTATTTCTAAGCTGGCCCTATGTAAACTATTTGGTATTTGAATTAAATGAATATTAATGATGCACCTTGGTTTTTTGGTTTTGAAGTATCTTCCTATGTTTGTGCTGATTGTATGAGAAAACGAGGCTTACAGTGTAAATAGACAGAATTGCTTGGTCTGGTGTTGAGTGGAATTTGCCTAGAATGAAATTCTGAGAAATGCTCATTTTTAAGTGTTGTAGTAATAGGTAAGTTCTTCCTCCATCTGGAGTTCCACTGTACCTTTGGAATGAGTGATGTACAATGATGTCTTTCTTTCCACTCTGTCTCAATCAGTAAGAACTGGATATTACTTTAATTTAGCTACTGTTTTGTTCTTAAAAGTAAACATTATAAAAATGAACCTGAAAAGAGTCTTAGGGAGTCTGATCTCACCATATTCATACGGTGTGACAGGTATTTAAAGAGGGAAGGCGTCACTAAAGCTATTTATAAACCTGAACAACCTTTTCAAAGTTTTCATAAAGTTTTAACAATTTAAATATCTGTACTGCATCTAGGTATTCAATAAATATAATTGCATATGTTGTGCTTTCCATAAATTAAAATAATCCTCAAACGCATCTCAAACCAAGATGGTATTTCCACATCATGCCTATTTAAAAGCAAATATAATAGATACTATTCCTGGTCATAAAACCAAGTAAAACCCCCTACCCCGTTCAAAAGGCAGCAATATCTAGTTTCCCTACATCTATTAAATGAGTGCTTTTCTGTTAAAAATCAGAATATGGAAAAAAAGTCAATTTTTTCCCTTACGCACCGCTGAGAACAAGCGTAATCCTCTAAATGTTTTTTTTAAATTTCCTTACAGTGTTATTTCTTCTAGACAACTGAGTGGGTGGAGAAAGAAAAGTGGTAAGGAAAACATTTTCATCTTGTACATCTTCCTCCAGCCCCTAAAATTCTCATCTGACACTTTGTGACATGTGTAATGGTGTCAGCATCTCTTCAAATATAGCTCCCTTCACGTTGGACCCTCTCAGGTTGGCTTCTTGAAGATCACAGCCAGACAGATCACAGTTCTGCAAGATGAAAACAATACTCATGTAATTCATGTGGAGATTTCAGGCCTTATCTGTTTCCTCTCAAAACAATTTCTGGGGCATATTAGGAAAATGTTCCTATACAATAAAACTCAGTTAACTTCTGGAAAACTTCTGATGATACACCGCCCTAAAGTAAGATGTTCTTCTATCTGTATTTGTTACCTCTAGTTAATGTTCAGGCTGATCACCATAAATATGTATAAACAAAAGTTAACAAAGAAGCATGTTACTTGTGCTTGCATATTTTCTAATGAGACATTGAAAACAGGGGTCCCCAACCCCTGGGCCACACACCCATACAGGTCCATGGCCTATTAAGAATCAGGCCACATAGCAAGGAGGTCAGCAGTAGATGAAGCTTCATTTGTAGTTAAAGCCACTCCCTGTATGGCTCAAGTTACAGCCTAAGCTCCACCTCCTGTTGGATGACCAAGGCATTAATTAGATTTGCATAGGACAGTGAACCCTGTTGTGAACTGTGCATGCCAGGGATCTAGGATGCATGCTCCTTATGATAATCTAATGCCTGATGATCTGTCACTATCTTCCATCACCCCCAGATGGGACTGTCTAGTTGCAAGAAAACAAGCTCAGGGCTCCCACTAATTCTACATTATGGTGAGTTATATCATTATTTCGTTATGTATTACAATGTAATACTAGTAGAAATAAAGTGCACAATAAATGTAATGCACTTGAATCATTCCAAAACTACCCCTCAACCCTGGTCTGTGGAAAAACTGTCTTCCACGAAACTGGTCCCTGGTGCCAAAAAGGTTTGGGACCATTGATTTAAAATACAGAATGGATTCTAACATAGTAATATATATATATACACACACACATAATTTCTTTTTTTAGAGGAGTTTCATTCTTGTTGCCCAGGCTGGTGTGCAGTGGCACAATCTTGGCTCACTGAAGCCTCCACCTCCCAGTTCAAGCTATTTTCCTGCGTCAGCCTCCCAAGTAAGCTAGGATTACAGGTGCTTGCCACTACGCCTGGCTAGTATTTTGTATTTTTAGTAGAGACAAAATTTCACCATGCTGGCCAGGCTGGTCTCAAACTCCTGACCTCATATGATCTGCCCGCCTCGGCCTCCCAAAGTGCTGAGATTACAGGTGTGAGCCACTACACCCGGCCCCAAGGTAATAAAGATTATCGAAACAATTTTACTGTGATCCAAGAACTGTAACACAACAAAAGGCATGAGATGGGAGATGATTTTTTTTTTTAATCTGAAAAGATTTTACTTAATCCAATTGTATAACAGATTTTTCCATTCCCTAGACCTAGTATTTTTATAGCAAGGAACTGCCCTTCTTTTTAAAGCCCCATATAATACAATGAGTTTTGATAGATGTACAGAGTAGTGTAACTACCAGAATTTGAAGCTGTTTCTTAATTTTTTTTTTTTTTTAATTTTTTTGAGATGGAATTTTGCTCTTGTTGCTGGGCTGGAGTGCATCTCGGTTCACTGAAACCTCCTCCTCCCAGGTTCAAGAGAGTCTCCTGCCTCAGCCTCCAGAGTTGCTGGGATTACAGGAATGTCCCACCATGCCCCGATAAGGTTCTGTATTTTTAGTAGAGATGGGGGTTTCACCATGTTGGTCAGGCTAGTCTCAAACTCCCAACCTCAGGTGATCTGCCTGCCTCCTAAAGTGCTGGGATTACAAGTGTGAGCCACTGTGCCCAGCTCTTAATTTCTCTTGAGATCACAGAGTGATAGATAAGATAGAGATTCTAGTTAAGTCCCTGGATATGATAGGGGGAGAATGGTTAGAGAGAAGGGTGACTAAACATAACCTGTTAGGAGAACAGATGCCAGCAGTTCTCCCCTCAATAGCCAATCTTATCAGTCTTTGCAATCAGTTAGACAGAAGTAGGTTTTTGCTGCTAAGCCACACTGACTACACAGTAACTAAAACCTAGGAAAAAAAATATAATCTTAGATGGAAGTAATGTAACATAATAAATAATTGTGCTTGTGATAGGATTATAATCTTGGGTCACTTCTTTTTGCCTTCAAGGTGAAAGAGGCCTGCTCCCCTGCTACTGAGAGCTATCAAGAGATTTGGGCAAAAGCATTAAGAAAAAAAATTAACAGCAAGCTAAAATTTGAAACACTGTTCTCTGCAATCCAATTTATGCCGGATTTCATAGCTACCAGCCACATGTGGCTACTTAAATTTAAATGAATTACAATTAAATAAAATTTAAAAATAAATTTCTCATCTGCACTAGCCACATCTCAAGTGCTTAACAGCTATCTATGGCTAGTAGCTGCTATACCGAACAGCACAGATATAGAACGTGTCCCTCCTGCACTAGATGCTACTGGATGGTGCTGGTGTAGACCTATCAACACCTATCGAATCTGGTAGCTAAACTAGCTAATTAAGACATACAAATACAATTCATATGAAAAAGATGAGTAGGCAAAATTATAATCTCAAGCTGAAAACCAAAAAAACATATGGCTCCAATGTTAAATAGACTTTTCCTGAACCTGATTTCAAACCTGGATATCATTTAAATTTCTTAAGTAGTTTAAGAAGTAATCTAGCCCATTTAATTCTGTTCAGGATTATTTTTTTATGGAAAATACAATATATTAGATTAATAACACATCTATCAAACTTATTTACTTAAGAAAAACTCAAGGAAAAGGAGAGAAATGAAATCAACTTAGACTGAATGTCAGATGAGTCTTCCAATCCACAAGTGGCATCTATGACTTAGGTAAGTGAATCCTGCTCTGGAATTCTTATTTGTGTAAACACACAAATCAAAAGAAACATCCCTCCAGCTGTGTTGGCATGTTACCTGGCAGTTTTACGAGCCAACTATTTTGTTTTGATTTCAATAAATTTTGCATGAAATACTTAAAAATGTTGGTGAACTCACCTCTAAATCAGTTCCTGCCAGAGTTGCTCCTCTCAGGTTACAGTTCTTCAATTTTGCATTTTTTAAGGTAGCCACTCTCAGGTTAATCCCCGTCATCTGACTTCCTTCCATATCCACACCTTTCAGATTAGCACCTACAGTGAACACATTCTGGGAGTAGCTTAACTTAAAAATATAGTTATCCATCTTCAATAAAACTGCAAGATGACTTAATGGGGGTGAATAATGACAGCCTCCTTTAACTTTTGGAAATGAATCTAAAATCTTGTCTCTCAACAAACTTACATATATAAAGAGTTCACTGATGAAAGAATGCTTTCATCAATACTTTTGAAGGAAGAAATGTAGTTGTTTTATGATAGTTAGCACTTTCATAATGTGCGCTACAGGTTTAAATGGGAGTTAAGTAGTCTCCTAAAATATACAAGTAAACAAAGTGGTCAGTCACAGATATAACAAAACAATAACAAACTAAGAAACAATATATTAAATCTAAAAACGATTTTTTAAAACTCCCTGGCTTTATGCATATGAAATTTTTCCTTTTGGCCAGTATAAGAACATTTTATTCCATTTGAAAGTTTAAGATGTTGATATTTAATTTTCGAGCCTTTATTTCTTCTAAGTCCTCAGTTTAGATCAGCATTTGATTGAGACCAAACGGAGGTATCTACCTCTTTGGAAGTTCTCCAAATATGATGACAGAAGAGACATATCCCCTATAGCTATCCTGTTTCACCCATAACAATTACTTTCCAGGGCTTTTTCCTTTATGGTCTGCTTTCTCCACAAATAGCTATTTACAGATAGGATCTCACCTTCTAAATTGGCTTTAAGACCAGAAGGATCCTCAAAATTACACAGTTTCAGGGATGCTCCTTCTGCATTAGAACAGAGCATTTTGACTCCCTGGAGATTTGCACACTGCAAAGAAAAGAGAAAAGTCCTGGTTATGAGGTTCATAATTTTGTTCAAATTAGCTCAAACAGAAAAAGAAAAAAATAGAAAAGGGGAAAGGGCTCAACTCAACACACTCATAATCCATATTTTCTGTTTATAATAAAGGCTTTTCTAATTAAACCCAGTAAGAACTAGGCACATTAAAAAAAATTTTTTTTAAACAACTTTTTAAAAAAACAAATGCAAATTAACAACAGCATGTTCAGTTTACATGAAACAATGGTTTAGATAAAAAAGTTGGGAGAGTCAGAACTATGACATCTCTATCTCTATTTTAATAAACACTCCTATGCATGACAATGAAACAGTCAAAATGTATGAGTAAGGAAGGCATAAACTTGTGAGGGATATGGATTTTCTCTTATTACTGTAGGAATCATGATGTTCTAAGTGAAATTCTTGATATCCAAAGATGCTCCTACTGCCTTCAACTCAGAGGTCAGAATACGAATGCCAGCATTTAAAGGCATTATTTAGCTACAAAACACTAACAGGATGCTTGTTGGGTCTTTCTGCACCAGCCATTGCAACATAATCAACCCTGAGCAGCCAAATCGCAATGCGTAATGCAGAACAGATGGTAAAATGGCATAAAATATATGTTTTAAGAGTTTATTTTTTTGTTTTGTTTTATTTTTTTGAGACAAAGTCTCACTCCGTCACCCATGATGGAGTGCAGGGGTGCTATCTCGGCTCACTGCAACTCCACCTCCGAAGTTCAAGTGATTCTTGTGCCTCAGCGTTCCGAGTAGCCGGGATTACAGGTGTGCACCACCATGCCTGGCTAATTATTGTATTTTTAGCAGAGACGTGGTTTTACCATGTTGGCCAGGCTGGTCTTGAACTCATAACCTCAAGTGATCTGTCTGCCTTAGCCTCCTGAAGTGCTGGGATTATAGGCATGAGCCACCACACCCAGCCAAGAGTTTTAAATTATGTTCACTTACCTCAAAGAGTTTTTGACAAAAATCTTTTTTTCTTTTTGTCCTTAACATAAATGAAGCTGTCTCTATTTAAAGACTAGGTCCTTCAAACTTTTTTTTGATGATGTTAATCTTTTTCCTATTTTGCTACCAACCTGACTCTTCATGATAAGACAGAATAAGGACAGTGAAAATAACTAAAATGTGTATTTGGTAGATTTTGTTACTAGCTCTGATACAAAGCCTCATGGAAAAATAAGCTGCAGCTGAGTAAACCCAAATTATAATAATTCAATAAATGACTGCCAAAAGCAAGATGCTATTAATTCAAAAGACATACAGACATGGGCCTTGGTGGTAAGGAACTTACAGTTGTTAAAAGTTAAGAGATTTCATTGTTGGTCTGCATATATCCTCTAACTTCAAATAAACACAGATAATTGTTATAAATACATATATATATACACACACACACATATATATGTATATATACATATGTATATATTTACATGTAGAGAGAGGGAAAAGGCCACTGAGATGTTAACTTCCAGACTGATGCATACCATGTTTATTTTAGAATATCTCTGTCAAATTCTTGAGCAATAACATTTTCCTCTTCCAGAAATGAGGTTGAATAGATTTCAAAGTTCCTTTCAGCTTTACCTTTATAATTTGCTGAAAATATGAGTCCTGATAAATAAAGTACAGTATATCAAGGAGATCAGGAACTAATTCCAAGATTTAATTTCTTATTAGTTGCTAAACCTTTCAGGTCTATGTTTAAGAAAGGATATCAAACTTGCAAAACCAAATCCATTTCACTTTCAGACCCTTCAGTCTTATATCAACATAATAAATTATCTGTTTTCATATAAAAGCTCCAGTAAAAGATAGTTATAATTCCTGTCTCAAAGGCTCTTTGAGACCGTTCAATAGACTAAAAATTTAATTTTCTCTTGTAGCCTAAAATGATACTTACATCAAGTACTGATCCAGAGAGATCAGCTCGTTCAAGATTTGCACAGCAAAGATTTGCATGTGCAAGATTACAGCGACTTAAATTGGCCATTTTGAAGTTAATGTATCGAAGGTCCAAACGAGAAAGATCAGCACCACTGAAGTTCAAACCCTGAAATAAAAAAAGCACAAATTGTCACTATAATTAAATCATCTGTATTAAATTTAATTACTATCGCTAACCACTAAATTGTTTTTAGAAGCAATTGGCAGTTCAGTCACTTGGAGTTTATAAAACATGATCAAAATGGAATTTAGATACATAAAAGAAGTGTCATTAAATAGGTTCCTCATAAAAGAAACTCTAAGTATATTAGAGTATAGCCTGGCTGTAATTCATTTATCTGTAGAAGGTTCTAAACAGAGATCCTTGTTAGTCTTCTATCTGCTAGTAAGTGTTTAGTTAAACCTAATTTTATTTAAATTATTTTATTAATTCAATAAATCAAGACAATTTATTAGGCAGAAATGAGTACTGTGGTCTTTAAAAAATCTGAAATGCTACAGTACACATAAATAAAAGTACTTGCCACTGATCAGCCCGTATATTGCAAATGTACAAATACTGACTTTTAAAAAACTGCTGCAATTTCCATGCATGATTCACAAACTGCTACATGTGATATAATTAGACAATAAAAAAAGGCTATTATTGCATCTCTTTTTGGCTAACCATTTCAGAACTAAATCAATGCTATGACTCATAATTAAATTATATCTTGCACATAAAAGGAAAATAAAGCAAAAAAAAAAAAAAACCCCAAAACATTCACAGATTTGCTGACAGAAATAATTCATATAAAAGTCTGCTTTAATTACCTGGCATCGCAGTTCTGACTTGGTTGGAGTTGCTAGCAAAAATCGGACAAATTCCTTTCGGGATATTGGTGAATGATCCTCTGGTGGTTGAGAATTCTTGCAAAGATATTAAGAAATTAGTAGAGTCTTTTGGGAGACAGCTACAATAAATTTAATAAGTGGCTAACGTAAAACCAGGCTTACCTTTATTGCCACTTCTAGGTGTTCAATCAATGAGTCAATACCAAAAAACCTTGCTTCTTCTAACACACCTATCAGAACAAAAATGATTCTGAAACACTAATTTAGTGAATGTATTACATTCATTGTGAATGTAATAAAATACGATTAGTTCTCAAATCTTAACATTTAATTGATGTTTTAGATCTGAACAGGTTTGCCACAAGTATCTTTTACATACTGAATCAGAAAACGATGGCTTCACAAAAAATGTCAAAAGTATAATTCAGAAATATTTCTTATAGCAGAATAGAATTTAAAAATATTTGTAAATAAAAAGGGTTTCATCTATCATTTACTTTAACTTGGTTAAAAAAAAAGTACATCCTTTAAATGACTTGGTATTTTTCCTTATTCTAATCTGTTAATAAACATCAGAATGTGTGGGAATACATTTGGGTTCCATTATCTTTCAAATGAGAAAACCTCAATCATTCAGTTGGCTGTCTACCTGGTAAAAAACTACTTAGAACTCTGGAATTACAAAGAAAGTATCAGACATAATCCCTCCCTTCAAACATTTACAAGCTAATAAGGGTAACTAGATACAGAAAACCACAGTTATTTGGGAAGAATAATACAATCTTTTCCGTGAAAACCAAACTCTATGGTCAATAATACAATTTTTGCAAAACAAAGGTCATCCAAGGTATAGCATCAGATTGCCACTGTGGCATACATAGTCCAGATTTTCCCTTCAGGAGGAATCCAGTCCAGTCAGAGTGGCATAATCTTTGGATTCTTCCTGAAGGGACAGGCTCACTAAGATAAATATCCCTGGTGGAAACCAACATATTATAAAAGAGGTTCTTGTGGGCCACACTCTCAATTTGCTAAGATCTAATATGTTTCTAATTCTAGGTTTAGAATTAAACCTTTAAAACTTCCAGAGAAGCCTTATAAATACCAAAGACAGGCCGGGCATGGTGGCTCACACCTGAAATCCCAGCACTTTGGGAGGCTGAGGTGGGCAGATCACTTGAGATCAGGAGACCTCGAAACCAGCCCAGCCAACATAGTGAAACCCCATCTCCACTAAAAAAAAAATACAAATATTAGCTGGGCATGGTGGTGCATGTCTGTAATCCCAGCTACTAGGGAAGCTGAGGCAGGAGAATCGCTTGAACTCAGGCAGCAAAGGTTGCAGTGAGCTGAGATCACGCCCCTGCACTCCAGTCTAGGTGACAGAGTGAGATTCCATCTCAAAATAAAAAAAAAAGAAAAGAAATACAAAAGACACACATGAAGAACAGCAGATAGAAGAAAGTAAGAAATATTTATTTTATTTTACTATGAGCACAAGTAAAATCTGGATTTGAATACTAGCTCTGCCACTCACTACTTTTTGGTGTTAGTGAAATTATTGTACATTGTTTTAAACCATATAATTACTTGAGGCAACCTGTAAGCAATGTAAAGAGTTTGGATGGAAACTGTACTAACTAAAAACAATTCTTTATAAAATGAATCCAGCAGAGAGCTCTGCTTTTTGAACACTTGAAAAAATAAAAAAAAGGGTTGAGAAACATGAAAAAGAAAAAAACTAGCAAATCTTGGTAATGGCTTGGTTTGCAGATGTGTGACACAACATGGATATATCTATTTCTAACACTATTTTCTAGATAAGTTTGATATAAAATGCTATCAATAATTTGAGGAAAAACTAAAATGGGAGAAATAAAAAGCAACCAGAATTTAGTTATAAAGTTATAGAACTAGCCAAAAGGGTCAAATAGTGTCATTTCTTTTTTTGGCAATAGGTACATTTTAAAGGGAATATAAAGTTTCATATAGCAACACTAAAAGTTAATGGGTACTTTGTATTTCACTACAGAAACTGTAAGTTAGCAGTCCTCAGGCTGATTCTGATGTGTTCAGCATGTCGTGTTTTTAAAATGAAAATATTTGACATAAAATTTTAGATACCCAGGTTTTCTTTAAAAACCAAGGTTCTGGCACTCTGCATCTGTCCATGTTCCCACATGGCAATGATCTGCTGAAGTTGGCAGGCGTGTAACCTCAAGATTGCCAACTGCCTACCATTCCTCAAGTACTAACATCAGATCAACTTCAGTCACTTGGAGGCCTGTTTGCTTCCAAATGTGCAACCAGTGTTTTATAGGGGCTTTTGTCTACATCCCCTCTATGAACCTTCACAAAAATCTTGTGATGTAGATAGGGACAAGAGTGCTTTTAACACTCATTTTTCCTATATGACTCAAGAGAAATTTTCCCCCCGTTAGTTTCCCCAGGTTAGCAAGTTGTAGAGTCAAGACTCGAATGCAGATTTATGATTGCAAAGCATGATTTCCCCTCTTGACTACTCTAGTTCTCACATAATGTGGAGAATATCCATAACTTGGAGCCAAGTTACATTCACAATTCAATTCTTAAAAAAAGAGACAACAAAATCCTTTCAAGTCACTTGTGATAGAATCTAAAGCAATTTAGAATATAAAGTTGAAGTGTATGACTTAGATATTTATCCATATGTACAAAGACTACCTACCTGAAGGACTACCTGTGCTAAATCTATTTCTACACCTATATACACTCATATACATGTGAAAACATTTAGTTTAAAAAATAGAAAAAAAATTATGGAAACATGCTGAGTGAAACAAAATTAAAATCTTAAACTTACAAAAATGTGAGTAGTTAGATAATTATATTGGAAGTCTTCATAAACTCACCCAGTAAGTTAATGCCATCATTTACAATGAGCTGTCCATGACGCAAGTAGTTCAAAATGGGTTCAAAGTACTCAGGACTTCGGTCAATTAAGAAAGCTCCTCTATGATCTTGCTTATTTCCCCAGACACCTGTGTTACCATATAATAAAGAAAGTCCCCCATAAACAAAAAATAAAGTCAGAAATGTATGAGGAAAAATTTGCTTAATATACCAGTAAGTTTTTACTCTTAAAACTGAGATTATTAGGTTAGAAGTTATAAAGTCAGTACAGATACAAAACAGGTAACAAAGAATGTGAAAACAATGTGTTACACTCACCTTTGTCCTTAAACATGTGGGCCAGCATACTGTCAGGTTCTTTATTCACTAAAGTGCTCCTAAGAATTCAGGGAAAAAAATTGATTTCTCCATTTGTCTTTATAAACAAACATATTTAAGTCAAGAGTATACTCGATCCCAGCTGCTCTCTCAAAAAGATGCATGCTACAACCTGGTAGGAGTAACGCTGGGGAACAAAAACGTGCAGTAAGTTGCCATTTATCAGATCCCTTCTAATTGGGTACTTCCTTTGATTTAAATATTGTTTTATTTTCCTTTGATTTAATTACTTGTCTATCTTGTTAGCAAGCTACTACATAATAATATTCTTGATCTTCCAAACTTATATTTTTCTGCCCTTTAACAAAAGCAGTTGTAGTCTACAAATTTTAGTAGTGTTAATTTTTACTTGTATTGCGTGTTTATTACTCAACATCTGAAAAGCATGTTCTAAAACACTGAAGTGATGCCTTTTATGCCTTCTCTGGAAAGAACCATGTTTTTACTTTTTTCTTCAAAAAAAGTTATAAAAAATGGCTTCAGATCACATAGTATATTTAAGCAGCATCTGAATATATTTTAAGGAAATCAGCAAGTTGAAGAACAAATGGTACACAGTGCTCCTTTTGCATTCTCTTTCTCTCAAACACACATACACACACACCTACCGTGTAGTTGTAAAGTACCGCCCTCCAACATTTAATGTTAGCCAATCTGTGTGGAATCCTGACAATCCTTCAGGCGGCTTGGAATCTGTCTGAGGATCTAGAGATGACATGTAGAAAATAATAAAAATATTAAGATTGAGGATTCTGGGAAGATGGCAATGGCATAATTTTTTAAACTGAATACACACATAATAAAAGCATACCAGAGCTACTAGGACAGCAATACCCAAACCCATAGACTGCATCTAAAACAACACTAGATGATAAGGTAGTCCCACCAAAACCAACAGCTATAAGAGCAGCATGCTTTCAGCGCCTGTGAAAGAAAAAGCAGAGAGAAGCAACAGGGTATATGATGAACCCACGAATGTCAAAGCCATCCACGGATACTGACTTCATTGCTTAGTAAGTCTAGCTGAGAACAACAGATTGAGATCACCCCCAAAATGGGTGATGCAAGTAGTTTGCAATAAGATCTGACAGGGCTAAAAATAAACTCTCAAAACCACATGGCCGAAACTCCCTTCTAAGGACAAAGCTCCATACCAATAAGATGCTGGGAAAATAATCCAAGTCGAATGCAACAAAGGCAACAGAGACCAAAAAAAAAAAAAAAAAAAAAAAAAAAAAAAAAAAAAAAGGGAGGCCAGATGAAAGTTGAGGTCTAATAGACCAGAATATATCAAAAAGTGAGTTCTATATTTTTTACCACTTCCCAAAAACAATGGAAAAGGGAACTCTAAAGCCATGAAATTAGAAAAACTGTCCTAAGTCAGCTCTCTTTTCAAGTTAAGAAAAACTAATGTCACACAAAAATAAGCAATACAAAGGGATTGATCAAATGTCCTACAAAGGTGTTAAAATAATGTCCTTATAGATTATGAAAACATTCCAGAAATACCCACAAAATAGATCAAAATTATAAACTAATATTCCAAAACATGCTAAAAGAAGCTTATAGAAGGTATAAAATAACAATATAAACCAGAATTTAAAAATTCAGAAATGAATAGCAAGAACTCAGGAGAGAATTAGAAATAAATGAAAAACCATTTTAAAAATAAAGATTAAAGCAAAAGAAATACAAGAGTGATTAAACATAATAGACAATGACTTAAGGGAAAGAAAAGGTAAAAAAGAGAATAGCTTGAAAAATTTAAAGGAAATGGCCAGACATGGTAGCTCATGCCTGTAATCCTTTGGGAGGCTGAGGCAGGGGGATTAGTTGAGCTCAGGAGTTCAAGACCAGCGTGGGCAACATGGCAAAACCTCATCTCTACAAAAAATGCAAAAAAAATTGCTGGGCATGCTGACACACATCTGTAGTCCCAGCTGCTTGTGGAGCGTGAGGCAGGAGAATCACTTGAGCCTAGGAGTTTCAAACTATAGTGTGCCAAGATCACGTCACTGCACTACAGCCTGGGTGATGAAGTGAGGCCCTGCCTCAAAAAAATAAATAAAATAAAAAATGAAAGGAAAAAGTTTCAAATGTAAAAAACAAGTGTAAAAGATCCACCATACATACAATAAAGTGCTGAAAGAAGGAAATCAAATCAAAATGAACCCAAAAAAATATGTAAACTTCAAGAAAACTTTACTGAAATTTAAAAATATATACACTTGAAACTATATATTGAAAGGATCCATCACATACTAAGAAAATCAGTGCAGAACAACTCAGAACACCAAGAAATATTCTGCTAAAATTACTGTACTTTAAAGTAGGAGAAATATCCTTTGGGTGATCTATGAAAAATAATCACATAAAAAAGATCAGATTTTTTGAGATCAAAACTTCAAGGCAGAATAAAATGCAGTAACAAATTTAAGATATTCAAAGGAAAATAATGTGAACCAAGGATTTTTCAATAGCTTTGCTGAGGTATGATTAACATAAGCTACATATACTAAAGTTTATAATTTGATAAGCTTTGACACATACTGTCATATCAAAATTATATGAAGACGGTGGATGGCAATGGTATCTTGCCATTGGAAGATGTCAGAGAATATTATTCTCATAGTTTCTTGGAGAGAAATCTACTAGAGAACAAGTTTCAGATGACCCCCAGCAACATGACAAAAGGATTGGAGGTAAGTGTACACTTGAAGTAAAATTAAATGAGGGTATTAAGGGAGACAGTATAATATACAATGGCTATATGTTCTGACAATGCAGAACTTATTTTTTAAGTAAGGGGAGAAAGGATTTAGCATATGAAAAACATTTAACTTTTTAGTAATCATATTGGTACTGAAAGTATTAGGTTTGTTACTCTGACACTTTTAGGTGTGTTCTGTGAGGGGCAAAGTAAATGAGTATGTGACTTTGTAAGTCTAGTAGTACCTATGCCCCTGAAAGTCAGGATTATTGACAAGGAAGAGGCCGGGCGCGGTGGCTCACGCCTGTAATCCCAGCACTTTGGGAGGCCGAGGCGGGTGGATCACGAGGTCAAGAGATCGAGACCATCCTGGTCAACATGGTGAAACCCCGTCTCTACTAAAAATACAAAAAATCAGCTGGGCATGGTGGCGCGTGCCTGTAATCCCAGCTACTCAGGAGGCTGAGGCAGGAGAATTGCCTGAACCCAGGAGGCGGAGGCTGTGGTGAGCCGAGATCGCACCATTGCACTCCAGCCTGGGTAACAAGAGCGAAACTCCGTCTCAAAAAAAAAAGGAAAAGAAAAAAAAAGGAAGGAAGGAGACACAGATGTAAGATAGAAGAGGATAAGTAAAACCCTTATAATCCTAAATATAAACTTTAAGTATTAGTATCCATATTCTGTTATATATGGCATATAAACTTTATAACCTATAATATATATTATATATAAATTTTATCTCTACCTACATATTTTCAATTCTGTCCACCAAAGGCATAGCGACAATGATGGACCCAATAGCAAAGAGCCTCCCCAGCACCCAGATTTGTCTTAGAATGACGCTTCCCACTAAAAGAAATCAAGGACGGTTGGAAAAATGTTTTTCCAGGTCTGAGACAGGAAAAGGTTAAGATGAACACCTTTTATTCCAGATAATAAGCAAGCTATAAAATCCAACAGGGTTGCGTTAAAAAGACCTGAAGAGATTTCCAGTGGTCAAAAGTTAAAACAATCTGAACATCAATACATGCAGAAGATGAAAACATAACAAATATTTTAAAATCCATGAGTTAATAAAAATAAACTAAAATCTTAATTGATCACTTTTTATTGTGTTTGTATGCAGTGGACCAATTAAGAGACCACTGCCTGCCAATCACTGTTAGGCCAATGGATAAAACAAGGTGAGAAGTTCTTGCTCACAATTTTAAGGTAGAGACAGACAGACAAGAGTATGCACTTCTAAGTTGGCAACTGCCTGGGCAACAATCCTGAAAACTACTTCCACTCACCAAATGCAATTAGTATGATGTTTTAAAAATACTTAAATATCCAGTGTTGACTGTATGGAGTGAAATAAATCAAATACTTTATCTTACTTTAGGCCTTCTTTTTTAAGATATAAAACTATAAGCTTTCTTCCAAATCAAAGGATAGTGAATGTGCACACCTGTGTGTATATGGTTGATATCAAGTCATTTTTTGACTTATTTGATCACTGTGAAATATTGTTAAGCACTACTTATGCAAGCAGTATTTACTCACAAATACGTGATACAACACTTAGAGAAATTTTGACATTTACTAGCAGAGAAAAAATTTTGAAACAAAACAATTGTTTCTAAAATCAAAACTACCTTACCATGTTAAAGTTAATGAATATATATACCTCAAGAGCATTTTAAAGCCATGTAAAAGACAAGGCATCCATACTAAAATATGATCATATAAGAAAAAATTTAATATATACATATGCATCCAGTGCAGAATCAAAGAGTGTGAAGATCTGAATACAGCCATCAGATCATTTTTAATGATTAAGCTTAAGGGCCTCATTTAAAATAACTGCCATTCCATCCTTTTTTATTATTATTTTGGCAGATAAAATTGGCTTTTAAGGAAGTCACTTACCAATAAATGGCTCTCCTTCACACACAAACAAAACATCATCATCCCTGGGGAAATCAAAATTTAAAAAGCCACCATCAAAATCTAAAAATCACATTAATTATCTGTTGTTTATAGAAACTGTTCCTTAGAATTATATAGAAGATACGTTTTGCTATCAATCTAGACTGCAAAGAAGCTAAGTTTCCAAAGCTTTGTTTAACCCTCTGAACTTAACTGTCTTTGGATTTAAATTCAAAAATAAGATCTTACATATCAAAGTACTTTTGAAATGGGGGAAAAAAATCCCACTACACAAATTATGTGAGTTCAGCTTTCTTATCAATTGAGAATGAATAATTATGCTCAAAAGATAGATTAAAGCCACAGCCAACTCTTTTTTCTTTAAATTTTTTACTCCTAAATCATTAGCTGTTGTGTGCTTTGGAGATGAAATAAACTGTCATATTAAATCTAGGAAAAATATAACTGGAAGTAACTCTGCTATCAGTGTTTACCCACCACACATCTACCACACACACAAATGTAAATGGTTCCACATAGCCCACAGTTCTGGACAATCAGTATATATCCTCTTCCCCAAGCAATTACACCAGATACTGTATTGTGAACCAAAAACAAATAAACAGATATTTTATAGCTCAGAAGGCTTCGGTTCTGACCTTCCACTGTAGACATTTTTATTTCCTATAGGACTCATAGGACATGCTGAATTTTTCTAAGAGGTAGAGTTTGTGTTTCTTAAGGAGAAAATTAGATTGATGCAGATCATCATTCAACAACATGACTCAGCTTTCCTTATAAACTGAAAGAAGGTGGGAGATAGGTATTGAAAAACTAATTATCCTAATTTATTTGGATTTAAAATGTAGTGTATAATATTTCCTAATTGTTCATCATGCCAGTTAACTTTTTCAGTTTGGTATAAAAATCTGTTTTCTTTTCATTAACAAAACCCAAGGAGCTGTATGACCTAGGTAAGTCTCTCAATTTCACAGGTAATTAGTTTCTTCATCTGTAAAATGAGGGGTCTAGAACTGACTAACTTCAAAAGCAGTATTATTATACTGAAAGGTCATTTTGATCTGGATTTATATGGAGATAAACTTAGTATATTACTGCTGTAATTTAGAGCATCATTATCTTCACATCATCAATAAAAAAAACTCATGCTTTGCAAATTAAATGGTACAACTCAGACAAAGCAATTATAACATAACTGGTATAGTTATAATACTTAATTTGTGTTCATTTTACCATCTTCTTTGTTAAGCATCTTTCTGCTCCAAAATTCTCTGACCTTGTGAAGATGAAGTAAGGTAAACTACACACTTTTTTTTAAGAGATAAATCTGCCTGGGAAATTTAAAGAACAAACAAGTAAGCCTAAATTATGGTGGCTCACTGGTGCTATCTCTACTTAGAATTCTATCATATTTATAAAGTTTTCACAAAATCTGGCCTCTGTAATGTTTATAAAATGCAAAGCATTCTTAAGAAATGATTAATAAGCAGGTGCCTATAAAAGTGAAGAGATGAATTAGATTTTTAATGTTAAAAACTGCATGTCTTATTAGATCCTTCTCTAGAACCACAGAGAAGAAATTTCCTCACAGCCATATATGAACTATGCAGAAACACTATCGGTATACTGAAATGTACTAAGGGTTTTCTATCTGATCAATACACCTTAAGCCCAAATGATTTAAATTCTAAAGAGCAACATCACTAGCCAAAATCCTGTATTCTTAACAGTGATTAAATTACTACTTAAGGGAAACAGCATAGCACCAATAAGTTGAGGTACACTGTTGACAGCTTATAAAAAGGTGAAGGTTACCTGATTAAAGCAATATCATCAATCAGTCCACCTTTCCCATTATACACACTGGTGGCTTTTATGCCGAGTTTACTGCTGGCCACAGAAAGCAAATCAGATAAAGTTCCATATACAGCAACAACCTGTAAACACACCAGATGAATATGAACAACTTATTTAATAAATTTTATCCCCCGCAAGTTACAAACCATCACATTAGAACAGGACTAGAAAATCAGGTTATCATATAAACGGAGACTTCAAGAGGTTCTTAACAGTGCCCCCTTTTCTTCTATGACTCATTTATTCACTTGGTGCCTAATACTGCAGACTTCTAAACTAGACGTAAGAAATCATCTCTGACCAAAAACAATCTACAATCCTAAGGTGAGTTAAATAGTGCTCCAGTTCTGAAGTAAGGCAACCTATACTTCAATCTAGAGTCTGACACTTTCTAGCTGTCAACTTGAGTCAATCTATTCATGCTTCTGTTGCTTCAACTAGAAATGAAGAAAATAGTAGCACCTACCTCAGAAGGTTATTATGAGATGAGTTCATACATAAGAGCTTAGCAAAGTGCCTGAGACCTAGTTAAGTCCCTATTATGTTGCCCTTTTATTATTTATTTAATAAATAAATTCATCCTTATAATAAGAGTGCTCTGGTGCTGTTCATCCTTAGAATAAGAGTGCTCTGGTGCCGTTTATCATACCATTAACTATGTCAACTATCACAGAAAAGGTAACTTCCCACCTCATTTATTTAATTCTTCACTAAGCCAGATTTTAGCATCTAACATTACAAACAGAACACACACCTGGGTGACAGTGAATTGATGTGTCCTGCTTTGAATCAAGTAGTCTGATATATATGCAAGACACATGCAACTGTTTAAGCAGGGAGCTGAGAATCTCTACACATAAATGAATTTTGTGCCCTGGTCCTAAATGTAACTATGGGTTCCCAGTGGCTGAGTTGTACAGTTGCATCATTATCAGTTATGACCTCTGAAAGTTAGGAATAAAAAGTAGGTGAGGGTTGGGCACAGTAGGTCATGCCTGTAATCCCAGCAATTTGTGAGGCGGAGACAGGCAGACCACTTAAGGCCAGGAGTTTGAGACTGGCCAGGCCAACATGGAGAAACCCCATCTTTACTAAAATACAAAAATCAGCTGGGTGTGGTGGCACATGACTAGATACTCCAGAGGCTGAGGCACGAAAATCGCTTGAACCAGGGAGGCAGAGGTTGCAGTGAGCCAAGGTTGCACCACTGCACTCCAGCCTATGTGACAGAGTGAGGCTCTGTCTCAAAAAAGCTACAAACACGCACAAAAAAGGAAAAAAGCAGGTGAAGAGCTAAACATGAAGCACAATCAGTGAGCTCATGGATGTCCCTAGATTATTATGTCAAGATGCCATATGAAGTGAGCACTAAGGCTGGTCCTCTGTCCACCAGTGACTGCAATACAATAGACAGTTACTAGTTAAATAAATAAAGTGAACAGAGGACATGGAAAAAGCTGCTCAGTAACATAGGAGTGTGCAGTTTTTCAAAAGCAGAGTACTCAGATTCCAACTTTTTTCTCTCAGATCAGAAGGATGAAAGCCATAAGAGTGCTGGGGCATTTTGCAAAGCATTGAAGGCAAGAAAAATTTAAGCAGAACTAAGTTCATTATAAAAAATAAAGTACAACCCAAGTGTCTATAAGCAGGTAATTGTGTAAATAAAATATGGTATATATACATACAATTGAATATTACTCAGCAATAAGAAACAACAAGGCCAGGTACAGTGGCTCATGCCTGTAATCCCAGCACTTCGAGAGGCTGAGGCAGGTGGCTCACTTGAGTCCACGAGTTTGAGATCTGCCTGGCCAACATGGTGAAACACAGTCTCTACCAAAAAATACAAAAAGTAGCTGAGCATGGTGGCATGTGCCTATAGTCCCAGCTGCTTGGGAGGCTGAGGTAGGAGGATCATCTGAGTCTGCCAAGTCAAGGTTGCTGTGAGCCAAGATCAGGCAACTGCACACCAGCCTGGATATGACGGGATGGAAAAGAAAAAAGGAAAGGAAAAAGAAAAGAAAGGAAAAAGGAAAGGAAAGGAAAGAAAAAAGAAAAGGAAAGCAAGAAAAGAAAGAGGGAGAGGGAGAAGAGAAGAGACATGAATTCTGACACATGCTGCAACGTGGATGGACCTTTCTGACAGTATTCTAAATGAAGTAAGCCAGTCACATAAAAGGACAAATATTCTATGATACCATTCACATGGAAGTACCCAAAACAGGCAAATTCATAGAGACAGACAGCAGAATAAAGGTTACCAAGGCACAGATGGGAATGGAGAGTTACTTCTTAATGGGTACAGTTTGTTTGAGATGATGACCAAGTACTAGAAATAAACAGTATGGTGATGGTTACATACACTGTGTATGTAAAAGATGTCAATGAATTATACATTTTAACAATGGTTAAAATCATAAATTTTGTTGTATTTTTTACCACAATAAAAAAAATAATGCAAAGCACCTGGGACAGTGTCTTAACAGAAGGTTTGCCATAAATAATTAAAGCCTAAGTAAAATATGTCGCATATGTCTTAGGACTGTTCACCTCTGCATCACAGTGAGGAATTCTGTAACTGCGCTGTACACATTCCTGGGAGAAAGGGAAGAGAAATACAGTACCTGAAGCATTGCACACAGCAAAGCTAGGGTTCTGTTAAGGCAAGGAGCGAAGAGAGTCAAGACAGAGAAGAGAGCAGCAAACATGCAAAGGAGCAAGAGACTGACCAAAGCAGATACACAACAACTACTGCAGTCAGGAAGGTGCCATGAGAGGAGGGTAAGAAGCACCTCTTTTCCAATTCAGTGTTCTTGGCATAGCTGCTATTATACAAAGAATTTTCTAAATCTTTCTTTTGCCTCTTATTTACCTGTGCCTCTTATATCTCAATGTGGCTTTCTTTTGCCTGATATCCCCTCCTTGCCCTAACATCAAGTTTCTCTCTCAGTATCTCTTTCACTGCTCTCTTGGCCATGCTGTAAAATAGAAGCAAGTTGAATGCATCTGTCTATACTTCTGTACTTAATGTAAATATTAGAGCTTACGATCTTATATGACTTATTCAAAATACACTAACTTGAATTGCTGTCTACTTCCATATGATTGACTTGGCTTTTCTGTGGATTAGTTGTGTCCCCGTGAAAATAAAGGCCACCTTCCATGTTTTAAAGCTGTGCTGTCCAATGTGGAAGCCACTAGCTGTATGAGTTTATTTGAATTTTAATTTATTAAAATTAAAAGTTAAAATGCAGTTCATTAACAGTAGCCACAATTCAAGTGCTCAACTGCCACATTAGCTAGTGGTTACCATATTAAATAGCACAAATTTCCATTATCTCAGTAGTTCTATTAGACAGTGCTAAAGAGGAGAAAAAAATGAAGAAAAAAAAACCCATTTTAATTCTATTAGGCTTTCCCATGATATAGGAACCCAAAGTAACAAACTGATGAAATACAACTCAAGACCTGTTTTCTGTTTTATTTAGAGGGTTGGGATGTTGCCACCTTCCCTTTCTTCACCATTGAACTCAAATTTGACCACACAATAGAAAAAAAAAAAAAAAACACACATACTGTTTGGAAAGAACTATTCTCAAGGCAATCAAGGTACAATAGGTATTTCCTTGTAGGCTGTAAACTACTAAGGAGCACAGTCTAGATACAAATTGAATTCAACTTTTATTTTATTGGCACTTAATCCTAATAAAGTATCAAAAACAATTTACCATATCACTAAATATTTTCTAATCTGACTGTCTGCCTAGATCCTAAGGTTCAATAAAAAAATTTTAATTTCCAAAAAGTTGTTATGAATTCTGTGAATAGAGGTGACCAATTATCCCTTGGTAAAGGTGATGAGCAGCACTAAAGAGGTACATCCCTGAGTTTTTCTACTAATAACTGCCATAGGTTTAAATGAAAGGATCCACCTACCTAAATGGTAAATCACCTGGCTTATAATAGGCCTTTGATAAATATTTCTTGAATGTTGAGTGTTGAACTAGGACACACCTTTTTTGTATGACAATCAGTCATGTTCATTTAAGTCTCTTACACTGTCATTAGGGTAAAAAACTACAAGGTATAAATGTAATTCTAAAGTGATACTAAGGTCAGGCGTGGTGGCTCATGCCTGTAATCCTGGCACTTTGGGAGGCCAAGGTGGGCAGATCATCTGAGGTCAGGAGTTCCAGACCAGCCTGACCAACATGGTGAAACTGTGTCTCTACTAAAAATACAAAAATTAGCCATGTGTGGTGGCGCACACCTGTAAATCCCAGCTACTCGCAACTGAGGCAGGAGAGTTGCTTGAACCCAGGAGGCGGAGGTTGTAGTGGGCCATGATCGTGCCACTGCACTCTAGCCTGGGCGACAGAGCGAGATTCCGTCTCAAAAAAACAAAAAAAGCGATATTCATAAAATGATTGAAAGTGGCTGTCTTTGGATAATGGAATTATGGTTAACTATGACTTTTTTGTTTGATTCTGTTTGTTTTCCAAATTTGTTTACAACAAACCTATATTAACTTTGCTATAAGGCAGGAAGTTTTAATTTATTTTAAGGTCTCTATAGCTCCAGATACTAGTTCTACAAATAAAATTATTTTAGTAGTTTGCAACCCAGCAGTTGGCAATTTCCTTTAAGTGAAATAACCAAAGGGTGGTCAGTTAGAGAAAACAGAATTTAAATTAATACAAAGAATCTTATAGTTCTATAAATTTGAAAATTTCCCTTAAGTTGGGCCAATAAACTTGTTTTCACTTGAAGGGCTATTCTTGACATTTGTTTTCCAACTAATCATTCAAGCATACTAACAATACCAAACAAATAAAAAGGAGTTATGTTGCAATACTAATATTCAAATATTTAAAATCTCTGTATTTTAAACTAATTAGAAACCAGATTTAAAAATACACATATCAACATAAATTTGTCATACATATGGAAAAGATGATTAAGTTACTGAGAAAGTTTCAAACAGACTGGCACATGCACTCTTCTTTATATAACAACTCTGTTGAGAAAGAGGAACAATGAAAATCTTGTATATCATGGACTTAAGCTCCAGTCAGTATACTAAGTTTTTCTTTGTCTTCCCTACTGAGCCAAAGAAATCATAAAATGATAGTGCTTACAAAGGTCATTTGCTTTTTATGTGTTACTTCCGCCTTGTGGACCTGATGTTTCCAAGTCACTGTGATTATCTACTTTAATAACTTGGGCATTAAGAATGGAAGCATTTTACAGAGTAAATTGAGAAGCATGTCTATTAATGATGACTGTATTATACTACTGTTCAGAGTCAATTCTTTTTAAAGTTCAGATTCCATGACAAGTGAAAGCTATCTTTGAGTTGCGAAAAGAAATGGTACACCATGCCTAGTAGAATTGGCTAGTTTTAATTTGCCTTTAAGCAACATTTTCAAATTGTAACCTATATTATTAAAATATATTCCATTTAAATTTGAAAATTAAAATCTGCACATGTATGTAAAATATTTTTTCTTCTATCCCCACAAGATTTATTACATAATACACGATAAATACTTGTTGAATCTATGCAGGCTGATTTACCCAACCAAAGCACTAATCATAATTAACATCTAAATGTAGAACTCAATTTTCCTGTGTATACTTTTAGTCAAATACATTTTAAATATTTACATGACCTTATTCTTTAAAAGATGACATAATTAAGGTAAAAAATGAAAATATTAAAAATGAAAAATTCTGACAATACCAAGTGTTGGAGTGGATGTGTACCAGTGGGGAAGGTTTATGCAATGCTGATGCGAATATAAATTACTGCAATGACTTTGAAAAACAATCTGACATTATTATGCAAAATTGAATATTTACGTATTTTTAACACCCAATAATTACAACTATGTGTCTATACCTTGGAGTGGTGGTTCTCAAATGTGTGATCCCACTACCTGCAGCATCTGAACCAACCTGGAAATTTCACCTGCAAATTAAAAGTGCACATTCCTACCCCACCACATACCTACAGAATATTAACCTTTGAGGATGGAGTCCAGCAGGTTTCTCAAGTCCTCCTAGGGACTCTGCTGCATGCTAAAGTTTGAGAACTACTTCCCTAAAAAATGCTTGCTGCTGTGCACCAGGATACATATACGGAAATATTCATGAGACATTGTTAATTTAACAACAAAATATAAAGAAAATAAATGGCCTAATGTTTGTCATTGGGGTAAAAAAAATACATGGTATAAATGTGTATGTAGTAGACCTAACGTCTACTGACAGGAATATCATGGTAGTATTTGTGTAGCATGTACTTTAATAAAGCAGTAAAAATGAATAAATTATCACTATGTCAGAGATTCTGGTTGGAACAGAATTATATGGAATGAAAAAAGCAAGCTCTGGCCTAGCATGGTGGCTCATGCCTATAGTCCCAGCACCTTGGGAGACTGAGGAAGAAGAACTGCTTGAGCCCAGGAGTTTGAGACCAGCCTTCGCAATATAGGAAGACACTGTCTCCACAAAAAAACTATATACAGTATCATACCAATTTGAGATATGGTATTTCCCAAAGCTGATTTTTAAAAAATGTAATTTAGTGGCCAGGCACGGTAGCTCACACCTATAATTCCAGCACTTTGGGAGGCCAAGGTGGGTGGATCACAAGGTCAGGAGTTCGTGACCAGCCTGACCAACATAGTGAAACCCCATCTCTACTAAAAACACAAAAATTAGCCGGGCGTGGTGGCACATGACTGTAATTCCAGCTACTCAAGAGGCTGAGGCAGGAGAATCACTTGAACCCAGAAGGCAGAGGTTACAGTGAGCCAAGACTGCACCACTGCACTCCAGCCTGGGCAACAGAAAGAGATTCTGTCTCCAAAAAAAAAAAAAAAAAAATGTAATTTAGTTATGCATATATATGTGACAAAACTACTGATTTAAAAACACACACACACACAGAGCAAGGAGAAAAACAAAACGCCTGACAATGGCTGCCTTTATGGGAGAGGCAGAATGAACACATTATGTTATTGATAACATGATACTTCTTGAGTTGCCTGGCAGATTTACAGATATTTGTTACATTATGTTCCTTTTAATGTTTCTGTATATTCTTTACTGTAGTGTTTTCTATGTATAAAATATATTAGGAAATGTTCAAGCTTAAAAACTGGGCCTTCACTAGGTTCTTATTAATGTTTAGACTTCAGAGGCAGAGGTTTACATAAATATTCACCTTTCCCCAACCCTAACAACGTAATGGATTCAAACCTGGATACTTACTATCAACAACATATTTCTTTTTCATTCTTTGTTGCTGTTGTTATTTTAGACATGGGATCTCACTATGTTGCCCAGGCTGGTCTTGAACTCCTGAACTCAAGCAACCCTCCTGCCTCAGCCTCTCAAAGTGCTGGGATTACAGGCATGAGCCACCGTGCCTGCCCCCAACAACATGTTTCTGACTTAATACCAAAACGTGAAGAAAAGTTATTTCTTGGACCAAGAATGCAAACATGGTATAGAATGAAGATATTTCCCCACTATGTCTGCCATGCTTGGCATGATGCCACGTACTCAGATGGCATTAACTAAGTGTTCACTGAGTGAATGAATGAATGATGAATGAATGAATCAGAATACAAAAGGCATGTGCACAGCTCATCATTCAATATTCTGAAGTAAAAAAAAATTCTGTATTCAAGATGTATAGAAACTTTGCACTGACATTAAGTTGCTTAGAAGTCACACACTGCATTCAGAGGTGCGATTCCCCATTTTAATTTCCTTAATGACAACTCTTATAGGGACTATTAAAAAAAGAATAATGAAAATGTTGAGGCACATGAAAAAAGGGTGACAGGTACAACATAACTCTTTTGGAGTATTTTTTAAAAACAACAAAAAAATCCTCAAAATTGAAACATTCCAGTGTTTAGAACTCTGGCCTTCTAAAGTTTCTTACCACACACCCCATTGGTAACACACTTTTGGGCATGTGCTCAAACATCTGTATATTTATATATTTACAAGCTATATTCCACTGTCAGAAAGTACATGTTTTCTCAAATGATGAGGACTTTCAGTGATTCAGACTATGAATCAACCAGCAAGAATCTCCTAAATATTTATCATTAAATTTGGTGAAATTCTGGCAAATACAGCATTGACTTTAAACATTAAAAGTGAAAAACAAACAAAAAAATCAGAAAAGAAAAAAATCTGAAGCCATTTGTCTTCATGTCTTAGAGAATATTTCCAAATATCTTGCTAACTAGGGTGACTCATCCTGTCAATGGCTAATATTTCAAAGAATAACACACACTTAGGGAAAGGCTGATTATTAATAGCAATTAATAAACAGGACTTCAAATAGTCTTCTTTAAAACTCAGCACAGTTTGAACTTCTCAGTTCCAAAGAGATCCAATCTGTTTTTAGTCTCAAGGTTTATACATACTAGGATAAGTGGCAGCTCCTGACATTTCCTCATTGTTTACTTCTGCTTGCATAATTAATATTGTCTTCAAACTGCAGTTTCTTTGATGTAATCATTTAAGATCACTTATCACTTGGCATTTTGGTGAGGGTTAATTTAGTTAAAACTGGATATAAATCTTTTTTTTTTTTTTTTGAGTCGGAGTTTCGCTCTTCTTGCCCAGGTTGGAAGTGCAATGGCAGGATCTTGGCTCACCGTAACTCCACTTTCTGGGTTCAAGCAATTCTCTTGCCTCAGCCTCCCAAGTAGCTGGGATTACAGGCATGCACCACCACGCCCAGCTAATTTTGTATTTTTAGTAGAGACAGGGTTTCTCCATGTTGGTCAGGCTTGTATCAAACTCCTGACCTCAGGTGATCCGCCTGCCTTGGCCTCCCAAAGTGCTGGGATTTCAGGCATGAGACATCACACCTGGCCTAAAACTAGATATAAATCTTAATGTGGCAGTTGTAAGTTTCCATATCACAATGTCAATGACAACCAATCAGTGAAGAAGCCACTATTAACCTTTTCACACAGGAGACCTGAGGCCAGCTGACATGTTCAGTGACTGGAGGTACAAGTTTCTTTCTAGATCTAAAAAATCAAGTTTCCATATTATTTTATATGTTTAAGTGTAAGATATAAATAAAAGGTATATTTCTTCCTAACCTCCAATAAATTGTCTTGGATACTGTTTGTTCTCTGGAAACCACTGTTCAGAGAATGCATAGCCCTCTCTACAGTATCAAATACATTCAGTAGTTACATTTTTTCAACATACAGAAAATTTGTGGTGAGCATATAACACAGCACCCTGGGAGAATTCTGTGCCTCTCCATGTCCTTCCTCAGGCTTTGTAGCCCCACAGTCTGGTAACCACTAAACAAGCTATGAGAGGGAAACTTATTTGAAAAAACAGAAATTATTCTTATAACCAGGCAACAAAAGCAGAAGCTAGGTAAAGGAGATAAAGTAAGTGGTATAGATATTCCAACTGGTGGATGGGAAATCAAATCCTATTCTATTTGAGTAGCACTTTTCCCCAGCATGTTCTTAATGAACATTCATGTTATGATCATGCCAATCCAATTAGTCACTTTATATATAAAAATGCAAGCTCTTTTTTCAAATAAGAGTAATTATAAAATTTTTTAATCAACTGAAAGGAGTGAAAACGCTGTCAAGATTGGCTTAGAATATGTTGTCAGTTGAGTAGTGAAGATCACTGCTTTGTTTCTTTTTAATCGAGTACTCTCCAGTTTGGAGTTTTATGAGTGTTGTAACATCAACAAATTTATATTTAATTATTTGAGATGCATTTTCCCCAATCTTCTGAGATTCTCTAGCAGAATATTGTTAAAGTAAATAAAATTTAGATCTAAGAATCTAATGTAGTCAAAAGTAAATAGCTTAAAAAAAAATTCCTGTGAACAACAATATGGAAAGACCAACCCAGTTAATTTTTGACATCCAAATTCAGTGGATTTGGGAGAGATTTAGAGCATAAATATTTATGACTGAGTCTAAATACCTGTCTTCCATGGGTAACAGCAGATACATTGCATTAAAAAGGTCAATCGGAATTTTGTTTTTGAGAAATATTACTAGTTTTGGATACACTAAATCTTTCTTACATTCTTAGAGTAACAACATAAGTTTTAGATAGTAGTAGCTAACTACAGGTTTAGAAAAAGTCAATAGCGATCATAAATGTAAACTTTGTGAAACATATTTTTGAGGTAGCATTCATAACTCAAGAACTCAAATTTATACCAACTCTGTTTTTACATGAGTATTAAATCTCTAAGACCAGAAGAACATATAATTATAGTCAACAAACCACACTCTGATTCGAATTTTCAGAGAATGTTTACACTGAAGAATAATTGGAAAGCCATTTTTAATACCACTAGACAATTTCACTGCTTAAAAATTTACAATGTTTCCCCTATGTGCAGGCAGCAGAGTATTTCGGCAACTAACACAGCGAGGCCCATTTACCTTTACCTTAGACTCGTAAAGGCTGAGTTACTTCTGGGTATCATTTAGCCACGCAATAAATGTCTGCCTTGAACAGTCAAAATTTCCCAAAGTAGCAGAACAACTTTGATGGGTGGGGCAAGAGGCTGGGAAGGAAGAGAATTCGTTTTGGCTGGCTCCAGCGCTGGAAGAACATTTAGCACCACACCCTCCGCAAAGGCCTAACACAGCAAAGGCGACTGTCAAATCGATCCCTTTTGGGTCTGCTGTCCCCGTCCTCTAAGGAATCAAAATAAGGCAAAATAATAAAACGTGTACATAGAAGTTTGGCGGCGGCGGGGCTCGGGGGCTTGAGGCATCTCAGAGAGGAGGGCAAAAATCAACAAGAAAATGACCCCGTTTTTAAAATCCTGTCTTCGACCTCGGATGGGAGAAGATTTTGTTTATCCACGAGCAGTTTACTTCTGTCTCCCTGACCCATCTCCACAGGCTCTGGTGCTCGCCGCCACTTTCTGAGCAGATCATTACTCAGCACCGGAGCCGGCGAGTCTCCTGCGTCTGGAGCGGGGTCTCGGGGAGAGGCGGGAAGAGGCGCGACCGCCCGGGCGCGCAGGTGACCGCGGCCCTCCCCGCGCCCCCGTCCCCGCACCCCCTGCACCGCGCATCCGGGAGCTCCCGAGCCCCCGGCCCGACCCGCGCCGGCCCCGGGGCAGCTGAGGCGCTGAAGGGCGGGCTCGGGCACCAGGGTCCCGAGGGTCAGGAGGAGGCCGCGGGGATCCCGCGCTGTCCCCGGGCGACCCCAGCCCGCGCACGCCCACCTCCCAGCCCCTCTGCCCAACTTCACCGCTGCCCCGCCAGCCGGGTCCGCACCGGCCGCCCTCGCCCCGACCCCTAGCCCGCCGCAACCTCTCACGCCCCCGTTACCTTTCCGTTCTTGGGGCTGCCGTTCAGGAACAGGGTCACCCGCCTCATCGCGCTGCCCCCGCTGGGTCCTGAGTGAGCCGCCACCCTCCCACCTAGTCCTCCTCCCACCTTTTTCTCTTCCCGCCCTTCCCCTCCCTCCACCCACTCGGATTCGCCTCCCTTCGCCACCTTCCTGCCCTTGGGGACACACCACACACACGCACTCTGTCCCACACCCAGGGCTCGGCCGGTCCTCCTTCCCACCCCGCCCCTAGGCTCCTCAGCCTGCCTGGGGCCCTTCCCCCACCTCTCCGAGACTGACACTCAGCCGCACCAACCAACTCGCGTTACCGGCCAGGGCCCAGCCAACCAGCAACCAGCATCGGGAGGGCTCTGGCTAACCGAGCCGGGACGGAGGGAGGGAAGAGACACTGAAGGCTAGTAGATGGGAAGGAGCATCAGCCAATCAGAGCGACTCCTGGAGCCGGACGGCGGCTTCCAACGTTACTGAGCAGGCGCACACGCAAGTCTAGGTAGCGCTCATCTGCATGCAGAGGCGGGGTCTACGGTAAGGAGGTGGAGCTCTAAAAGGGACCCACGCACCAGTCAGCCCCTCCTCCCGCGCTAGCCCCGCCCACAAGCTCACCCAGAGAGGAAACGGCTGCAGTAGGGACGGACTGATTGGGTAAGAGCCAGCTCGTCGCCCTGTTAGGATTGGTCAAATGAGTCTTTTCGAAGTTTGCAGCATCCAATCGAAAGCTGGGAGGCGGAGTTAAAGAGCTAAAAGAAGCGTTACTCCGCGAGACACTCCCGATAAGTAGTTCCCACGGTCACAGGTCAGTAGCGGGTGTCTGTGGTCAGAGGGTTGACTGCAGCTCGCGGTGGCTCCTCTCCGAGCCCAGGAAGCCACTCCAGTGCAGAGGGAGACGCCTGGGAGCGCTTGGAGTTTACGCGGACAGGAGGAGGGGGCGGTGGCGGAGTGATCCGTAGATTAAGGCCGGGACCGAGGGGCGGGGTTGGGGATTTGAATCGGGCGGCGGGCAGAGGCGGCGACGGCGCGGGCTGCGAGTCCGGGTGGGCCTCCAGGACCCCGGGCTCCAGGCTCGGAGAGCGGCTCCCGACTGCGGGTGCTTTGCCAGGAAAACTATTCCAAACCGAGGAGCCGGGGTGTGGAAGGAGCGGCCAGCGCGACGCTCGCCTGCCACGGGGCTGTGGGAGTAAGCCTAGCTGCCTGGCGGGCCTCCAGGTGCGGCGTGAGAGGTAGGATTGCAGCCTTGCTCAATCTGTTACTCCGCGGCGTTTCTCGGGAGTTTGTTCGGCTTACCCTGCAGCGCAGTGTTAGTGGTCCTCTCAGGAGCTCCTCTGGGTGACGAGGGGTGCATCCGGACCTGCTGAGCGATAATTTCCGGAAATGTACAGAGCTGCGTCTTGAGCGGAGTACCCTGATGATTCAGGTCTTCCCTACGGTTAAAAAACCGAGGCTGGGGTCTGTTTTGGTGTATCCTGAACAGCAGTTTCCTCCATTTCTTTATATTTAATTTGGCTTTAAAAGTACGCGCTTAGAGTAGAAGGATGGTTACGAGGCTGGGAAGGATAGTGGGGATGGTTAACAGGTACAAAAACAGAATGAATAAGATCTAGTATTTGCTGGCACAACGGGGTGATGGTCTGTAACAATTGTGCATTTAAAAATTAACTGAAAGTATAATTGGGTTGTTTGTAACACAGAGTATAAATGTTTGAGATGATGGCTACCTCATTTACTTTCATGAGATTATTACGCATTGCGTACCTGTATCAAAATATTTCACGTACGCCGTAAATACCCACAGAAACTAGAAAATGACACCTGTGACATGTGTTTCTATGCCAGTATGGACTGTATTACAATTCAGTCTTGAATGAGTTTCGTGATCGAATCACATTCATTTTGCTGGTGGGGTTATTTTTCATTTTTCTTCTTGTTTTTCTTCACCTCTTAGATGGATGCCAATTCAAAAGGCAAGCCCCCTGAAACCGAGGAGTCTGCAGTGAATAGTGCTGGTATGTGATGATCTGCTGCCTCCTTGTGAATTTGAAGATTTAGATAGAGTTGTCCTCACCCCGACAGTATGTTGTCTGTTTCAGGAAACACCTCTTTCATTTTGGGACCTGGGAATATTGTGACTCCTCAGAAGCATGGCGACTTACCTTCTAATCCTTGCACACCAGATACTTTTAAATCGCCTTTGAACTTTTCCACAGTAACTGTAGAGCAATTGGGAATTACACCTGAAAGCTTTGTCAGGAATTCTGCAGGTAAGGGAAATTGTCATTCTATTGTAATACTTTTGAAGTTTATAGCTTTAATATAACTCAGCTTTTTTTTTTTTGGCCTATGTGTACTGCTATATTATTTTAGGTATCTAAATTTCCTACTCTGCAAACTTGCTTCTTCAGGGAGACTTCTGTGCACATGCATGGCTCATTTAGCATAGCAGGGATCACAGAATTGCAAGGCACCCAGCATGATGACAATGTTCCAAAGTCAGTCGTGCTTGATGCCAATACTAGAAAAAAATGTGCGTGTGAGTCACTTTTTGACCTGACACATGGGATACAAGAGGGTGTATGATATGAATAGTAATAATGCATTTTATTTTCATGTATGGCAAAAATAACAATGTTTAAGAGCAATTAAGAAAATATAATATTGAAAGATTAGTGTATGCCTTCTTCAAAAATCATGAACAGGGCTGGGCACAGTGGCTCACATCTGTAATTCCAGTCCTTTGGGAGGCTGAGGCAGGTGAATCACCTGAGGTGGGGAGTTAAGAGGCCAGCCTGACCAACATGGAGAAACCCCATCTCTCCTAAACAGAATTAGCCGGCTGTGGCGCAGACCTGTAATCCCAGCTGCTCAAGAGGCCGAGGCTGGAGAATTGCTTGAACCGGGGAGGCGGAGGTTGGGGTGAGCAAAGATTGTGCCATTGCCCTCCAGCCTGGGCAACAGGAGAAAAAGTCAGTCTCAAAAAAAAAAAAAAATCACAAACACAAGATTGACTCCTGCTAATCTCCTTCAAGGGGTAGAAATGAAGTTTACCTGTGAAGTTTGACTTAAATGGAAAAGAAGGAAATACTATGAGAATGGAATTGTGTTAGAGAATAGCATTTAGAATTGGAGAATAATGGAAGACTTGAACATCACAGGGCACTAGACCAGGTAATACGTGGATAAGACAAGACGAAAGTGGCAAGCCACCCTCACTTTCCTTCTCAAGAACATCACTCTTAGACCTTTAAAAAGCTGGATTAATTTTGTGTGCTTAGGCATATGTCCAAAATTCAGGGCAGTGCTGATGTTAGGTGTCTATAAGAAACAATCATCTTGAAGAATTAAGAACTTGAGACTGCATGTGCCTGGGTGGAGAACTTACCTTCAGTTGTTGGAGATAAAACCGTCTTATTTAGAAAAAGAAAAATACTGAGGCAAAAGCCATCACCCATGTCTCTGTAGGAAATATGGAACAACAATGAAAACTTAATTAAAATGTGTTCATGTATTTAACATCTTTTTCTTTTTTTTTTTTTTTTTTTTTAAAAAAAGACAGTCTCACTTTGTCAGGCAGGCTGGAGTGCAGTGGTACAGTGGCCCAATCTCCACTCACTCCAACCTCCGCCTCCCTGGTTCAAACAATTCTTCTGCCTCAGCCTCCTGAGTACTTGGAATTACAGGCATGCGCTAATTTTTGTATTTTTAGTAGAGACGGTTTCACCATGTTGGTCAGGCTGTTCTCGAACCCCTGACCTCGTGATCTCCCCACGTTGGCCTTCCAAAATCAGCAACGTTTTTTTTTTTTTTTTTTTTTTTTTTTGAGACGGAGTTTCGCTCTTGTTACCCAGGCTGGAGTGCAATGGCGCGATCTCGGCTCACCGCAACCTCCGCCTCCTGGGTTCAGGCAATTCTCCTGCCTCAGCCTCCTGAATAGCTGGGATTACAGGCACGCGCCACCATGCCCAGCTAATTTTTTGTATTTTTAGTAGAGACGGGGTTTCACCATGTTGACCAGGATGGTCTCGATCTCTTGACCTCGTGATCCACCCGCCTCAGCCTCCCAAAGTGCTGGGATTACAGGCTTGAGCCACCGCGCCCGGCCCAAAATCAGCAACTTTTAATAACTGTTCTATGTACCAGGCACTGTTCTAGGAGCATAGACTAAGTCAGCAGACAAAGATTCCTCTTCCACTGTTTGTGTATGAATGACTGTGCCAGTGACATTCTACTGAGTTTTCCGTAGCACGTTTATCATGTTTTCTCTCTCAGGCTGGTACATCATGAGTATTGGATGTGATTACTGATGATTGTCTGGTTTTGTTCAAATTTATAAGAGAGTTTCATTACAGGAAAATCATCATCATCCTACCTTAAAAAATCCAGACGACGTTCTGCAGTTGGGGCTCGGGGCTCTCCTGAAACAAACCATCTGATTCGTTTCATCGCTCGTCAGCAAAATATGAAGAATTCTAGGAAATCTCCTTTGGCACAAGATTGTCCTTCCCCGGTACGATTTTCTTCTCAGTTCTGTCGGGAATTCTCTTATGAAGCTTCCATGCATTCTTTATACCTCCCCGTGCATCTGATCTGTTTCAGATCTGAAGAGATATTTTCTCTGTGTCTTAGAGAATATGCCGTTAGTGGCCAAGCATGATGACTCACGCCTGTAATCAGAATACTCTGGGAAAATGAGGTGGATGGATTACTTGAGGTTAGGAGTTCCAGACCAGCCTGGGCAACATGGTGAAATCCTGTCTCTATTAAAAACATGAAAATCAGCCAGGCTTGGTGGCAGGTGCCTGTAATCCTAGCTACTCCAGAGGCTGAGGGACGAGAATTGCTTGATCCTGGGAGGCAAAGGTTACACTGAGCTGAGATTGTGCCGCTGCACTCCAGTCTGGGAGACAGAGTGAGATTGTCTCAAAAAAAAAAAAAAAAAAAAAAAAAAGAAAAAGAATATGCAGTTATCATAAATGATGATCTCAACCATAGATGATTTTTCTTTTTTTTTGTTTTAGAGACAGGATCTCAGTTGCCCAGGCTGGAATGCAGTGGTGCTCATAGTTCACTGCAGCAGTGAGCTCCTGGGCTCAATGAATCCTCCCACCTTAGCCTTCCAAGTAGCTGGAACTTTAGGCATGTGCCACTGCAAAGCACTCATTAAAATTTTTTTTTTTTTTTTTTTTTAAGAGATGGGGCCTCACTATGTTACCCAGGCTGGTTTTGAACTCCTGACCTTAAGCAATCCCTATCCAAGTGCCAGGGTTACAAGTGTGTGCCACAGTGCCCAACCCAAACATGGGCATTTTAATAATTATGAGACCCTCAATAGAAACAGCTTTCTAGGGGAGCTTTCTATTTTATTTTGCAATTTTTTTTTTCTAGTTCAGTTCTAATTTTCTATGAGGTGAGATACTACTACCTTTTTAAGTAAGTTTCTAATTTTTTCATGACTACTGTGTGTTGACATATAGGGTTAAGGGTCTCCTGGGAAAAAATGTATTTGGGACAACCTTGTGGAAAGGAGCAGATTATTTATCTGCTGATGGGGATGTATTTAGTATTTTTTCAAATTTTTATTAAAATAGTACATGCCCCTAAAAAGTCAAATACAGTCACGTACTGCATAATGACATTTTGCTCAATGATAGACCGAATATACAATGGTGGTCTCATAAGATTATAATGGAGCTGGAAAATTCCTGTGGCCTGGTGATGTAGCTAACATTACAGTGTGAAGCAACGCTTTACTCGTGTTTGTGGCGATGCTGGTACAGTTTGTTCTGCAGTGCTGCCTGTTGTATAAAAATCTAGCACAAAAAATTATCTACAATACATAATACTTGATAGTGTTAATGAATGACTGTGTTCCTGGTTTATGTATTTTCTCTAGACTTTTTATTATTAATTTAAAGTGGATTCTTTCTACTGATTTTTTTTTTTTTAAAGGACCTTAATGTAGTATATGTGTTGTGTTGGCAGCAGCATCATGCATCTTTCCCTGATCCATTGGGTATCCCATAGAGCAGTGAAGGAGAGGTATTCAGAGTAGATATCAAATCACTCACCCTGCTGCTCAAAACCTTCCTGTGGCTTCCTGCAATTCCTTGAATTAAACCCACGCGCCTTCCTGATGGCACCTTACTCCCACTCTGGTCTTTTCTCCCCATCTCCTTCCACTCACAGGGCATGCTGGCCTTTCTGTCCCATCCTGTCTCCACTTGGGGCCTTGCCTCTTGTTTGCCTTGTTCTTGGAGAATCTCCCTCTCCTGCGACATCTTTCCTTAGACCACCTTCTCATTGTTTTGGTGTCAACTCAGATTTTACTAAAGCTGGAGGACTGTCCTGGTTGTAGCTAAACCAGCACTCCTAGGAACTCGGCCACGTTACGGTTTTATCTTCTCAATATCACCTCTTGTACCTGTAACTACATTTATATGTTTTCACAATTTCACTCTAGACAGTGATTTCCCTGGCTGGTTACAGTGGCTCACTCACTTGTAATCCCAGCACTTTGAGAAGCAAAGGAGGGAGGATTGTTTGAATACAGGAGTTTGAGACTGGCCTGGACAACATGACAAAACTCTGTCTCTACAAAAAAAAATTTTTTCATTAGCTAGGTGTGGTGGCATATGCCTGTAGTCTAAGCTACTTGAGAGGCTGAAGTTTGAGGATCGTTTGAGCCCAAGACATCGAGGCTACAGTGAGCTGTGTTCGTGCCATTGCACTCCAGCCTGGCTGATAGAAAGACCTTGACACAAATAAAAATAATTTTCCCTTGATCCTGAGCTTCTCAAACAGTTTGTGGGGCATGGAAGGAAAGTTGTTGACTGACCAACACAATTGCTAAGACAAAAACATGAAAAAAACAGTACCTTTGGAATGTTTCATTTGCTTCGTATGTAAACATTGTTCTCCTTCTCCAGTAGAAAATAGAGAAAACCCAAGTTTGACTAGAGAAACTTAAAATTTGTTTTCAGCAGCACTTCAAAGTGCTGCATGTTCCTAGGATATTAAACCTGCCCCTACTGTGTTCAAATATGAGTACAAAAGAAGCATGTTCAAAGTAAATTATATGAATTTGAGATCATCTTTTTCCTATCGTTCTTAAAGATGAGTTCACCACAAGCCTTTTATGAATATTATGTGCTGTGTATGTTGTAAAGGCTTATGTCCTCAAGCATGTTTCCGTGTAAAGTGTTCTCTTATTGTATGGTAGACAACTCACTTTATGAGTATATTTCACTGAGAAGAGAATGAAATGTGTGAACAGATTGCCATCAAACATGGCTTCACAACATTAACTGCTTTTTCTGCCTGTGATATCTTTCCTTTTTTTTCCTGAGACCAAGCCTTGCTTTGTTGCCCAGGCTGGAGTGCGGTGGCATGATCTTGGCTCACTGCAACCTTCATCTCCCAGGTTCAGGCGAGTCTCCCACCCTAGCCTCCCGTGTAGCTGGGATTATAGGCATGTTCCACCATACCCGGTTAATTTTTGTATTTTTAGTAGAGACAGGGTTTCACCATGTTGGCCAGGCTGGTCTCAAACTCCTGACCTCAAGTGATCCTCCCACCTCGGCCTCCCAAAGTGCTGGGATTACAAGTGTGAGCCACTGCACCCAGCCTACTCTGTGTGATATCTTAAAGGGAGGTAATATTTACTTCACTTTTGCCCATTGGTATAATTTTTTTAAATTGCCACAAACTTCTTATCAGTGGAAATACTAGTGGTCCAAGTAATTTAAAAAATCTAAATAGAGAACTTCATTTGTAATTTATTTTTTATGTAAAGAGAACTCTTAGTTTTCATATTACTTGCCTTTATCTGGCACTTCTAAATCCCTACTAGTATAAATTTTATTCTATCAGTTTTTGGCTGGATCCCTGTTAACTGGGCTTCCAGAGAAATTGTGTGTTTATGCCATCTAACTTTGTGTTTTAAGAGAATGACTGGCTTTCAGCCCTGAGAAGTAAACATCCTCCAGGTCCTATACAATGAGGAAAATTAGCTGGGAAGAGCCCAAAAAAGAGAGCAGTGCAAGTGTGGTATCTGAGCATGTGTGGAACTTGTGTGTCTTGTTCTGGCCCCTGGGCTGGAGGGCGTCTGTAGACAGGTGCTGAGTAGAAACATCTTGGAGTGAAGGAGGTATGCTGAGACTTACCTGTGACACAGGAACCATGCTGATGGCTTCCTATGGATACATCCAGCACAATACTTGGTAAAAATTGCAAATAAACAGGTTCCTCCTGTCTCTTCTTCCTTGCACCATCTCAGAGCGCAGTGGTTTTTTGGTGCCCTCCATATAATCTTAGGCTGGCCTCTCAACACTTTATGCTGAACTTAACTTTATTCAAACTGAAAATGTGCAATTCCAGGGTGAGGAGGCTCTGCCACACTAACTCCTTACCTCTGATCTTCAGAAAGTGTATGTATACTGTATTTAATTTTGGATTCAATGGGTATAGGCCTAGAATATAGGAAGTATGAATTGAGGCTTGATGCGGTAGCTCATGCCTGTAATCCCAGCACTTTGGGAGGCCGAGGCGGGCGGATCATTTGAGGTCAGGAGTTTGAAACCAGACTGGCCAACATGGTGAAACCCTATCTCTACTAAAAATATAAAAATTAGCTGGGCGTGGTGGCATGTACTGGTAGTCCCAGCTTCTTGGGAGGCTGAGACAGGAGAATCTCTTGAAGCCAGCAGCAGAGGTTGCAGTTAGCCAACATCATGCCACCGCACTCCAGCCTGGCGACAGAGTGAGACTCTGTTTCAAAAAAAAAAAAAAAGAAAAAAATAAGTATGGATTGATTTATAATACCCCTTATATTTTTTGTACTTTCACAGGGCAGCCCTGCGCTGTATCGAAATGTTAACTCTTTAAGAGAAAGAATATCTGCCTTCCAGTCAGCTTTTCACTCCATAAAGGAAAATGAGAAAATGAATAGCTGTCCGGAATTCTCAGAGGCAGGAAGAGTGTCCGAGGTGACAGACTTGAGTGAGTAGAAATGATTCATTCAGTTTTCACTTCTATATTTGTAAAGACAAGCTTCTGAGATTTGAAATGATTTAGTGTGAAACTAATCTTTTCAGAACACAGGTATACTTATAAAACAAGGCTAACGTTGAAAATTTGGGACATTTCACACAAAAATAAGGATTTCTGGTTTCTCTTGGAAAAAAGCCTGATATCAGACCTTCGTAATCCTGCAGTTCCACATGATTGCAATTAAATTTTAAGTTTTTAAATGTCAGAGCAAATTAGCTAATTTCACCTTTACCATAGAGCTTGTGGCAAACTTGAGTTTACAAACCTTGATTTTTTTTTACAGAACCATTATTAAGCTTGGCAAGCATTTAATAAATGAAATAAATTTGTGTAAATTTTATGTGAGTACCAAACACCCAACCCTGATGTTAAATACAAATATATCCAGTCTGCTAATCTGCTATATTCTTTAACTCTTAGATTGTAATAATTCATTTGGTTGTGTTTTCAGTCTTTTTTTTTTTTTTTTCCAATCACAAAGCATTTCAGACACCAGAATGTGACAAAATCTTGGTCTTACTGTAATCATTATAACCATTTCTCTGGTACTTTACATGCTAAGATTTTAAATGATTTTGTTTTGAATTCTTGAACTATCTTCAGGTGCATTTCAACACCACCCATGTGCATTGCTCTGTTAGCCCAAGACAAGTCTCATTCATCTAGAGTGCGTGATCCATTCAGTGTTCCCATTTAGATTTGTACTTTGTGACTCACTTGCTTCAGTTTTTTCCTGAGTTTTTAAATTTATTTACATCATTATAATTCTGCACACAATTTAATTCCTTTTTTTAGCTAGAAAAAACTGAGGCACGTTGTGGTGGCCTTTTTCATGAAGTCATACAGAGTGTTAGAACATAACCACATCTTTTAAAATAACAGGTGTCACTGGGCACAGTGGCTCATGCCCGTAACCCTAGCATGATCATAAGGTGGGCAGATCATGAGGTCAGGAGTTCGAGACCAGCCTGACCAACACGGTGAAACGGTATCTCTACTAAAAATACAAAAATTAGCCCGGGAGTGGTGGCACATGCCTGTAATCCAAGCTACTCAGGAGACTGAGGGAGGAGAATCACTTGAGCCTGGAGGCAGATGTTGCAGTGAGCTGAGATTGCACCACTGTACTCCAGCCTGGGCAGCAGAGCGCAACTGCCTGTCAAATAAATAAAATAATGGTTGTCATCATACATTTAAAATGTGAGGTACTGTATTAGACACGCAAAAGTATTTTAGTATATCTTTGCATGTTTTAAGGTCTGAAAAAACTCAGTTCTAGTAATTAAATTTATTAACTTTTCAATAGGCATGTTTCATTCCTTTCAGTTAGATTTTCTTTTTTTTGGTATAAAAAATTGTGCTAGATTTTTCTTTTCATTGATAATTTTGACTCAAGCAGTAGATTTTACTAGACTTAGGCTCTTAGATTGTAAGAAAATTACAATGATGCACAATGGCCAGGCATGGTGGCTCACGCTTGTAATCCCAGCACTTTGGGAGGTTGAGGTGGGTGGCTCACCTGAGGTCATGAGTTGAAGACCAGCCTGACTAACATTGTGAAACCGCATCTGTACTAAAAAATAAAAAATTAGCTGGGCCTGGTGGTGTGAACCTATAATCTCAGCTACTTGGGAGACTGAGGCAGGAGAATCGCTTAAATCCAGGAGGCGGAGTTTGCAGTCAACTGAGATCACACCATTGCACTCCAGCTTGGGCAACAAGAGCGAAACTCCGTCTGACACACATACACATATATGCGTATGTATATATGTGTGTGTTTGTATGAAAACATTTATGCCTGTGTCATTTTGTTTTTGTTTTGTGTTTATAGCCGTAAAGGCAGGTCTTAGCACATGCCAGCAGTCTGGGTTCCCTGCAGTGTTGGCCTCCAAACGTCGGAGAATATCCTGTCAGAGGGACTCTGATGAAAATCTAAGGGATGCTGAAGGAAAAGCAATTGATCTCCAGATACTCAGTATTGATACAGACAGAGGATGTGCAGTTGAAACTTCTGCAGATCTTTCCGAGGTAATTCACTTAACTTTACACATAGGAAAAGGAAGTTTTGGTTTTCTGCGTAGGCAGTTTTAATGCTGTCAGTGCCGTTCTTCAATTTATTACCTCGTTCTGCCCTGTGGTAGCTGGGTGGGTGGTTGGTTTGTGTGTGTGCGTGTGCGTGTGCGTGTGCGTGTGTGTGTGTGTGTGTGTGTTGGTGTGTTTCCCACCTGTTAATTTTATGGTTACCTCGTTTTGCTCTGTGGTAGCTGGGGTTTTAGCGTGTGTGTGTGTGTGTGTGTGTGTGTGTGTGTGTGTGTGTGTTTCCTACTTGTTAATTTTATGGTTACCTCGTTCTGCTCTGTGGTAGCTGGGGTTTTAGAGAGAGAGAGAGAGAGAGAGAGAGTGTGTGTGTGTGTGTGTGTGTGTGTGTGTGTGTGTTTACTACTTGTTAATTTTATGGTTGGTTGTTGGTATTTATCACTTATTAGAAAGAGTTTGGATAGAGATCTCACTTTTGACTACTAACCTTAGGAAGAGAATAAGCCCTGTGGTCTTCTGTGTGTGAGATATTCTATAGGGTAATGCTCCAAGAAGGGAGGAAGTCACAGTCCTGCCCTGAGGCAGTATTTTTTCTCCTGGAGAGCAGGTTATAAGCAGATGGCTTCATTGGATCAGGTGGAGATTGTATGTGGGGTGTACTCCACAGGTCTGGGAGTCTTGCACTTCTTACTGCCCCTTACTGCTTTCCTACTGACTGGAATTCAGGGTGCCATTCAGCAATTGCTCCTTTGCACTGCTCACTTCTTTCAAGTAGCTCTAGGGATTTTTGTGGCTTATAGCTACCTAAACCCTGTCAAGATGATCAAAAGGTGATATTAGGAGAAAAACAATGCTAGTGAAGATCAGGTGACCTTCACGCACCTGTGAACGGGGAGCTGGTCTTTCATGATGGACTTTTCCTGCTTCTCATTCCTCGTTCTGGTTTGACACAGTAGCTTCTCATGTCCTTTGTGAGAGGAGACACCTAACACCATTACAGTTGGAACTCTTTCTGTACCTTCTCTGTCGCCCAGATCCAGTGCTTGTCCTATTCATTGGATGTGGGCTGGCAAAATAAAGGTTTGACAGTTGTTAGAGATTCTTCAGGCTCCAGTGGGTTTCCTTTGTATCTCAGTCACCTGTAGTCTTGGCTCCCTCTGCCTTATTCAGGTTAATGTGAAATCCCTATCTGACAGAAACAATAGTAATTTTTTGTAAGCGAACTTTGGTTAATTGTTTGAACATACATCATGATTCAGACATTATTTCTGAATTAATGTGAATGTGTTTTTTATCTTAGCCTTCAATGTTTTTCATATCTTAGTTATTGATAATGTTTATATAAACTTGTCTTTATTTTGAGAATTTTCTCCAAAGAACTGTAGATACAACTATCTAGGCTTTAGCAACAAAAATAGGTCCTTTAAACGTTCCCTGGGGAATTAAAAGTTTATTTGTGGGATGTTTAGGATGCAATTAGTATGAATACTTCATTGTTAGATTCCTGTATACTTTGAGTTTATGAGATAATGAAGGTGACTGACTGAATACCAAATTTCCAGGTAATCTATAATGTTTACTCAAGTCTTCAAAAAGGCATTAGTAGTACTGTAAGTAATAAAATGTAATACTCTTTCAATGTTTCCTCAAGAAATCATCTAAACTTGGTTCAACACAGTCTGGATTTTTCGTGGAAGACTCTCTTCCCCTTTCAGAGCTCCCAGAGATTTCAAATGGTAAGTATTTAACTTTGTCTTAGTACACAGCCAGTTGCCTGATTCATAGACATTTATGATTAATGTACCTATTCGCTAAAATTTAGGGGAACTGAAAAGTATCCCCTAAAAGCCCCTACTTTTTAGGGGCTCATGGCCCACTAGAAATGCTTCTGAATTCTTGTAATATGAGGGATGTTCTCTTTTTTAAGCTACCATCACTAAGAGTTAGTGAAGTATTTCCAAGCTCATGAAATTTAGTATAAAGAGGTAGGACCTATGAATATATTAACAAGTATTCTTTGTTAGAGAAACACTACTCATAGTATTTTTTTTTCGTTTTTACGCATGTAAAAAGAGTTTTATCAGGATGTAATAATTACTTATTCCTTCTTAAAATCAGTATCCTTGGCCGGGCGCCGTGGCTCAAGCCTGTAATCCCAGCACTGTGGGAGGCCGAGGCGGGTGGATCACGAGGTCAAGAGATCGAGACCATTCTGGTCAACATGGTGAAACCCCGTCTCTACTAAAAATATAAAAAATTAGCTGGGCATGGTGGCGCATGCCTGTAATCCCAGCGACTCAGGAGGCTGGGACAGGAGAATTGCCTGAACCCAGGAGGCGGAGGTTGCGGTGAGCCAAGATCGCGCCGTTGCACTCCAGCCTGGGCAACAAGAGCGAAACTCCGTCTCAAAAAAAAAAAAAAATTCAGTATCCTTGTACTAAGTGAACGTTACTAGCAAGGGTTTAGATTGACTTTTATTCTGTTTGGGTCTTCAAAGTAAAACTCTTATGGGCATATAATTGGATCTTGTGTTTTTTAAAATCCATTTTGATAATTTAATTGGAATATTTAGCCTGTTAACTTTTCAAGTAATTACTTACATGGTTTTATTCACTTCTGTCATTTTATAGTATGTTTTCTATTCCTAATTATTGCTCTGTAACCTTTCATAGTCTGTTGAGATAATACTGTACAATTTCACACAGAAGCTTTGCAAACTCTGCAGATGAATTTCCTCTCCCTGCCAGCCATGGCTTTTATGATCCTTTACAGATACACAGTTACTTCATTATAAGTCCCACAAGATCTTATCATTTTTGCATTAAGCAGTTATATGGGCTTTTCGCTTTTTCCTTTTCTTTAGGCAGTTTCTTACTCTGTCACCCAGGCTGGAGTGCAGTGGCATGATCTCGGCTCACTGCAACCTCCCACTTACAGGTTCAAACGGTTCTCATGTCTCAGTCTCCTGAGTAGCTGGGATTACAGGTGTGCAGGACTATGCCCAGCCAGTTTTTGTGTTTTTAGTAGAAATGGGGTTTTGCCATGTTGGCCAGGCTGGTCTTGAACTCCTGGCCTTAAGCAATGTGCCCTCTTTGGCCTCCCAAAGGGCTGGGATTACAGGTGTGAGCTACCACACCCAACCAAAACAGTTATATGTGCTTTAAACAGGTTAAGAGGAGAAAGAGTCTTTTGTATTTACCCAGACATACCATTTCTTATGTTCTTCATTTTTTCCTAAAGATCTGAGTTTCTCTGTCTTATTTTCCTTCACCCTGAGAAAGAACTTCTTCAGCATTTTTTGTAGTGAGCATCTGCTCTGACTTTTAATTTTAATCATAAGATAAATAGGTGGATGTCAGCCTGTATGGTCCTGCTGCACAGGGCCAGGTTGTGAGTTTGTTACCACGATGGAGTAAGGTGCTCTTGCCTTCAGCACTTTCTTAACAATTCTTTTTCCTTTGCTCTTATGGGACTTTGCTTAGGAGTGACAGATTCTCTCTGACAGTGATTATAGATTGAAGTGTGATGATTAACAGTTGTCATCATACCAAACACCTCACTCTACAATGTGAGGCATTGAAATCACAAGGGTCAGAATTTCATTTCAGCATGCCACGAAGCCCTACTCAGAAATACTGTAATAAGACAGGAAAAATAGATCTACCATAGTAAATGGGGCCTTGATTAAAGGAGGCTGGCATTGATTTCTGTATTTTAAACTGTGTGGTTATTTGGTGGCATTCTCAGCAGTGCAACTTTGGGAAGAAAAAAAAGATGTAAGATGGAATCGAATGTCCCTTGTTAAGAGGGAGCTTGGGAAGGACACCTGCATGATACCTTCCATCTCTCCTTTACCCCCTCTGCTTCCTCTGTTTTACCTTTCTAGCCAGAAATCCAACTCAGTGAATGTCTCTACCCTCTCTGCACCTGCCCCAGAGCTGCTCATATTTGGTATGCTGATAGCCTCAGTTTTTCACCTCAAATGACTCTGTGCTGGTTCTTTTTCGTTTTTGTTTTTTTGAGACAGAGTCTCACCGAGTTGCCCAGGCTGGAGTGCAATGGTGTGATCTCAACTCACTGCAATCTCCGCTTTTTGGGTTCAAGCCATTCTCCTGCCTCAGCTTCCCGAGTAGCTGGGATTACAGGCACCCGCCATCATGCCCGGCTAATTTTTGTATTTTTGTATAGTTGGGGTTTCACCATGTTGGCCAGGCTGATCTTGAGTTACTGACCTCAGGTGATCTGTCTGCCTTGGCCTCCCAAAGTGCTAGGATTACAAGCGTGAGCCACCACTCTCGGCCCATCTGTGTTGTTTCTTAATCAATTCACACACTTTCACACCTTATTTTTCCCTTAAAGTAGCCAGCACTCCTTCCTTTTCTTTTTAAAATTTAGATATGTATAATTTACGTTTTAAACAAATTATTTTATAGTGTATGTGTCATGTAATTTTATTTGGTTAAATTTATTACTATTTTTGAATGATAAACTATAACTATACATTTATGGAGAACAATATGATGTTTTGATGTATTTATACAATGTGGCATGATTAAATCAGGCTCATAATTAACATGTCCCTCACTTCACTTACCTGTCATTTTTTTTATGGTCAGACATTTGAAATTTACTGTCTTCATTATTTTGAAATACATAATATACTAATATTGCCTATAGACCCTCTTTATGCAATAGATCTCAAAACCAATTCTGCTTGTCTATCTGAAACCTTGTATTTCTTGATCAACAGCTCCCCATTTCCTTCCTTCTACCCCCTCCCCCCTTCCCCCCGCAGCAGGCTCTGGGAACCCCTCTTCAACTCTTTCCTTCTATAAATTCAACCTTGTTAGATTCCTCATGTATGTGAGATCACATGGTTTTTGTCTTTTGTTCCTGGCTTATTTCACTTAGCAAAATCTCTTCCAGATTCATCCATGTTGTTGCAAACGAGAGTCTGCCCGCTTTTAAGGTAGAATAGTATTCTGCTGTGTGTATATGCCATGTTTTTTTTATACATTCACCCATTAATGGACACTTTTCATTGATGAGAATGATGTTAGCAACAGGTTTGTTATATATGTCCTTTATTGTGTTGAAGAACTTTTTATTACTAGTCTGAGGATTTTTATCATGATACTGTGTTAAATTTAGTCAAATGCTTTTTCTGCATCTGTTGAGGTGATCATACGGTTTTTGTTTTTCTTTTTTTTTTTTTTTTTAAGAGTGTTTATTAAAATAGGCAGTAATCAGTACATGTGCATCATATAAGCAGTTATTCAAAATTAGCACTTCCAGGAGAGGGGCTACATCTCAGTTTTCCTGTCTATATAATAAAATGTCAAAAGTACTTCCCTAAAGTACACAGGCATTTCCCTAGTAGTCTTGGTACCAGTAACAGAGTATAATTACTAAACATCTCCAACGTGGTTTTCATTACAAAGAAACATGTTTCACATAAAAGCTTCATAATATAATCCAGAGACAGAATTTGTGCATGCTTAAAATTTGAAGCCAGGCTATTTCTGATATATTTTTTCATTTCTTCCAGTTTTTTATTTTTATAAATATGCACCCAGTTTCCCACCAATGTAAATCACACGAAACACTGCTGAGAGCAACACGATTGCCTTATAATAGGTTCTTTGAGACTACTATCGTAATGCAAGGAGGGGAGTACTAATTTCTATTCTGGCTTGCTCCTTTCCCAAAATCATGATAGTGTTGACCAGATCCTAGCAGTTGTCAGATACAAACAAACTGGACAGAGGGCCATAGCATAATTAATGAATAATTTCACAATGATCTGGTTAAGAAAACGCACAGAAAATGGTGATCATATAATTTTTTATTTTTCATCTTATTTATGTCATGTATCACATTGATTTGCATGCATTGAATCATCCTTGCATCCCAGGAATGAATCTAATTTGATCATGGTGAATGATTCTTTTAATGTGTTCCTGAGTTAGGTTTGCTAATATTTTGTGGAGGATTTTTGCATCTTTGTTCACCAGGGATATTGGTGTATAATTTTCTTACAGTTTTCTTATATGGAACACGGTAGTGCTAACCTTGTTAAATGACAAGGAAGTAGTTGGAAGTATTTTCTCTACTTTGTTTTTTTTGGAAGTGTTTGAGAAAACTTACTAGTTCTTTAAATGTCTGGTGGAAGTCAGCAATAAAGCCATCTGGTCCAGGGCTTTTCTTTGGTGGGAGACTTTTTATTACTAGTTCAATCTTCTTCTTCTTCTTTTTCTTAAATAAAAAATAGAGATGGGGCATTACCATGTTGGCCAGGCTAGTCTCGAACTCCTGACCTCAGGTGATCCACCCACCTTGGCCTCCCAAAATGCTAGGATTACAGGCATGAGCCACCACGCCTGGCCTAATTCAGTCTTCTTCTTACTCATTATTGGTCTTTCGAGATTTTCTATTTGTTCATGATCCATTTCTTTTAGATTATCCAATTTTGGGTGTTTAATTATTCATAGTAGTTTCTTGTGAGCCTTTGTATTTTGGAGTCAGGTTCTCTGGTAATGCTAGTTTGCTTCCTGTGCTGTGAAGTCAAATGATCTTGCCAGCTGTACTCTGTGGTCTAGTAAGATCACTGGCTGGACTCTGCCTTCAGGTGGAGCTGCTCTCTGGCTCTGTGATGGTCTCTGATTTGGCAGAGTTGCAGGTTGCCTTCCTTGGCCGGTCAGTACTATTGTTTGGAATCTAGTTGGGGAGAACCACGTGATGGGCTCTGAGACTCCTTGAGATTGTTGCTTGGCCACATAGGGTAGACAGGGCCTGAGGCTGTACTCCACAGATGTGTGTAGATTTAGGCTTGCCTCCCAGCTTAGGGTAGGGTTAAGCAGAGCACTGAGGTTTGGTCGAGTCACTGCTCTGCAGCTGGGGTTGGGCAGGAACAGATGCTCCTTCCGCAGGTGATCACCCACACAACCTGGTTTGGAGAAGACTTAGTGATAGCACAAAGGCTTAGTTTAATCACCTTTCCACTGCTAGGATTCAGTAGGCCCAGATGTACCTTTCATGGGCAATTGCTGACCTACAGTTGCTCCCCCATGGGGAGGACTTAATGCAAGCACCAGAACGTGTTGTTGGCTCACATCTTTACAGCGAGAGGGCCAGATGTTTCCTCTGTGGGCAATCGCTGACCTGCAGTTTCCTCTCGACCTGGGGAAGACCAAATGGAAGCACCTAGGCTGCGTAGGGAAGCTGGATAGGGATTTTAACTTGGAAGACCCACTAACCATGTTTCCTGCAGCTTAATACTGCTGGCTGGTTTCTCTGGTGTGGCACTTCCATTAGCTGGAATGCAGCCCACCAGAATTTGCTCTTTGGTGGCTACAGTCCCCATCCCATGTACTTTGTTTTTATCTGACCCTGTTTGGGACACATATAGTGCGTTTGCAGTTGGGTGTGATGATGTGATGATCTTTTTCTTATTCCTGCCACCCTCAGATGTTGACATGCCTGTGAATTTAGCCATAAAGTTACTTGTTAGTCAGTGCTCAGCTCAAATTAGCTTTTATGGTCCAAGTAATAAGTGCCGTCAGCAGAGGCATGCTAATACTTTATAGCTGATTCATGATACCTTCTTTCAACCTCTGACTCGGTGATTTCCTGGGGAGCCAAATCCCCATACTCACTTTATGCTTCATAGTCAGATTTGAGGTAAAAACTGACCAGTGCTGCTGCTTTACCTCCATTTTGCTTTCCAAATGAAATCCCAGATGTTACTCTTTAAGCGGATTATATTAAGTTTGAATTTTTCATAGCACATTATTATCTTTGCAAATAGATAAAGTGGTTTTGGTCTAGAACAAACACATTTAAGAGATCTTCCACCTCTGAAGTTTCCATGTTTATCTCGAAGCACTCAAGGTTGCTGACTGCGTAGTGGGCAAAGGATCAAACAATGCCGTTTCGCCTGACACGTTCACAGCAGAAGTGAGCTCAGACGCAATCCCTGATGTCAGGGCACCAGCTACTCCAGTGTGCAGGAAGGACCTTCCCTCCCATGACACCTTTATACTTCGTTCTGTTCTGAAGAAACCCTCTGTTCCGATGTGTCTAGAGAGCTTACAGGTAAGAAGAGAGTTAAATTTCCTAAAGCAAATGAATAAAAATGCGTTTTGGTTCAAAGTAATACCCCTGAAATGTCATATCATACTGGTTTAAAAGGAAATGTCTTACTATAAATTTTTTTCCTCATCTTATTGACAACACTATGTGTAGTTTCTTTTTGTTCTTGTTTTTTTTAAATTAAGTGTAGTATATAGTATGCAGAATTTAATATAAGTCGACTGTAGTTTATAAAGGGTCATAATCTTACTGCACTAACATAATTGTATCTTGATTAATTTTATAAAATTATATGTGATACTAATTAATCATAATTAATGTGTCAATCTGTTAAACTGATCATTCCACCCAAAATATTTGGTCTTAAAACTATCTCTTGGCCGGGCTTATTGACTCAACGCCTGTAATCCCAGCATTTGGGGAGGCTGAGGTGGGTGGATCACAAGGTCAGGAGTTTGAGACCAGCTTGGCCAGCATGATGAAACCCCATTTCTACTAAAAATATGAAAAATTAGCTGGGCATGGTGGCACACCTGTAATCGCAGCTACTGGGGTGTCTGAGTCAGAAGCATTGCTTGAACCCGGGAGGCAGAGGTTGCAGTGAGCCAAGATCGCACCACTGCACTCCAGCCTGGGTGACAGAGTGAGGCTCCCTGTCAAAAAAAAGAAAAGTACCTCCTAGAGCCATCCCGTCCTTTTTACTCTAAGCTCAGTGAGTATGAGGAAAGACGAAGCTGATGAGAACTAGCTGGCATTTATTGAGTCATTTTTACAGTTCTGACATACACACAGCAGCAGTGTTCCGAGAAAGGTATAGGACCTGTTTGACATACGCTTAGGCTTGTAGGTTGTTCAGTGAACACAGACAAGTCTGCTATTAAAATTCATGACAGGTTCTCAGTCCATGAGAGGCTGCGAGTCTAGCCTCGGTTGTGAAAATGCCAAGTTTCAGATCCTGACTTGGAAATGTAATCACTGAGCAAGTTATTTGACCTTTCTCTGCCTGGTTTCCTTATATATAAAAGTGTTAAGTTAGTAACTACTTTTAGTGTAAGTTGAGCATTAAATGGAATGGTATAAAATCACCAAGACTGTCTGGCACTTCAGAAATACAAATCTTTTTTTTTTTTTTTTTTTTCTCGAGACGAAGTTTCACTCTTGTTGCCCAGGCTAGAGTGCAATGGCATGATCTCGGCTCACCGCAACCTCTGCCTCCTGGGTTCAAGCAATTCTCCTCACTCAGTCTCCTGAGTAGCTGGGATTATAGGCATGCGCCACCACACTCGGCTAATTTTTTATTTTTAGTAGAGATGAGATTTCTTTATATTGGTCAAGGTGGTCTCGAACTCGTGACCTTGTGATTCGCCCGCATCGGCCTCCCAAAGTGCTGGGATTACAGACATGAACCATTGCGCACAGCCCTTTTTTTTTTTTCAAACCATAAGCATTTTAACACACACGTATGCCTGCAAGTCTGTTCTGAAGCCAAAAGGAACTAAATTACCTTCTATTTACATGGATGATTGATGGTCAATTGCTATTTGAAAAACATTAATAACTTTTAATAAAAATTATTATACTTTAAGTTCTGGGATACATGTGGAGATCATGCCAGATTGTTACATAGGTATACACATGCCATGGTGCTTTGCTGCATCCATCCCCCCATCATCTACATTAGGTATTTCTCCTAATGTTATTCCTTCCCAATCCCCCCATCATCTGCTGTCCCTCCCCTAGTCCCCCCACCCCCCAACAGGCCCCAGTGTGTGATATTCCCCTCCCTGTGTCCATGTGTTCTCATCGTTCAACACACACTTACGAGTGAGAACATGCAGTGTTTGGTTTTCTGTTCCTGTGTCAGTTTGCTGAGAATGATGGTTTCCAGCTTCATACATGTCCCTGCAAAGGACATGAACTCATCCTTTTTTATGGCTGCATAGTATTCCATGATATATATTTACCACATTTTCTTTATCTAGTCTATCATTGATGGGCATTTGGGTTGGTTCCAAGTCTTTGCTATTGTAAACAGTGCTGAAATAAACATGCATGTGCATGTATCTTTATAATAGAATGATTTATAATCCTTTGGCTATATACTCAGTAATGAGATTGCTGGATCAAATGGTATTTCTTTTTCTAGATCCTTGACGAATCACCACACTGTCTTCCACAATGGTTGAGCTAATTTACACGCCCAGCAACCACTGTAAAAGTGTTCCCATTTCTCTACATCCTCTCCATCATCTATTGTCTCCAGACTTTTTAATGATCGCCATTCTAACTGGCTTGAGATGGTATCTCAATCTAGTTTTGATTTGCATTTCTCTAATGACCAGTGATGATGAGCATTTTTCCTTATGTTTGTTGGCTGCATAAATGTCTTCTTTTGAAAAGTATCTGTTCATATCCTTTGCCCACTTTTTGATAGATTTGTTTTTTTTCTTGTAAATTTGTTTAAGTTCTTTGTAGTTTCTGGATATTAGCGTTTGTCAGATGGGTAGATTGCAAAAATTTTTTCCCATTCTGTTGGTTGCCAGTTCACTGTAATGATAATTTTTTTGCTCTGCAGAAGCTCTTAAGTTTAATTAGGTTCCATTTGTCTATTTTGGCTTTTGTTGCCATTGCTTTTGGTGTCTTAGTCATGAAGTCCTTGCTTATGCCTATGTCCTGAATGGTTTTGCCTATGTTTTCTTCTAGGGTTTTTATGGTGTTAGGTCTTATGTTTAGATCTTTAATCCATCTGGAGTTAATTTTTATATAAGGTGTAAGGAAGTGGTCCAGTTTCAGCTTTCTGCACATGGCTAGCCAGTTTTTCCAACACCATTTATTAAATAGGGAATCCTTTCCCTGTTGCTTGTTTTTGTCAGGTTTGTCAAAGATCAGGTGGCTGTAGACGTGTGGCATTGCTTCCGAGGCCTCTGTTCTGTTCCATTGGTCTATATCTCTGTTGTGGTACCAGTACCATGCTGTTTGGATTACTGTAGGCTTGTAGTATAATTTGAAGTCAGGTAGCATGATGCTTCCAGCTTTGTTCCTTTTGCTTAGGATTGTCTTGGCTATGTGGGCTCTTTTGGTTCCATATGAAGTTTAAGGTGGTTTTTTTCCAGTTCTATGAAGAGAGTCATTGGTAGCTTGATGGGGATAGCATTGAATCTGTAAATTACTTTGAGCAGTATGGCCATTTTCATGATACTGATTCTTCCTAACCATGAGCATGGAATGTTTTTCCATCTGTTTGTGTCCTCTCTTATTTTCTTGAGCAGTGGTTGGTAGTTGTCCTTGAATAGGTCCTTTACATCCTTTGTTAGTTGTATTCCTAGGTATTTTATTCTCTTTGTAGCACTTGTAAATGGGAATTTCTCATGATTTGGCTCTCTGTCTGTTATTGGTGTATAGGAATGCTGGTGATTTTTGCATACTGATTTTGTATCCTGAAACTGCTGAAGTTGCTTATCAGTTTCAGGAGATTTTGGGCTGAGACTATGGGATCTTCTAAATATACAGTCATGTCATCTGCAAATAAAGATGATTTGACTTCCCCTTTTCCTAATTGAATACCCTTTATTTCTTTTTCTTGCCCGATTGCTCTGTCCAGAACATCCAATACTATGTGGAATAGGAGTGGTGAGAGAGGGCACCCTTGTCTAGTGCTGGTTTTCAAAGGGAATGCTTCCAGTTTTTGCCCATCCAGTATATTGGCCTGGGTTTGTCATAAATAGCTTTTATTATTTTGAGATACACTCCATCTATACCTAGTTTATTGAGAGTTTTTAGCATAAAGGGCTGTTGAATTTTGTTGAAGGCCTTCTTTGCATCTATTGAGATAATCATGTAGTTTTTGTTATTGGTTCTGTTTATGTGATGGGTTACGTTTATAGATTTGCATATGTTGAACCAGCCTTACATCCCTGGGATGAAGCCGACTTGATTGTGATGGATAAGCTTTTTGATGTGTTGTTGGATTTGGTTTGCCAGTATTTTATTGAAGATTTTGCGTCAGTGTTCATCCTGGATATTGGCCTGAAATTTTCTTTTTTAGTTGTGTCTCTGCCAGGTTTTGGTATCAGGATAATGTTGGTCTCCTAAAATGAGTTAGTGAGGATTTCCGCTTTTTGTATTGTTTGGAATAGTTTCAGAAGGAATGGCACTGGCTCCTCCTTGTACATCTAGTAGTATTCAGCTGTGAACCCGTCTGGTCCTGGACTTGTTTTGGTTGGTAGGCTATTAATTGCTGCCTCAACTTCAGACCTTGTTATTTATTCAGGAATTCAACTTCTTCCTGGTTTAGTCTTGGGAGGGGGTGTATGTGTCCAAGAATTTATCCAATTCTTCTAGATTTACTGGTTTATGTTCATAGAGGTGTTTGTAGTAATCTCTCATCAGATTTTGTAGTTTGTATTTCTGTGGAATCGGTGGTGATATACCCTTTATCTTTTTTTTACTGCATCTCTTTGATTCTTCTCTTTTCTTTTTTATTAATCTGGCTAGCCATCTATCTATTTTGTTGATCCTTTCAAAAAACCAGCTTCTGGATTCATTGATTTTTTTTTTTTTTTTTTTTGAAGGTTTTTTTGTGTCTCTGTCTCCTTCAGTTCTGCTCTGATCTTGGTTATTTTTGGTCTTCTGCTAGCTTTTGAATTTGTTTGATCTTGTTCCTCTAGTTCTTTCAATTGTGATGATAGGGTGTTGATTTTAGATCTTTCCTTGTTTCTCATGTGGGCATTTGGTGCCGTAGATTTCCCTTTAGACACTGCTTTAAATGTGTCCCAGAGATTCTGGTATGTTATATCTTTATTCTTATTGATTTCTAAGAACATCCTTATTTCTGCCTTCATTTCATTATTTATCCAGTTTTCATTCAGGAGTAGGTTATTCAGTTTCCCTGTAGTTGTGTGCTTTTCAGCGAGTTTCTTTTTTTTTTTGGGACGGAGTTTTGCTCTTGTTACCCAGGCTGGAGTGCAATGGCGGGATCTCGGCTCACCGCAGCCTCCGCCTCCTGGGTTCAGGCAGTTCTCCTGCCTCAGCCTCCTGAGTAGCTGGGATTACAGGCACGCGCCACCATGCCCAGCTAATTTTTTGTATTTTTAGTAGAGACGGGGTTTCACCATGTTGACCAGGATGGTCTCGATCTCTTGACCTCGTGATCCACCCGCCTCGGCCTCCCAAAGTGCTGGGATTACAGGCTTGAGCCACCGCGCCGGCCCTTGAGCGAGTTTCTTACTCCTGAGTTCTAATTTGATTGCACTGTGGTCTGAGAGACTGTTGGTTATGATTTCTGTTCTTTTGCATTTTCTGAGGAGTGCTTTACTTCCAATTACGTAGTCAATTTTAGAGTAAGTGCCATGTGGTGCTGAGAAGAATGTATATCCTGTGGAGTGTTGGGGTGGAGAGTTCTGTAGATGTCTGCTAGGTCCGCTTGGTCCAGATCTGAGTTCAAGCCCTGGATATCCTTGTTAAGTGTCTATCTCGTTGATCTGTCTAATATTGACAGTGGAGTGTTAACGTCTCCCACTTTTATTGTGTGGGAGTCTAAGTCTCTTTGTAGGTAATTAAGAACTTGCTTTCTATAACTGCATGCTCCTGTATTGGGTGCATATGTATTTAGGATAGATAGCTCTTCTTGTTGCATTGCTCCCTTTACCATTATATAATGCCCTTCTTTGTCTCTTGATCTTTGTTGGTTTAAAGTCTGTTTTATCAGAGACTAGGATTGTTAACTCCTGCTTTTTTTTTTTTTCCCCATTTGCTTGGTAAGTCTCAACCCTTTGAGTCCACATGTGTCTTTGCACATGAGATGGGTCTCCTGAATAAAGCACACTGATGGATCTTGACTCTAACCAATTTGCCAGTCTGTATCTTTTGATTGGGGCATTTAGCCCATTTACATTTATGGTTAATACTGTTATGTGTGAATTTGATCCTGCCATTTTGATACTAGCTGGTTGTTTTGCCCATTAGCTGATGCAGTTTCTTCATTGTGTTGATGGTCTTTACCATTTGGTATGTTTTTGCAGTGGCTGGTACTGGCTGTTCCTTTCCATATTTAGTGTTTCCTTCAGGAGCTCTTATAAGGCAGGCCTGGTGGTGAAGAAATGTCTCAGCAATTGCTTGTCCATAAAGGATATTCTTTCTCCTTTGCTGATGAAGCTTAGTTTGGCTGGATATGAAATTCTGGGTTGAAAGTTGTTTTCTTAAGGATGTTGGCCCCCACTCTCTTCTGGCTTGGCGGGTTTCTGCTGAGAGATCTGCTGTGAGTCTGATTGGCTTCCCTTTGTGGGTAACCCGACCTTTCTCTCTGGCTGCCCTTAGCATTTTTTCCTACATTTCAACCCTGGTGAATCTAACAATTATGTGCCTTGGGGTTGCTTTTCTTGAGGAATATCTTTTTGGTGTTCTCTGTATTTCCTGGATTTGAACGTTGGTCTGCCTTGCTAGGCTGGGAAAGTTCTCCTGGATAATATTCTGAGGAGTATTTTCCAGCTTGGATATATTCTCCCCATCACATTCAGTTATACTGATCAAGTGTAGATTAGGTCTTTTCACATAAGTGCATATTTCTTGGAGGCTTTGTCCATTTCTGTTCACTCTTTTTTTCTAACCTTGCCTTCTCGTTTTATTTCATTGAGTTGATCTTCAATCTCTGACATCCTTTCTTCTGCTTGATCGATTCTGCTATTGAAACTTCTGCTTGCTTCGTGAAGTTCTCATGCTGTGGTTTTCAGCTCCATGAAGTCATTTATGTTCTTCTCTAAGCTTGTTATTCTAGTTAGCATTTCTTCTAACCCTTTTTCAGGGTTCTTAGTTTCTTTGCATTGGGTTAGAACATGCTCCTTTAGCTCAGAGAAGTTTGTTATTACCCAATTCTGAAGCCTAGGCTTCTGTCATTTCTTCAAACTCATTCTCCATCCAGTTTTGTCCCTTGCTGGTGAGGAGTTGTGATCCCTTGGAAGAGAAGAGGCGTTCTGGTTTTTGGTGATTTCAGCCTTTTTGTGCTGAAATCTTTCCATCTTTGTAGATTTATCTACCTTTGGTCTTTGAAGCTGGTGACTTTGGGATGGGGTCTCTGAGTGGGCCTTCTTTCTGTTGATGTTGAAGCTATTTCTTTCTGTTTTTTAGTTTTCCTTCTAACAGGCCCCTCTGCTGCAAGACTGCTGGAGGTCCACTCCAGACCCTGCTTGCCTGGGCATCTCCTGCAGGGGCTGCAGAAGAGCAAGGATTGCTGCCTGTTCCTTCTTCTGGTAGCCTCATCCCAGAAGGGTATCCGCTAGATGTCAGCTAGAGCTCTCCTGTATGAGGTTTTTCTTTGGATATACGGGCGTCAGGGAGCCACTTGAGGAGGTGCTGTGCTGGGAGCTCTGTTGTTCCATTCAGAGCTGCTGGGCAGGGATGTTTAAGTCTTCTGCAGTGAAACTCACAACTGCCCTTTTTCCCAGGTGCTCTGTCCCAGGAAGGTGGGGCTTTATTTATAGGTCCCTGAGGGGCTGCTGCCTTGTTTTCAGAGATAACCTGCTCAGTAAGGAGGGAGTCTAGTCACAGTCTGCCTGCAGAGGCATTGCTGAGCTGCCATGGGCTCCACCCAGCTTCCCTGTAAACTTGTGTGTGTTTTTGTTTACATTGGCAAGATTAGAACTTCTTAGGTAATGGTGGACTCCCCTCTCTGCACCAAGCTCGACCATCCCGGGTGCAACTCAAACTGCTGTCCTTGGCTGCAAAAATCTCTAGCCAGTGGGTTTTTTCGCTGGTCCTTGTGGAGGTGGGACCCACCGAGCCAGATCACTTGGCTCCCTGCCCTCAGCCTCCTTTTTTTTAGGGGAACGGGCAGTTGTGTCTCGCAGGCTTTCCAGGTGCTGGCTAAAACGGCCGCCCAGTTTTGTGCTGGAAATCAACTGGAAACCCGTGGCGCTCATGTTGTCGGAACCGGTGGGAATTCCGACAGACCAGGAGTGGTCTGTGGGCTGTAAAGACCATGGAAAAAGTGCAGTATCTAAGCTGGAGTTCCGGAGTGTCCAGAAAATCGCAGATGGCCTCCCTTGGGTAGGAGAGGGGTTTCTCCAGCCCCTTGTACTTCTAGGGTGAGGTAGTACCCACCCTGCTTTGATTTGCCCTCCTTGGCTACACCCTTGAGATGACCCTGGCACCTCGGTTGGAGATAGGGGGGTCACTCACCTTCTGTGTTGCTCTCGCTGGGAACTGCGCGCTCAAGCTGTTCCTATTTGGCCATCTTGGCAGGAGTCTCAGCATTAATACCGTTTTTGGTTAAAGAGCAGATTTGGGGCAAGGCATGATAGCTCACACCTGTAATCCCCTGACTTTGGAAGGCCAAGGAAGAAGGATCACTTGAGCCTAGGAATTTGAGACCCGTCTGGGGGTAAAAAAAAAAAAAAAAGCTGATTTGGATGTATGTATGCACTGCTTGTTCATATCTTCTCCTCAAAAAGACTTAATATCTGAATGATCCGTGGAACTCTTCTCATCTTTTCTTTTTTTCTGAAATAGAGTCTTGCTCTGTCACCCAGGCTGGAGTGCAGTGGCGCAATCTCAGCTCACTGCAACCTCGGCCTCCAGGGTTCGAGCGATTTTCCTGCCTCAACCTCCCTAGTAGCTGGGATTACAGGTGCCCACCGCCACACCTGGCTAATTTTTTGTAATTTTAGTAGAGAAAGGGTTTCACCGTGTTAACCAGGATGGTCTCAATCTCTAGACCTTGTGATCCGCCTGCCTCGGCCTCCCATAGTGCTGGTATTACAGATGTGAGCCACCGTGCCCTGCCAGAACTCTTACTTTCTAACAGTATGATACAGCAAGTATCAAGTCCTGTCATTAGAATCATATGAAAACATTTACAGCTAATGATCCTTATACTAACATGGTGATACTCGTAGGCGTATAAAATTTGAGTTGTTTGCTGACTTAGTTCTGATTGTTTTAGTCAATATAAATCTAAAAGTAAACATGACCTTTGTTGTATAAGTTAACTTACTTTGCGATATGGTATGTACGTTTTCCTGGTCAGAAAAACGAACTGACTTCAGAGACAGATTAAGGAGGTTTGTTTCGGGCAGGACTATTTCTAAGAGCAGGTACTGTTCTTAGAATTGGGTGTGCAGGAGAAAATGAGTCATTCTTGACAAAAAGGACTGGTCAGAGATTTAGGTTGAGGCTGGACAAGTAGGTGGTGATTAAGAGGGCACTTGGAGGCCGGGCACGGTGGCTCACGCCTGTAATCCTTGCACTTTGAGGGGCCGAGGCAGTTGGATCACAAAGTCAGGAGTTCAAGACCAGACTGGCCAACATGGTGAAACCCCATCTCGTAAAAAATAAAAAAATTAGTTGGGCATGGCGGCTCGTGCCTGTAATCCCAGCTTCTTGGGAGGCTAAGGTAGGAGAATTGCTCGAACTGGGACGTGGGAAGCAGAGGTTGCAGTGAGCCAAGATCGCACCACTGCACTCCAGCCTGGGCTACCGAGCAAGACTCCATCTCAAAAAGAAAAAAGAGGGAACTTTAATCCAGTCTGCAAGTCTGGCTCTGTCTTGCTGAGCTCCAGGGGCCCTGGGTTTAGGCTTGTTCTGTCTTTTTCCTCAGGGCTTACAGTATCCCTCTCTTCCTAACTTGCCTACACTGTAATCTTCATTTGGAGAGACCCTCAGGGACAAATGCTACCTTCTTTCCTTGTTTCTTCCTCAAGAATATAATAATGTAAAAAGATTTAAATACTAAGAATAGGTGTGGTTCCCACATTTAAAAGAACACGATGTTATACCATTTAACTATTGTCTTTTTTCTTGTCTTAGTGCAGTTCTTGTATCTCAGATCATTTATATGGTGTTCCTCATTTGACACCATATATGGTACATGTAGCCTTCAGATTCGTTGGACTGAACCAACCAGAGATCAAAAATTACCAGGGAAAAAAAGTCATAAAACATAAAAACAGTACCATATAACAGTATTGTACCATACGTATTAACAGTGCAATATAACAGTGCCATTTAAAAGTGTTCTTTTAGGTTGGGCGCAGTGGCTCACCCCTGTAATCCCAGCACTTTGGGAGCCCAAGGCATGCAGATTGCTTGAGCTCATGGGTTCAAGACCAACTTGGGCAACATGCCAAAACCCCATCTCTACAAAAAACACAAAAATTAACTGGGCATGGTAGTGTGCACTTGTAGTCCTAGTTACTCGGGAGACTGAGGTGGGAGAATGGCTTGAACCTAGGAGAGAGGTTGCCGAGGCCTGAGATTGCACCACTGCACTCCAGCCTGGGCGATAGAGCCAGACATTGTCTCAAAAAAAATAAAAATGAAAAGTGTTCTTTACATGACATTTACATTGTATTAAGTATTATAAATATTAAAGGGTACAGGAGGATGTACACAGATTGTATGTAAATACTGTGCCATTTTATAAAAGGGGCTTGAGCATCCATAGATTTTGATATCTTTGGGAGGCCCTAAAACTACTACCCCGTAGATACCAAGGGATGACCATATGTTATTCTTCTAGCTACTCACGTTTTCCTTAGCTTTATTTGCTAGATCAAACACAGAATGAATTTGACCCATGTTTGTTTATTTCTGTGCTTTAATTTTAGTGTAAAATGCTGTTTTCTAAAGTAGTATCTAGGGGACCTAGTTTTGATTTGTGCCTGATGTAATGGTTTTGAGCCAGAACAATAATGAAAGTAAAGGTAATCTTGAATACTGGAGTATCTGCAGTTGACAGAGAAAATCAAAACTGTCATTCTTGATGTCTGTTTAATTCCATATGTAAAATTATTCCTTGACGTTTATTCTGTTTAGGAACACTGTAACATCCTCTATGGTGATGAAGATGGGACTCATCCGAGCGTAACCCCAAGTCTCGAAAACTGCTGTAAAGATAGAGAAGCGGGTAAGAAATTCCTATTTGTTTTTATGCTTGTAGATCATTTTCTTTTTAATAAAACCTGTTATAATACATGGAGTTTTCAGTGGTCTATTAATACCTTGATGCGTCTGAAATAACACGTGAATGAAGAACAGTTGAGAGGGATAGAATCTCCTTGGAGAGCCTCAGAATTGGTCTGTCCATTTCATGAATCCAGTTTTACTTAGTGGTGGAATTTGTAATTGAATTGTAATTGAAAATTTATGTTTCAATTTTATAAACCTTTAAGATGTTCATGCAAAATTTTACTTGGAAATCTGTTACCATATTTTAATTGGAAATGTGCTTATCTTCTCCATTTTGAATTTGCACTGCCAACAGTTATTCTGTAGCTCTGCTTTGCTAGCTGTTATATAAATAATAGCTGAATATAATCACATTAAAAGATTCTAGTATATGCCTTTTAGATAAGAAATCTAGCTTAATTTTTAGAAGTTACTCTCATTTATTATCTAATTATAGAAGATGAAGAAAAGTTGGAAGCACTGGCCTTTCTAAATATGAGGAAGAGGAAGAAAGTTACTTTTGGAGAGGAGCTAAGCCCGGAAGTGTTTGATGAATCTTTGCCAGCAAATACTCCATTGCGTAAAGGAGGAACACCTGTTTCTAGAAAGGACGTGCGTGGTCTCAGTTCCCTGCTGCTTGAGCAGTCACCAGCTCCTGAGCCGTTACCTCAGCCAGATTTTGATGACAAGGGGGAGAATCTTGTAAGTGTGAAAAGTGTTGAACAAACTTGCCTGTATTTTCATCAGACTTACCCTGCTTTGCATGAGCAATAACTATGCTTTGAAATGAGATAGACTAAATGATATGCCATGGTTTAAATTAATCTATTTTGTATGTAAGTTTTTATGAATTTTTCCCCATTAGAAATAATACTTCCCTGACTCCTTGTACATATTGAATAGCTTTATGCCAATGAATTTGACAAATTAAGTAAATGGATACCATCCATGGAAAACATAAACTATCAAAACTCACTAAAGGTGATAGCTCAATGGCCCTATATCAACTTAAGACATTTAAACTGTAGTTAAGACCTTCCCACAAAGAAAACTCTAGGTATACATGATTTATTTTTATTTATTTATTTTTTTTTTGAGATGAGGTCTTACTCTGTCACCTAAGGTGGAGTGCAGTAGTGCGCTCATGGCTCACCGCAGCCTCAACCTCTCCAGGCTCAAGCTGTCCTCCTATCTTAGCCTCCAGAGTAGCTGGGACTATGGGCGCACATCACCATGCCTGGCTAATTTTTTATGATTTTAATGATGAATTCTACAAACATTTGAGCAGGTTAAAATACTAATTCTACACAAGTTTTTCCACAAATTGAAGTGGGGGTTAATTGATGTCAGCATTGTGATTTCAGCATTAACCAGGTGCTAAAATCAGACAGACAGGCATTACAAGAGAAGAAAGCTTCAGTTCAGTATCCTTGTAAGCATAGCAATATATAAAAAGATAATATGTCATAACCACGTGCGATTTAGCCTTGGCTGCAATGTTGTTTAATGTTTGAAAACAAATCAGTATAATTCGCCTTGTTAAAAGATACATACAGAAATGTGATCATCTGAGTAGATACAGAAAAAGCATTTAACAAAATCTCATATCCATTTCTCATTTAAAAAACAAAACCTCTGAGCAAAATGGTAATAAAAGGGAATTTCTTCAATCTGACAAATGTCTATGCAAAAGCAACAGTTACTATCTTACCAGCAATTATGTGGGAAGGATTTGCTATCTGTATTTGTTTGCCATCTTACCTTGGAGTTCCCTGAATAATATTATAACATTAGACTGTGTTTATGAATGAACTTTTAAATTTTCTTTGTAGGAGTTAGAAATTTAGCAGTGGATCATTTTTTGTACTTTCACTTAAATATTGTCTTAGTATTTTGATGGATTGCAGTTAGTAAATATGATTTCATTGCAAACATGATTGGTAAATTATATAATATACATATATTTTTATATTCAGTCTCTTTGTTTTGCTTTGACTTTCAGAATCTTTTTGATTACCCATCTTTATGCTTATTATAGTTTCTCCTACCAAAATAAGTTCTTATTTTTCTTTTTGGCACATTATATATTCACTGAATTTAAAGATATGTAATTTCTATTCTTTTTTCTTTGTTTAGGAAAACATAGAACCACTTCAAGTATCATTTGCTGTTCTGAGTTCTCCTAATAAGTCATCAATCTCTGAGACTCTTTCAGGTAGTAACTTTTGTTTATCTTAAAATCATAAATGTCATTTTCAATAAGTGAATACGTTGACACTTTTTATTTTCTTTTAAAAATTTTATTTTTGTTACCACAGCATATACTTGATTTAAAAAAAACCTAATAGTATTGGAAAGCTGATATGAAGCCGTTCATTCATCCCTTTCCAATCCAAGCCTCATACTTCATGTCACCCACAATTCACTTCCTCACATGGGATCCCCATTTTGTTAGTTGCTAGAAGCAGTGGGGTTAGCCTCTCACCTCTTAAGTATCAATGACAAGCTGCTATTCACAGTTTGCAGAATTGACATCTGGATTGTAAGGATCGTTCTTAAATATCCAGCCATTTTCCTCAACATTAATGCGGCATTTTAGCACATGTGCTTTCTAAGGTCTTTGGCTATGTTATGATTATGACAAAGCAACAGGGATTGCTCCCAGCTTTTCTGACAAACCAGGACTTAGCTGGCAGATGTCATGGGATGGGCACCTTTATTCAGGTGTCTACCCTGGCAGAAACCCTTTAATGGCTTCTTGTTGACACAAACCAAATGTAGTAGAGTCCAAGCCATGTGTTACTAAGTTAGGGCTAAAATTTGAACCACGGTCTATTACGTTCCAAAGCGCATACCCTTAAACACATACCGCCTTTAATTTATATCATTAAAAGTCATCTGCCAGGCATGGTGGCTCCCGCCTATAATCCCAGCAATTTGGGAGGCCGAGGCAGGTGGATCACTTCAGGTCAGGAGTTTAAGACCAGCCTGGCCAACATGGTGAAATCTCGTCTCTACTGAAAATACAAAAAAAAAAAAAAAAAAAAAAAAGGCCAGGCATGGTAGG